>NW_027314753.1:2320000-2620000 GCF_023375885.2 Dermacentor andersoni
AGGTTAAGTTAGGTTAGGTTAGGTTAGGTTAGGTTAGGTTAGGTTAAGTTAGGTTAGGTTAGGTTAGGTGAGGTGAGGTTAGGTTAGGTTAGGTTAGGTTAGTTTAGGATTAGATGTTACGTTAGATGTTAGATGTTATATTAGATTAGATGTTAGGTTAGGTTAGGTTGGGTTAAGTTAGGTTAGGTTAGGTTAGGTGAGGTGAGGTTAGGTTAGGTTAGGTTAGGTTATGTTAGGTTAGGTTAGGTTAGGTTAGATGTTAGATGTTAGATTATATTAAATGGGAAGTTAGATGTTCTATGTTAGACTAGATTAGACATTAGGTTAGGTTAGGTTAGGTTAGGTTAGGATGAGATGTTAGGTTAGATGTTAGATGTTAGATTAGATTAGATGTTAGGTTAGGTTAGGTTAGGTTAGGTCAGGTGAGGTTAGGTTAGGTTAGGTTAGGTTAGATGTTAGATGTTAGATTATATTAGATGGGAAGTTAGATGTTCGATGTTAGACTAGATTAGACGTTAGGTTAGGTTAGGTTAGGTTAGGTTAGGTCAGGTTAGGTTAGGTTAGGTTAGGTTAGGTTAGGTTAGGTTAGGTTAGGTTAGGTTAGTTTAGGTTAGGTTAGGTTAGGTTAGGTTAGGTTAGGTTAGTTTAGGTTAGGTTAGGTTAGGTTAGGTTAGGTTAGGTTGGGTTCGGTTCGGTACGGTTAGGTTAGGTTAGGTTAGGTTAGGTTAGGTTAGTTTAGGATTAGATGTTACGCTAGATGTTAGATGTTAGATTAGATTAGATGTTAGGTTAGGTTAGGTTAGGTTAGGTTGGGTTAGGTTAGGTTAGGTTAGGTTAGGTTAGGTTAGGTTAGGTTAGGTCAGGTTAGGTTAGGTTAGGTTAGGTATTGGATGTTAGATTAGATTAGATGTTAAGTTAGATGTTATATGTTAGAATAGATTAGATGTTAGGTTAGGTTAGTTTAGGATTAGATGTTACGTTAGATGTTAGATGTTAGATTAGATTAGATGTTAGGTTAGGTTAGGTTAGGTTAGGTTGGGTTAAGTTAGGTTAGGTTAGGTTAGGTGAGGTGAGGTTAGGTTAGGTTAGGTTAGGTTATATTAGGTTAGGTTAGGTTAGGTTAGGTTAGATGTTAGATGTTAGATGTTAGATTATAATAAATGGGAAGTTAGATGTTCGATGTTAGACTAGATTAGACGTTAGGTTAGGTTAGGTTAGGTTAGGTTAGGTTAGGTTAGGATGAGATGTTAGGTTAGATGTTAGATGTTAGATTAGATTAGATGTTAGGTTAGGTTAGGTGAGGTGAGGTTAGGTTAGGTTAGGTTAGGTTAGGTTAGGGTATGTTAGGTTAGGTTAGGTTAGGTTAGGTTAGGTTAGATGTTGGATTATATTAGATGGGAAGTTAGATGTTCGATGTTAGACTAGATTAGACGTTAGGTTAGGTTAGGTTAGGTTAGGTTAGGTTATGTTAGGTTAGGTTAGGTTAGCTTAGGTTAGTTTAGGTTAGGTTAGGTTAGGTTAGGTTAGGTTAGGTTAGGTTATGTTAGGTTAGGTTAGGTTAGGTTAGGTTAGGTTAGGGTATGGTAGGTTAGGTTAGGTTAGGTTAGGTTAGGTTAGATGTTAGATGTTAGATTATATTAGATGGGAAGTTAGATGTTCGATGTTAGACTAGATTAGACGTTAGGTTAGGTTAGGTTAGGTTAGGTCAGGTTAGGTTAGGTTAGGTTAGGTTAGGTTAGGTTAGGTTAGGTTAGGTTAGGTTAGGTTAGTTTAGGTTAGGTTAGGTTAGGTTAGCTTAGGTTAGGTTAGGTTCGGTTGGGTTAGGTTAGGTTAGGTTAGGTTAGGTTAGGTTAGTTAGGTTAGGTTAGGTTAGGTTAGGTTAGGTTAGGTTAGGTGTTAGATGTTAGATTAGATTAGATGTCAAGTTAGATGTTAGATGTTAGAATAGATTAGATGTTAGGTTAGGTTAGGTTAGTTTAGGATTAGATGTTACGTTAGATGTTAGATTAGATTAGATGTTAGGTTAGGTTAGGTTAGGTTAGGTTGGGTTAAGTTAGGTTAGGTTAGGTTAGGTGAGGTGAGGTTAGGTTAGGTTAGGTTAGGTTAGGTTATGTTAGGTTAGGTTAGGTTAGGTTAGGTTAGGTTAGATGTTAGATGTTAGATTATAATAAATGGGAAGTTAGATGTTCGATGTTAGACAAGATTAGACGTTAGGTTAGGTTAGGTTAGGGTAGGCTAGGCTAGGCTAGGCTAGGCTAGGCTAGGTTCGGTTAGGTTAGGTTAGGTTAGGTTAGGTTAGGTTAGGTTAGGTTAAGTTAGGTTAGGTTAGGTTAGGTTAGGTTAGGTTAGGTTAAGTTAGGTTAGGTTAGGTTAGGTGAGGTGAGGTTAGGTTAGGTTAGGTTAGGTTATGTTAGGTTAGGTTAGGTTAGGTTAGGTTAGATGTTAGATGTTAGATTATATTAAATGGGAAGTTAGATGTTCTATGTTAGACTAGATTAGACATTAGGTTAGGTTAGGTTAGGTTAGGTTAGGTTAGGTTAGGATGAGATGTTAGGTTAGACGTTAGATGTTAGATTAGATTAGATGTTAGGTTAGGTTAGGTCAGGTGAGGTTAGGTTAGGTTAGGTTAGGGTATGTTAGGTTAGGTTAGGTTAGGTTAGGTTAGGTTAGATGTTAGATGTTAGATTATATTAGACGTTAGGTTAGGTTAGGTTAGGTTAGGTTAGGTCAGGTTAGGTTAGGTTGGGTTAAGTTAGGTTAGGTTAGGTTAGGTGAGGTGAGGTTAGGTTAGGTTAGGTTAGGTTAGGTTATATTAGGTTAGGTTAGGTTAGGTTAGGTTAGGTTAGATGTTAGATTATAATAAATGGGAAGTTAGATGTTCGATGTTAGACTAGATTAGACGTTAGGTTAGGTTAGGTTAGGTTAGGATGAGATGTTAGGTTAGATGTTGGATGTTAGATTAGATTAGATGTTAGGTTAGGTTAGGTGAGGTGAGGTTAGGTTAGGTTAGGTTAGGTTAGGGTATGTTAGGTTAGGTTAGGTTAGATGTTAGATGTTAGATTATATTAGATGGGAAGTTAGATGTTCGATGTTAGACTAGATTAGACGTTAGGTTAGGTTAGGTTAGGTTAGGTTAGGTTAGGTTAGGTTATGTTAGGTTAGGTTAGGTTAGCTTAGGTTAGGTTAGGTTAGGTTAGGTTAGGTTAGGTTAGGTTACGTTAGGTTAGGTTAGGTTAGGTTAGGTTAGGTTAGGTTAGGTTAGGATTAGATGTTAGGTTAGATGTTAGATGTTAGATTAGATTAGATGTTAGGTTAGGTTAGGTTAGGTGAGGTGGGTGAGGTTAGGTTAGGTTAGGTTAGGTTAGGTTAGATGTTAGATGTTAGATTATATTAGATGGGAAGTTAGATGTTCGATGTTAGACTAGATTAGACGTTAGGTTAGGTTAGGTTAGGTTAGGTTAGGTTAGGTTAGTTTAGGTTAGTTTAGGTTAGGTTAGGTTAGGTTAGGTTAGGTTAGGTTAGGTTAGGTTATGTTAGGTTAGGTTAGGTTAGGTTAGGTTAGGTGTTAGACGCTAGATTAGATTAGATGTTAAGTTAGATGTTAGATGTTAGATTAGATTAGATGTTAGGTTAGGTTAGGTTAGGTTAGTTTAGGATTAGATGTTACGTTAGATGTTAGATTAGATTAGATGTTAGGTTAGGTTAGGTTAGGTTAGGTTAGGTCAGGTTAGGTTAGGTTAGGTTAGGTGTTAGATGTTAGATTAGATTAGATGTTAAGTTAGATGTTATATGTTAGAATAGATTAGATGTTAGGTTAGGTTAGTTTAGGATTAGATGTTACGTTAGATGTTAGATGTTAGATTAAATTAGATGTTAGGTTAGGTTAGGTTAGGTTAGGTTGGGTTAAGTTAGGTTAGGTTAGGTGAGGTGAGGTTAGGTTAGGTTAGGTTAGGTTATATTAGGTTAGGTTAGGTTAGGTTAGTTTAGGTTAGATGTTAGATGTTAGATGTTAGATTATAATAAATGGGAAGTTAGATGTTCGATGTTAGACTAGATTAGACGTTAGGTTAGGTTAGGTTAGGTTAGGTTAGGTTAGGTTAGGTTAGGTTAGATGTTAGATGTTGGATTATATTAGATGGGAAGTTAGATGTTCGATGTTAGACTAGATTAGACGTTAGGTTAGGTTAGGTTAGGTTAGGTTATGTTAGGTTAGGTTAGGTTAGCTTAGGTTAGTTTAGGTTAGGTTAGTTTAGGTTAGGTCAGGTTAGGTTACGTTAGGTTAGGTTATGTTAGGTTAGGTTAGGTTAGGTTAGGTTAGGTTAGGTTAGGTTAGGGTATGTTAGGTTAGGTTAGGTTAGGTTAGGTTAGATGTTAGATGATAGATTATATTAGATGGGAAGTTAGATGTTCGATGTTAGACTAGATTAGACGTTAGGTTAGGTTAGGTTAGGTTAGGTCAGGTTAGGTTAGGTTAGGTTAGGTTAGGTTAGGTTAGGTTAGGTTAGGTTAGGTTAGGTTAAGTTAGGTTAGGTTAGGTTAGTTTAGGTTAGGTTAGGTTAGGTTAGGTTAGGTTAGGTTAGGTTAGATTAGGTTAGGTTCGGTTAGGTTAGGTTAGGTTAGGTTAGGTTAGGTTAGTTAGGTTAGGTTAGGTTAGGTTAGGTGTTAGATGTTAGATTAGATTAGATGTTAAGTTAGATGTTAGATGTTAGAATAGATTAGATGTTAGGTTAGGTTAGGTTAGTTTAGGATTAGATGGTACGTTAGATGTTAGATTAGATTAGATGTTAGGTTAGGTTAGGTTAGGTTATGTTGGGTTAAGTTAGGTTAGGTTAGGTTAGGTGAGGTGAGGTTAGGTTAGGTTAGGTTAGGTTATGTTATGTTAGGTTAGGTTAGGTTAGGTTAGGTTAGATGTTAGATGTTAGATTATAATAAATGGGAAGTTAGATGTTCGATGTTAGACTAGATTAGACGTTAGGTTAGGTTAGGTTAGGTTAGGTTAGGTTAGGGTAGGCTAGGCTAGGCTAGGCTAGGCAAGGCTAGGCTAGGCTAGGTTAGGTTAGGTTAGGTTAGGTTAGGTTAGGTTAGGTTAGGTTAGGTTAGGTTAGGTTAGGCTAGGTTAGGTTAGGTTAGGTTAGGTTTGGTTAGGTTAGGTTTGGTTAGGTTAGGTTAGGTTAGGTTAGGTTAGGTTAGGTTAGGTTAGGTTAGGTTAAGTTAGGTTAGGTTAGGTTAGGTTAGGTTAATTTAGGTGTTAGATGTTAGATTAGATTAGATGTTAAGTTAGATGTTAGATGTTAGAATAGATTAGATGTTAGGTTAGGTTAGGTTAGGTTAGTTTAGGATTAGATGTTACGTTAGATGTTAGATGTTAGATTAGATTAGATGTTAGGTTAGGTTAGGTTAGGTTAGGTTGGGTTAAGTTAGGTTAGGTTAGGTTAGGTGAGGTGAGGTTAGGTTAGGTTAGGTTAGGTTATGTTAGGTGAGGTTAGGTTAGGTTAGGTTAGGTTATGTTAGGTTAGGTTAGGTTAGGTTAGGTTAGATGTTAGATGTTAGATTATATTAAATGGGAAGTTAGATGTTCTATGTTAGACTAGATTAGACATTAGGTTAGGTTAGGTTAGGTTAGGTTAGGATGAGATGTTAGGTTAGATGTTAGATGTTAGATTAGATTAGATGTTAGGTTAGGTTAGGTTAGGTTAGGTCAGGTGAGGTTAGGTTAGGTTAGGTTAGGGTATGTTAGGTTAGGTTAGGTTAGGTTAGGTTAGATGTTAGATGTTAGATTATATTAGATGGGAAGTTAGATGTTCGATGTTAGACTAGATTAGACGTTAGGTTAGGTTAGGTTAGGTTAGGTTAGGTTAGGTTAGGTTAGGTTAGGTTAGTTTAGGTTAGGTTAGGTTAGGTTAGGTTAGGTTAGGTTAGGTTGGGTTCGGTTCGGTACGGTTAGATTAGGTTAGGTTGGTTAGGTTAGGTTAGTTTAGGATTAGATGTTACGTTAGATGTTAGATGTTAGATTAGATTAGATGTTAGGTTAGGTTAGGTTAGGTTAGGTTGGGTTAGGTTAGGTTAGGTTAGGTTAGGTTAGGTTAGGTTAGGTTAGGTTAGGTTAGGTCAGGTGAGGTTAGGTTAGGTTAGGTGTTAGATGTTAGATTAGATTAGATGTTAAGTTAGATGTTATATGTTAGAATAGATTAGATGTCAGGTTAGGTTAGGTTAGTTTAGGATTAGATGTTACGTTAGATGTTAGATTAGATTAGATGTTAGGTTAGGTTAGGTTAGGTTAGGTTGGGTTAAGTTAGGTTAGGTTAGGTTAGGTGAGGTGAGGTTAGGTTAGGTTAGGTTAGGTTATGTTATGTTAGGTTAGGTTAGGTTAGGTTAGGTTAGGTTAGATGTTAGATGTTAGATTATAATAAATGGGAAGTTAGATGTTCGATGTTAGACTAGATTAGACGTTAGGTTAGGTTAGGTTAGGTTAGGTTAGGTTAGGGTAGGCTAGGCTAGGCCAGGCTAGGCAAGGCTAGGCTAGGCTAGGTTAGGTTAGGTTAGGTTAGGTTAGGTTAGGTTAGGTTAGGTTAGGTTAGGTTAGGCTAGGTTAGGTTAGGTTAGGTTAGGTTAGGTTAGGTTTAATTAGGTTAGGTTTGGTTAGGTTAGGTTAGGTTAGGTTAGGTTAGGTTAGGTTAGGTTAGGTTAGGTTAGGTTAGGTTAGGTTAGGTGTTAGGTGTTAGATTAGATTAGATGTTAAGTTAGATGTTAGATGTTAGAATAGATTAGATGTTAGGTTAGGTTAGGTTAGGTTAGTTTAGGATTAGAAGTTACGTTAGATGTTAGATGTTAGATTAGATTAGATGTTAGGTTAGGTTAGGTTAGGTTAGGTTGGGTTAAGTTAGGTTAGGTTAGGTTAGGTGAGGTGAGGTTAGGTTAGGTTAGGTTATGTTAGGTTAGGTTAGGTTAGGTTAGGTTAGATGTTAGATGTTAGATTATATTAAATGGGAAGTTAGATGTTCTATGTTAGACTAGATTAGACATTAGGTTAGGTTAGGTTAGGTTAGGTTAGGATGAGATGTTAGGTTAGATGTTAGATGTTAGATTAGATTAGATGTTAGGTTAGGTTAGGTTAGGTTAGGTCAGGTGAGGTTAGGTTAGGTTAGGTTAGGGTATGTTAGGTTAGGTTAGGTTAGGTTAGGTTAGATGTTAGATGTTAGATTATATTAGATGGGAAGTTAGATGTTCGATGTTAGACTAGATTAGACGTTAGGTTCGGTTAGGTTAGGTTAGGTTAGGTCAGGTTAGGTTAGGTTAGGTTAGGTTAGGTTAGGTTAGGTTAGGTTAGGTTAGTTTAGGTTAGGTTAGGTTAGGTTAGGTTAGGTTAGGTTAGGTTAGGTTAGGTTGGGTTCGGTTCGGTACGGTTAGATTAGGTTAGGTTAGGTTAGGTTAGGTTAGTTTAGGATTAGATGTTACGTTAGATGTTAGATGTTAGATTAGATTAGATGTTAGGTTAGGTTAGGTTAGGTTAGGTTGGGTTAGGTTAGGTTAGGTTAGGTTAGGTTAGGTTAGGTTAGGTCAGGTGAGGTTAGGTTAGGTTAGGTGTTAGATGTTAGATTAGATTAGATGTTAAGTTAGATATTATATGTTAGAATAGATTAGATGTTAGGTTAGGTTAGTTTAGGATTAGATGTTACGTTAGATGTTAGATTTTAGATTAGATTAGATGTTAGGTTAGGTTAGGTTAGGTTAGGTTGGGTTAGGTTAGGTTAGGTGAGGTGAGGTTAGGTTAGGTTAGGTTAGGTTATATTAGGTTAGGCTAGGTTAGGTTAGGTTAGATGTTAGATGTTAGATGTTAGATTATAATAAATGGGAAGTTAGATGTTCGATGTTAGACTAGATTAGACGTTAGGTTAGGTTAGGTTAGGTTAGGTTAGGTTAGGTTAGGATGAGATGTTAGGTTAGATGTTAGATGTTAGATTAGATTAGATGTTAGGTTAGGTTAGGTGAGGTGAGGTTAGGTTAGGTTAGGTTAGGGTATGTTAGGTTAGGTTAGGTTAGGTTAGATGTTGGATTATATTAGATGGGAAGTTAGATGTTCGATGTTAGACTAGATTAGACGTTAGGTTAGGTTAGGTTAGGTTAGGTTAGGTTATGTTAGGTTAGGTTAGGTTAGCTTAGGTTAGTTTAGGTTAGGTTAAGTTAGGTTAGGTTAGGTTAGGTTAGGTTAGGTTATGTTAGGTTAGGTTAGGTTAGGTTAGGTTAGGTTAGGGTATGGTAGGTTAGGTTAGGTTAGGTTAGGTTAGGTTAGATGTTAGATGTTAGATTATATTAGATGGGAAGTTAGATGTTCGATGTTAGACTAGATTAGACGTTAGGTTAGGTTAGGTTAGGTTAGGTTAGGTCAGGTTAGGTTAGGTTAGGTTAGGTTAGGTTAGGTTAGGTTAGGTTAGGTTAGGTTAGGTTAGGTTAGGTTAGGTTAGGTTAGTTTAGGTTAGGTTAGGTTAGGTTAGCTTAGGTTAGGTTAGGTTCGGTTGGGTTAGGTTAGGTTAGGTTAGGTTAGGTTAGGTTAGTTAGGTTAGGTTAGGTTAGGTTAGGTTAGGTGTTAGATGTTAGATTAGATTAGATGTCAAGTTAGATGTTAGATGTTAGAATAGATTAGATGTTAGGTTAGGTTAGGTTAGTTTAGGATTAGATGTTACGTTAGATGTTAGATTAGATTAGATGTTAGGTTAGGTTAGGTTAGGTTAGGTTGGGTTAAGTTAGGTTAGGTTAGGTTAGGTGAGGTGAGGTTAGGTTAGGTTAGGTTAGGTTAGGTTATGTTAGGTTAGGTTAGGTTAGGATAGGTTAGGTTAGATGTTAGATGTTAGATTATAATAAATGGGAAGTTAGATGTTCGATGTTAGACAAGATTAGACGTTAGGTTAGGTTAGGTTAGGTTAGGTTAGGTTAGGGTAGGCTAGGCTAGGCTAGGCTAGGCAAGGCTAGGCTAGGCTAGGTTAGGTTAGGTTAGGTTAGGTTAGGTTAGGTTAGGTTAGGTTAGGTTAGGTTAGGTTAGGTTAGGTTAAGTTAGGTTAGGTTAGGTTAGGTTAGGTTAGGTTAGGTTAAGTTAGGTTAGGTTAGGTTAGGTGAGGTGAGGTTAGGTTAGGTTAGGTTAGGTTATGTTAGGTTAGGTTAGGTTAGGTTAGGTTAGGTTAGATGTTAGATGTTAGATTATATTAAATGGGAAGTTAGATGTTCTATGTTAGACTAGATTAGACATTAGGTTAGGTTAGGTTAGGTTAGGTTAGGATGAGATGTTAGGTTAGACGTTAGATGTTAGATTAGATTAGATGTTAGGTTAGGTTAGGTCAGGTGAGGTTAGGTTAGGTTAGGTTAGGGTATGTTAGGTTAGGTTAGGTTAGGTTAGGTTAGGTTAGATGTTAGATGTTAGATTATATTAGACGTTAGGTTAGGTTAGGTTAGGTTAGGTCAGGTTAGGTTAGGTTGGGTTAAGTTAGGTTAGGTTAGGTTAGGTGAGGTGAGGTTAGGTTAGGTTAGGTTAGGTTAGGTTATATTAGGTTAGGTTAGGTTAGGTTAGGTTAGGTTATATGTTAGATTATAATAAATGGGAAGTTAGATGTTCGATGTTAGACTAGATTAGACGTTAGGTTAGGTTAGGTTAGGTTAGGTTAGGTTAGGATGAGATGTTAGGTTAGATGTTAGATGTTAGATTAGATTAGATGTTAGGTTAGGTTAGGTTAGGTTAGGATGAGATGTTAGGTTAGATGTTGGATGTTAGATTAGATTAGATGTTAGGTTAGGTTAGGTGAGGTGAGGTTAGGTTAGGTTAGGTTAGGTTAGGGTATGTTAGGTTAGGTTAGGTTAGATGTTAGATGTTAGATTATATTAGATGGGAAGTTAGATGTTCGATGTTAGACTAGATTAGACGTTAGGTTAGGTTAGGTTAGGTTAGGTTAGGTTAGGTTAGGTTATGTTAGGTTAGGTTAGGTTAGCTTAGGTTAGTTTAGGTTAGGTTAGGTTAGGTTAGGTTAGGTTAGGTTAGGTTAGGTTAGGTGTTAGATGTTAGATTAGATTAGATGTTAAGTTAGATGTTAGATGTTAGAATAGATTAGATGTTAGGTTAGTTTAGGTTAGGTGAGGTGAGGTTAGGTTAGGTTATATTAGGTTAGGTTAGGTTAGGTTAGGTTAGATGTTAGATGTTAGATTATAATAAATGGGAAGTTAGATGTTCGATGTTAGACTAGATTACACGTTAGGTTAGGTTAGGTTAGGTTAGGTTAGGTTAGGTTAGCTTAGGTTAGGTTAGGATGAGATGTTAGGTTAGATGTTAGATGTTAGATTAGATTAGATGTTAGGTTAGGTTAGGTGAGGTGAGGTTAGGTTAGGTTAGGTTAGGTTAGGGTATGTTAGGTTAGTTTAGGTTAGGTTAGGTTAGGTGTTAGATGTTAGATTAGATTAGATGTTAGGTTAGGTTAGGTTAGGTTAGGTTGGGTTAGGTTAGGTTAGGTTAGGTTAGGTTAGGTTAGGTTAGGTTAGGTTAGGTCAGGTTAGGTTAGGTTAGGTTAGGTGTTTGATGTTAGATTAGATTAGATGTTAAGTTAGATGTTATATGTTAGAATAGATTAGATGTTAGGTTAGGTTAGGTTAGGTTAGTTTAGGATTAGATGTTACATTAGATGTTAGATGTTAGATTAGATTAGATGTTAGGTTAGGTTAGGTTAGGTTAGGTTGGGTTAAGTTAGGTTAGGTTAGGTTAGGTGAGGTGAGGTTAGGTTAGGTTAGGTTAGGTTATATTAGGTTAGGTTAGGTTAGGTTAGGTTAGATGTTAGATGTTAGATGTTAGATTATATTAAATGGGAAGTTAGATGTTCGATGTTAGACTAGATTAGACGTTAGGTTAGGTTAGGTGAGGTGAGGTTAGGTTAGGTTAGGTTAGGTTAGGGTATGTTAGGTTAGGTTAGGTTAGGTTAGATGTTAGATGTTGGATTATATTAGATGGGAAGTTAGATGTTCGATGTTAGACTAGATTAGACGTTAGGTTAGGTTAGGTTAGGGTAGGTTAGGCTAGGTTAGGTTATGTTAGGTTAGGTTAGGTTAGCTTAGGTTAGTTTAGGTTAGGTTAGGTTAGGTTAGGTTAGGTTAGGTTAGGTTAGGTTAGGTTATGTTAGGTTAGGTTAGGTTAGGTTAGGTTAGGTTAGGGTATGTTAGGTTAGGTTAGGTTAGGTTAGGTTAGGTTAGATGTTAGATGTTAGATTATATTAGATGGGAAGTTAGATGTTCGATGTTAGACTAGATTAGACGTTAGGTTAGGTTAGGTTAGGTTAGGTCAGGTTAGGTTAGGTTAGGTTAGGTTAGGTTAGGTTAGGTTAGGTTAGGTTAGGTTATGTTAGGTTAGTTTAGGTTAGGTTAGGTTAGGTTAGGTTAGGTTAGGTTAGGTTAGGTTCGGTTAGGTTAGGTTAGGTTAGGTTAGGTTAGGTTAGTTAGGTTAGGTTAGGTTAGGTTAGGTTAGGTTAGGTGTTAGATGTTAGATTAGATTAGATGTTAAGTTAGATGTTAGATGTTAGAATAGATTAGATGTTAGGTTAGGTTAGGTTAGTTTAGGATTAGATGTTACGTTAGATGTTAGATTAGATTAGATGTTAGGTTAGGTTAGGTTAGGTTAGGTTGGGTTAAGTTAGGTTAGGTGAGGTGAGGTTAGGTTAGGTTAGGTTAGGTTAGGTTATGTTAGGTTAGGTTAGGTTATGTTAGGTTAGGTTAGGTTAGGTTAGGTTAGATGTTAGATGTTAGATTATAATAAATGGGAAGTTAGATCTTCGATGTTGGACTAGATTAGACGTTAGGTTAGGTTAGGTTAGGTTAGGGTAGGCTAGGCTAGGCAAGGCTAGGCTAGGCTAGGTTAGGTTAGGTTAGGTTAGGTTAGGTTAGGTTAGGTTAGGTTAGGTTAGGTTAGGTTCGGTTAGGTTAGGTTAGGTTAGGTTAGGTTAGGTTAGGTTAGGTTAGGTTTGGTTAGGTTAGGTTTGGTTAGGTTAGGTTAGGTTAGGTTAAGTTAGGTTAGGTTAGGTTAGGTTAGGTTAGGTGTTAGATGTTAGATTAGATTAGATGTTAAGTTAGATGTTAGATGTTAGAATAGATTAGATGTTAGGTTAGGTTAGGTTAGGTTAGTTTAGGATTAGATGTTACGTTAGATGTTAGATGTTAGATTAGATTAGATGTTAGGTTAGGTTAGGTTAGGTTAGGTTAGGATGAGATGTTAGGTTAGATGTTAGATGTTAGATTAGATTAGATGTTAGGTTAGGTTAGGTGAGGTGAGGTTAGGTTAGGTTAGGTTAGGTTAGGGTATGTTAGGTTAGGTTAGGTTAGATGTTAGATGTTAGATTATATTAGATGGGAAGTTAGATGTTCGATGTTAGTCTAGATTAGACGTTAGGTTAGGTTAGGTTAGGTTAGGTTAGGTTAGGTTATGTTAGGTTAGGTTAGGTTAGCTTAGGTTAGTTTAGGTTAGGTTAGGTTAGGTTAGGTTAGGTGTTAGATGTTAGATTAGATTAGATGTTAAGTTATATGTTAGATGTTAGAATAGATTAGATGTTAGGTTAGGTTAGGTTAGGTGAGGTGAGGTTAGGTTAGGTGAGGTGAGGTTAGGTTAGGTTAGGTTAGGTTAGGTTATATTAGGTTAGGTTAGGTTAGGTTAGGTTAGATGTTAGATGTTAGATTATAATAAATGGGAAGTTAGATGTTCGATGTTAGACTAGATTACACGTTAGGTTAGGTTAGGTTAGGTTGTTAGGTTAAGTTAGGTTAGGTTAGCTTAGGTTAGGTTAGGATGAGATGTTAGGTTAGATGTTAGATGTTAGATTAGATTAGATGTTAGGTTAGGTTAGGTGAGGTGAGGTTAGGTTAGGTTAGGTTAGGTTAGGGTATGTTAGGTTAGGTTAGGTTAGGTTAGGTTAGGTTAGGTTAGGTTAAGTTAGGTTAGGTTAGGTTAGGTTAGGTTAGGTTTGGTTAAGTTAGGTTAGGTTAGGTTAGGTGAGGTGAGGTTAGGTTAGGTTAGGTTAGGTTAGGTTAGGTTAGGTTAGGTTAGGTTAGGTTAAGTTAGGTTAGGTTAGGTTAGGTGAGGTGAGGTTAGGTTAGGTTATGTTAGGTTAGGTTAGGTTAGGTTAGGTTAGGTTAGATGTTAGATGTTAGATTATATTAAATGGGAAGTTAGATGTTCTATGTTAGACAAGATTAGACATTAGGTTAGGTTAGGTTAGGTTAGGATGAGATGTTAGGTTAGACGTTAGATGTTAGATTAGATTAGATGTTAGGTTAGGTTAGGTCAGGTGAGGTTAGGTTAGGTTAGGTTAGGGTATGTTAGGTTAGGTTAGGTTAGGTGAGGTTAGGTTAGGTTAGGTGTTAGATGTTAGATTAGATTAGATGTTAAGTTAGATGTTAGATGTTAGAATAGATTAGATGTTAGGTTAGGTTAGGCTAGGTTAGGTTAGTTTAGGATTAAATGTTACGTTAGATGTTAGATGTTAGATTAGATTAGATGTTAGGTTAGGTTAGGTTAGGTTAGGTTGGGTTAAGTTAGGTTAGGTTAGGTTAGGTGAGGTGAGGTTAGGTTAGGTTAGGTTAGGTTAGGTTAGGTTAGATGTTAGATTATAATAAATGGGAAGTTAGATGTTCGATGTTAGACTAGATTAGACGTTAGGTTAGGTTAGGTTAGGTTAGGTTAGGATGAGATGTTAGGTTAGATGTTAGATGTTAGATTAGATTAGATGTTAGGTTAGGTTAGGTTAGGTTAGGATGAGATGTTAGGTTAGATGTTAGATGTTAGATTAGATTAGATGTTAGGTTAGGTTAGGTGAGGTGAGGTTAGGTTAGGTTAGGTTAGGTTAGGGTATGTTAGGTTAGGTTAGGTTAGATGTTAGATGTTAGATTATATTAGATGGGAAGTTAGATGTTCGATGTTAGACTAGAATAGACGTTAGGTTAGGTTAGGTTAGGTTAGGTTAGGTTAGGTTAGGTTAGGTTAGGTTATGTTAGGTTAGGTTAGCTTAGCTTAGGTTAGTTTAGGTTAGGTTAGGTTAGGTTAGGTTAGGTTAGGTTAGGTGTTAGATGTTAGATTAGATTAGATGTTAAGTTAGATGTTAGATGTTAGAATAGATTAGATGTTAGGTTAGGTTAGGTTAGGTGAGGTGAGGTTAGGTTAGGTTATATTAGGTTAGGTTAGGTTAGGTTAGGTTAGATGTTAGATGTTAGATTATAATAAATGGGAAGTTAGATGTTCGATGTTAGACTAGATTACACGTTAGGTTAGGTTAGGTTAGGTTGTTAGGTTAGGTTAGGTTAGGTTAGGTTAGGTTAGGTTAGCTTAGGTTAGGTTAGGATGAGATGTTAGGTTAGATGTTAGATGTTAGATTAGATTAGATGTTAGGTTAGGTTAGGTGAGGTGAGGTTAGGTTAGGTTAGGTTAGGGTATGTTAGGTTAGGTTAGGTTAGGTTAGGTTAGGTGTTAGATGTTAGATTAGATTAGATGTTAGGTTAGGTTAGGTTAGGTTAGGTTGGGTTAGGTTAGGTTAGGTTAGGTTAGGTTAGGTTGGGTTAGGTTAGGTTAGGTTAGGTTAGGTTAGGTTAGGTCAGGTTAGGTTAGGTTAGGTTAGGTGTTTGATGTTAGATTAGATTAGATGTTAAGTTAGATGTTATATGTTAGAATAGATTAGATGTTAGGTTAGGTTAGGTTAGGTTAGTTTAGGATTAGATGTTACATTAGATGTTAGATGTTAGATTAGATTAGATGTTAGGTTAGGTTAGGTTAGGTTAGGTTGGGTTAAGTTAGGTTAGGTTAGGTTAGGTGAGGTGAGGTTAGGTTAGGTTAGGTTAGGTTATATTAGGTTAGGTTAGGTTAGGTTAGGTTAGATGTTAGATGTTAGATGTTAGATTATAATAAATGGGAAGTTAGATGTTCGATGTTAGACTAGATTAGACGTTAGGTTAGGTTAGGTTAGGTTAGGTTAGGTTAGGATGAGATGTTAGGTTAGATGTTAGATGTTAGATTAGATTAGATGTTAGGTTAGGTTAGGTTAGGCTAGGTTAGGTTATGTTAGGTTAGGTTAGGTTAGCTTAGGTTAATTTAGGTTAGGTTAGGTTAGGTTAGGTTAGGTTAGGTTAGGTTAGGTTAGGTTAGGTTATGTTAGGTTAGGTTAGGTTAGGTTAGGTTAGGTTAGGGTATGTTAGGTTAGGTTAGGTTAGGTTAGGTTAGGTTAGATGTTAGATGTTAGATTATATTAGATGGGAAGTTAGATGTTCGATGTTAGATTAGACGTTAGGTTAGGTTAGGTTAGGTTAGGTCAGGTTAGGTTAGGTTAGGTTAGGTTAGGTTAGGTTACGTTAGGTTAGGTTATGTTAGGTTAGTTTAGGTTAGGTTAGGTTAGGTTAGGTTAGGTTAGGTTAGGTTAGGTTCGGTTAGGTTAGGTTAGGTTAGGTTAGTTAGGTTAGGTTAGGTTAGGTTAGGTTAGGTGTTAGATGTTAGATTAGATTAGATGTTAAGTTAGATGTTAGATGTTAGAATAGATTAGATGTTAGGTTAGGTTAGGTTAGTTTAGGATTAGATGTTACGTTAGATGTTAGATTAGATTAGATGTTAGGTTAGGTTAGGTTAGGTTGGGTTAAGTTAGGTTAGGTGAGGTGAGGTTAGATTAGGTTAGGTTAGGTTAGGTTATGATAGGTTAGGTTAGGTTAGGTTAGGTTAGATGTTAGATGTTAGATTATAATAAATGGGAAGTTAGATGTTCGATGTTGGACTAGATTAGACGTTAGGTTAGGTTAGGTTAGGTTAGGTTAGGGTAGGCTAGGCTAGGCAAGGCTAGGCTAGGCTAGGTTAGGTTAGGTTAGGTTAGGTTAGGTTAGGTTAGGTTAGGTTAGGTTAGGTTAGGTTCGGTTAGGTTCGGTTAGGTTAGGTTAGGTTAGGTTAGGTTAGGTTTGGTTAGGTTAGGTTTGGTTAGGTTAGGTTAGGTTAGGTTAGGTTAGGTTAGGTTAGGTTAGGTTAGGTGTTAGATGCTAGATTAGATTAGATGTTAAGTTAGATGTTAGATGTTAGAATAGATTAGATGTTAGGTTAGGTTAGGTTAGGTTAGTTTAGGATTAGATGTTACGTTAGATGTTAGATGTTAGATTAGATTAGATGTTAGGTTAGGTTAGGTTAGGTTAGGTTGGGTTAGGTTAGGTTATGTTAGGTTAGGTTAGGTTAGGTTAGATGTTAGATGTTAGATTATATTAAATGGGAAGTTAGATGTTCTATGTTAGACTAGATTAGACATTAGGTTAGGTTAGGTTAGGTTAGGATGAGATGTTAGGTTAGATGTTAGATGTTAGATTAGATTAGATGTTAGGTTAGGTTAGGTTAGGTTAGGTCAGGTGAGGTTAGGTTAGGTTAGGTTAGGGTATGTTAGGTTAGGTTAGGTTAGGTTAGGTTAGATGTGAGATGTTAGATGTTAGATTATAATAAATGGGAAGTTAGATGTTCGATGTTAGACTAGATTAGACGTTAGGTTAGGTTAGGTTAGGTTAGGTTAGATGTGAGATGTTAGATGTTAGATTATAATAAATGGGAAGTTAGATGTTCGATGTTAGACTAGATTAGACGTTAGGTTAGGTTAGGTTAGGTTAGGTTAGGATGAGATGTTAGGTTAGATGTTAGATGTTAGATTAGATTAGATGTTAGGTTAGGTTAGGTTAGGTTAGGATGAGATGTTAGGTTAGATGTTAGATGTTAGATTAGATTAGATGTTAGGTTAGGTTAGGTGAGGTGAGGTTAGGTTAGGTTAGGTTAGGTTAGGGTATGTTAGGTTAGGTTAGGTTAGATGTTAGATGTTAGATTATATTAGATGGGAAGTTAGATGTTCGATGTTAGACTAGAATAGACGTTAGGTTAGGTTAGGTTAGGTTAGGTTAGGTTAGGTTAGGTTAGGTTAGGTTATGTTAGGTTAGGTTAGGTTAGCTTAGGTTAGTTTAGGTTAGGTTAGGTTAGGTTAGGTTAGGTTAGGTTAGGTGTTAGATGTTAGATTAGATTAGATGTTAAGTTAGATGTTAGCTGTTAGAATAGATTAGATGTTAGGTTAGGTTAGGTTAGGTGAGGTGAGGTTAGGTTAGGTTATATTAGGTTAGGTTAGGTTAGGTTAGGTTAGATGTTAGATGTTAGATTATAATAAATGGGAAGTTAGATGTTCGATGTTAGACTAGATTACACGTTAGGTTAGGTTAGGTTAGGTTGTTAGGTTAGGTTAGGTTAGGTTAGGTTAGGTTAGGTTAGCTTAGGTTAGGTTAGGATGAGATGTTAGGTTAGATGTTAGATGTTAGATTAGATTAGATGTTAGGTTAGGTTAGGTGAGGTGAGGTTAGGTTAGGTTAGGTTAGGGTATGTTAGGTTAGGTTAGGTTAGGTTAGGTTAGGTGTTAGATGTTAGATTAGATTAGATGTTAGGTTAGGTTAGGTTAGGTTGGGTTAGGTTAGGTTAGGTTAGGTTAGGTTAGGTTGGGTTAGGTTAGGTTAGGTTAGGTTAGGTTAGGTTAGGTCAGGTTAGGTTAGGTTAGGTTAGGTGTTTGATGTTAGATTAGATTAGATGTTAAGTTAGATGCTATATGTTAGAATAGATTAGATGTTAGGTTAGGTTAGGTTAGGTTAGTTTAGGATTAGATGTTACATTAGATGTTAGATGTTAGATTAGATTAGATGTTAGGTTAGGTTAGGTTAGGTTAGGTTGGGTTAAGTTAGGTTAGGTTAGGTTAGGTGAGGTGAGGTTAGGTTAGGTTAGGTTAGGTTATATTAGGTTAGGTTAGGTTAGGTTAGGTTAGATGTTAGATGTTAGATGTTAGATTATAATAAATGGGAAGTTAGATGTTCGATGTTAGACTAGATTAGACGTTAGGTTAGGTTAGGTGAGGTGAGGTTAGGTTAGGTTAGGTTAGGTTAGGTTAGGGTATGTTAGGTTAGGTTAGGTTAGGTTAGATGTTAGATGTTGGATTATATTAGATGGGAAGTTAGATGTTCGATGTTAGACTAGATTAGACGTTAGGTTAGGTTAGGTTAGGTTAGGTTAGGCTAGGTTAGGTTATGTTAGGTTAGGTTAGGTTAGCTTAGGTTAGTTTAGGTGACGTTAGGTTAGGTTAGGGTATGTTAGGTTAGGTTAGGTTAGGTTAGGTTAGATGTTAGATGTTAGATTATATTAGATGGGAAGTTAGATGTTCGATGTTAGACTAGATTAGACGTTAGGTTAGGTCAGGTTAGGTTAGGTTAGGTTAGGTTAGGTTAGGTTAGGTTAGGTTAGGTTATGTTAGGTTAGGTTAGGTTAGGTTAGGTTAGGTTAGGTTAGGTTAGGTTAGGTTAGGTTATATTAGGTTAGGTTAGGTTAGGTTAGGTTAGATGTTAGATGTTAGATGTTAGATTATAATAAATGGGAAGTTAGATGTTCGATGTTAGACTAGATTAGACGTTAGGTTAGGTTAGGTTAGGTTAGGTTAGGTTAGGATGAGATGTTAGGTTAGATGTTAGATGTTAGATTAGATTAGATGTTAGGTTAGGTTAGGTTAGGCTAGGTTAGGTTATGTTAGGTTAGGTTAGGTTAGCTTAGGTTAATTTAGGTTAGGTTAGGTTAGGTTAGGTTAGGTTAGGTTAGGTTAGGTTAGGTTAGGTTATGTTAGGTTAGGTTAGGTTAGGTTAGGTTAGGTTAGGGTATGTTAGGTTAGGTTAGGTTAGGTTAGGTTAGGTTAGATGTTAGATGTTAGATTATATTAGATGGGAAGTTAGATGTTCGATGTTAGATTAGACGTTAGGTTAGGTTAGGTTAGGTTAGGTCAGGTTAGGTTAGGTTAGGTTAGGTTAGGTTAGGTTACGTTAGGTTAGGTTATGTTAGGTTAGTTTAGGTTAGGTTAGGTTAGGTTAGGTTAGGTTAGGTTAGGTTAGGTTCGGTTAGGTTAGGTTAGGTTAGGTTAGTTAGGTTAGGTTAGGTTAGGTTAGGTTAGGTGTTAGATGTTAGATTAGATTAGATGTTAAGTTAGATGTTAGATGTTAGAATAGATTAGATGTTAGGTTAGGTTAGGTTAGTTTAGGATTAGATGTTACGTTAGATGTTAGATTAGATTAGATGTTAGGTTAGGTTAGGTTAGGTTGGGTTAAGTTAGGTTAGGTGAGGTGAGGTTAGATTAGGTTAGGTTAGGTTAGGTTATGATAGGTTAGGTTAGGTTAGGTTAGGTTAGATGTTAGATGTTAGATTATAATAAATGGGAAGTTAGATGTTCGATGTTGGACTAGATTAGACGTTAGGTTAGGTTAGGTTAGGTTAGGTTAGGGTAGGCTAGGCTAGGCAAGGCTAGGCTAGGCTAGGTTAGGTTAGGTTAGGTTAGGTTAGGTTAGGTTAGGTTAGGTTAGGTTAGGTTAGGTTCGGTTAGGTTCGGTTAGGTTAGGTTAGGTTAGGTTAGGTTAGGTTTGGTTAGGTTAGGTTTGGTTAGGTTAGGTTAGGTTAGGTTAGGTTAGGTTAGGTTAGGTTAGGTTAGGTTAGGTGTTAGATGCTAGATTAGATTAGATGTTAAGTTAGATGTTAGATGTTAGAATAGATTAGATGTTAGGTTAGGTTAGGTTAGGTTAGTTTAGGATTAGATGTTACGTTAGATGTTAGATGTTAGATTAGATTAGATGTTAGGTTAGGTTAGGTTAGGTTAGGTTGGGTTAGGTTAGGTTATGTTAGGTTAGGTTAGGTTAGGTTAGATGTTAGATGTTAGATTATATTAAATGGGAAGTTAGATGTTCTATGTTAGACTAGATTAGACATTAGGTTAGGTTAGGTTAGGTTAGGATGAGATGTTAGGTTAGATGTTAGATGTTAGATTAGATTAGATGTTAGGTTAGGTTAGGTTAGGTTAGGTCAGGTGAGGTTAGGTTAGGTTAGGTTAGGGTATGTTAGGTTAGGTTAGGTTAGGTTAGGTTAGATGTGAGATGTTAGATGTTAGATTATAATAAATGGGAAGTTAGATGTTCGATGTTAGACTAGATTAGACGTTAGGTTAGGTTAGGTTAGGTTAGGTTAGATGTGAGATGTTAGATGTTAGATTATAATAAATGGGAAGTTAGATGTTCGATGTTAGACTAGATTAGACGTTAGGTTAGGTTAGGTTAGGTTAGGTTAGGATGAGATGTTAGGTTAGATGTTAGATGTTAGATTAGATTAGATGTTAGGTTAGGTTAGGTTAGGTTAGGATGAGATGTTAGGTTAGATGTTAGATGTTAGATTAGATTAGATGTTAGGTTAGGTTAGGTGAGGTGAGGTTAGGTTAGGTTAGGTTAGGTTAGGGTATGTTAGGTTAGGTTAGGTTAGATGTTAGATGTTAGATTATATTAGATGGGAAGTTAGATGTTCGATGTTAGACTAGAATAGACGTTAGGTTAGGTTAGGTTAGGTTAGGTTAGGTTAGGTTAGGTTAGGTTAGGTTATGTTAGGTTAGGTTAGGTTAGCTTAGGTTAGTTTAGGTTAGGTTAGGTTAGGTTAGGTTAGGTTAGGTTAGGTGTTAGATGTTAGATTAGATTAGATGTTAAGTTAGATGTTAGCTGTTAGAATAGATTAGATGTTAGGTTAGGTTAGGTTAGGTGAGGTGAGGTTAGGTTAGGTTATATTAGGTTAGGTTAGGTTAGGTTAGGTTAGATGTTAGATGTTAGATTATAATAAATGGGAAGTTAGATGTTCGATGTTAGACTAGATTACACGTTAGGTTAGGTTAGGTTAGGTTGTTAGGTTAGGTTAGGTTAGGTTAGGTTAGGTTAGGTTAGCTTAGGTTAGGTTAGGATGAGATGTTAGGTTAGATGTTAGATGTTAGATTAGATTAGATGTTAGGTTAGGTTAGGTGAGGTGAGGTTAGGTTAGGTTAGGTTAGGGTATGTTAGGTTAGGTTAGGTTAGGTTAGGTTAGGTGTTAGATGTTAGATTAGATTAGATGTTAGGTTAGGTTAGGTTAGGTTAGGTTGGGTTAGGTTAGGTTAGGTTAGGTTAGGTTAGGTTGGGTTAGGTTAGGTTAGGTTAGGTTAGGTTAGGTTAGGTCAGGTTAGGTTAGGTTAGGTTAGGTGTTTGATGTTAGATTAGATTAGATGTTAAGTTAGATGCTATATGTTAGAATAGATTAGATGTTAGGTTAGGTTAGGTTAGGTTAGTTTAGGATTAGATGTTACATTAGATGTTAGATGTTAGATTAGATTAGATGTTAGGTTAGGTTAGGTTAGGTTAGGTTGGGTTAAGTTAGGTTAGGTTAGGTTAGGTGAGGTGAGGTTAGGTTAGGTTAGGTTAGGTTATATTAGGTTAGGTTAGGTTAGGTTAGGTTAGATGTTAGATGTTAGATGTTAGATTATAATAAATGGGAAGTTAGATGTTCGATGTTAGACTAGATTAGACGTTAGGTTAGGTTAGGTGAGGTGAGGTTAGGTTAGGTTAGGTTAGGTTAGGTTAGGGTATGTTAGGTTAGGTTAGGTTAGGTTAGATGTTAGATGTTGGATTATATTAGATGGGAAGTTAGATGTTCGATGTTAGACTAGATTAGACGTTAGGTTAGGTTAGGTTAGGTTAGGTTAGGCTAGGTTAGGTTATGTTAGGTTAGGTTAGGTTAGCTTAGGTTAGTTTAGGTTACGTTAGGTTAGGTTAGGGTATGTTAGGTTAGGTTAGGTTAGGTTAGGTTAGATGTTAGATGTTAGATTATATTAGATGGGAAGTTAGATGTTCGATGTTAGACTAGATTAGACGTTAGGTTAGGTCAGGTTAGGTTAGGTTAGGTTAGGTTAGGTTAGGTTAGGTTAGGTTAGGTTATGTTAGGTTAGTTTAGGTTAGGTTAGGTTAGGTTAGGTTAGGTTAGGTTAGGTTAGGTTCGGTTAGGTTAGGTTAAAGTTAGGTTAGGTTAGTTAGGTTAGGTTAGGTTAGGTTAGGTTAGGTTAGGTGTTAGATGTTAGATTAGATTAGATGTTAAGTTAGATGTTAGATGTTAGAATAGATTAGATGTTAGGTTAGGTTAGGCTAGGTTAGGTTAGTTTAGGATTAAATGTTACGTTAGATGTTAGATGTTAGATTAGATTAGATGTTAGGTTAGGTTAGGTTAGGTTAGGTTGGGTTAAGTTAGGTTAGGTTAGGTTAGGTGAGGTGAGGTTAGGTTAGGTTAGGTTAGGTTATATTAGGTTAGGTTAGATTAGGTTAGGTTAGGTTAGATGTTAGATTATAATAAATGGGAAGTTAGATGTTCGATGTTAGACTAGATTAGACGTTAGGTTAGGTTAGGTTAGGTTAGGTTAGGATGAGATGTTAGGTTAGATGTGAGATGTTAGATTAGATGTTAGGTTAGGTTAGGTTAGGTTAGGTTAGGATGAGATGTTAGGTTAGATGTTAGATGTTAGATTAGATTAGATGTTAGGTTAGGTTAGGTGAGGTGAGGTTAGGTTAGGTTAGGTTAGGTTAGGGTATGTTAGGTTAGGTTAGGTTAGATGTTAGATGTTAGATTATATTAGATGGGAAGTTAGATGTTCGATGTTAGACTAGAATAGACGTTAGGTTAGGTTAGGTTAGGTTAGGTTAGGTTAGGTTAGGTTAGGTTATGTTAGGTTAGGTTAGGTTAGCTTAGGTTAGTTTAGGTTAGGTTAGGTTAGGTTAGGTTAGGTTAGGTTAGGTGTTAGATGTTAGATTAGATTAGATGTTAAGTTAGATGTTAGATGTTAGAATAGATTAGATGTTAGGTTAGGTTAGGTTAGGTGAGGTGAGGTTAGGTTAGGTTATATTAGGTTAGGTTAGGTTAGGTTAGGTTAGATGTTAGATTATAATAAATGGGAAGTTAGATGTTCGATGTTAGACTAGATTACACGTTAGGTTAGGTTAGGTTAGGTTGTTAGGTTAGGTTAGGTTAGGTTAGGTTAGGTTAGGTTAGCTTAGGTTAGGTTAGGATGAGATGTTAGGTTAGATGTTAGATGTTAGATTAGATTAGATGTTAGGTTAGGTTAGGTGAGGTGAGGTTAGGTTAGGTTAGGTTAGGGTATGTTAGGTTAGGTTAGGTTAGGTTAGGTTAGGTGTTAGATGTTAGATTAGATTAGATGTTAGGTTAGGTTAGGTTAGGTTAGGTTGGGTTAGGTTAGGTTAGGTTAGGTTAGGTTAGGTTGGGTTAGGTTAGGTTAGGTTAGGTTAGGTTAGGTCAGGTTAGGTTAGGTTAGGTTAGGTGTTTGATGTTAGATTAGATTAGATGTTAAGTTAGATGTTATATGTTAGAATAGATTAGATGTTAGGTTAGGTTAGGTTAGGTTAGTTTAGGATTAGATGTTACATTAGATGTTAGATGTTAGATTAGATTAGATGTTAGGTTAGGTTAGGTTAGGTTAGGTTGGGTTAAGTTAGGTTAGGTTAGGTTAGGTGAGGTGAGGTTAGGTTAGGTTAGGTTAGGTTATATTAGGTTAGGTTAGGTTAGGTTAGGTTAGATGTTAGATGTTAGATGTTAGATTATAATAAATGGGAAGTTAGATGTTCGATGTTAGACTAGATTAGACGTTAGGTTAGGTTAGGTGAGGTGAGGTTAGGTTAGGTTAGGTTAGGTTAGGTTAGGGTATGTTAGGTTAGGTTAGGTTAGGTTAGATGTTAGATGTTGGATTATATTAGATGGGAAGTTAGATGTTCGATGTTAGACTAGATTAGACGTTAGGTTAGGTTAGGTTAGGTTAGGTTAGGCTAGGTTAGGTTATGTTAGGTTAGGTTAGGTTAGCTTAGGTTAGTTTAGGTTAGGTTAGGTTAGGTTAGGGTATGTTAGGTTAGGTTAGGTTAGGTTAGGTTAGATGTTAGATGTTAGATTATATTAGATGGGAAGTTAGATGTTCGATGTTAGACTAGATTAGACGTTAGGTTAGGTTAGGTCAGGTTAGGTTAGGTTAGGTTAGGTTAGGTTAGGTTAGGTTAGGTTAGGTTATGTTAGGTTAGTTTAGGATAGGTTAGGTTAGGTTAGGTTAGGTTAGGTTAGGTTAGGTTCGGTTAGGTTAGGTTAGGTTAAGTTAGGTTAGGTTAGTTAGGTTAGGTTAGGTTAGGTTAGGTTAGGTTAGGTGTTAGATGTTAGATTAGATTAGATGTTAAGTTAGATGTTAGATGTTAGAATAGATTAGATGTTAGGTTAGGTTAGGCTAGGTTAGGTTAGTTTAGGATTAAATGTTACGTTAGATGTTAGATGTTAGATTAGATTAGATGTTAGGTTAGGTTAGGTTAGGTTAGGTTGGGTTAAGTTAGGTTAGGTTAGGTTAGGTGAGGTGAGGTTAGGTTAGGTTAGGTTAGGTTATATTAGGTTAGGTTAGGTTAGGTTAGGTTAGATGTTAGATTATAATAAATGGGAAGTTAGATGTTCGATGTTAGACTAGATTAGACGTTAGGTTAGGTTAGGTTAGGTTAGGTTAGGATGAGATGTTAGGTTAGATGTGAGATGTTAGATTAGATTAGATGTTAGGTTAGGTTAGGTTAGGTTAGGTTAGGATGAGATGTTAGGTTAGATGTTAGATGTTAGATTAGATTAGATGTTAGGTTAGGTTAGGTGAGGTGAGGTTAGGTTAGGTTAGGTTAGGTTAGGGTATGTTAGGTTAGGTTAGGTTAGATGTTAGATGTTAGATTATATTAGATGGGAAGTTAGATGTTCGATGTTAGACTAGAATAGACGTTAGGTTAGGTTAGGTTAGGTTAGGTTAGGTTAGGTTAGGTTAGGTTATGTTAGGTTAGGTTAGGTTAGCTTAGGTTAGTTTAGGTTAGGTTAGGTTAGGTTAGGTTAGGTTAGGTTAGGTGTTAGATGTTAGATTAGATTAGATGTTAAGTTAGATGTTAGATGTTAGAATAGATTAGATGTTAGGTTAGGTTAGGTTAGGTGAGGTGAGGTTAGGTTAGGTTATATTAGGTTAGGTTAGGTTAGGTTAGGTTAGATGTTAGATGTTAGATTATAATAAATGGGAAGTTAGATGTTCGATGTTAGACTAGATTACACGTTAGGTTAGGTTAGGTTAGGTTGTTAGGTTAGGTTAGGTTAGGTTAGGTTAGGTTAGGTTAGCTTAGGTTAGGTTAGGATGAGATGTTAGGTTAGATGTTAGATGTTAGATTAGATTAGATGTTAGGTTAGGTTAGGTGAGGTGAGGTTAGGTTAGGTTAGGTTAGGGTATGTTAGGTTAGGTTAGGTTAGGTGTTAGATGTTAGATTAGATTAGATGTTAGGTTAGGTTAGGTTAGGTTAGGTTGGGTTAGGTTAGGTTAGGTTAGGTTAGGTTAGGTTGGGTTAGGTTAGGTTAGGTTAGGTCAGGTTAGGTTAGGTTAGGTTAGGTGTTTGATGTTAGATTAGATTAGATGTTAAGTTAGATGTTATATGTTAGAATAGATTAGATGTTAGGTTAGGTTAGGTTAGGTTAGTTTAGGATTAGATGTTACATTAGATGTTAGATGTTAGATTAGATTAGATGTTAGGTTAGGTTAGGTTAGGTTAGGTTGGGTTAAGTTAGGTTAGGTTAGGTTAGGTGAGGTGAGGTTAGGTTAGGTTAGGTTAGGTTATATTAGGTTAGGTTAGGTTAGGTTAGGTTAGGTTAGATGTTAGATGTTAGATGTTAGATTATAATAAATGGGAAGTTAGATGTTCGATGTTAGACTAGATTAGACGTTAGGTTAGGTTAGGTGAGGTGAGGTTAGGTTAGGTTAGGTTAGGTTAGGGTATGTTAGGTTAGGTTAGGTTAGGTTAGATGTTAGATGTTGGATTATATTAGATGGGAAGTTAGATGTTCGATGTTAGACTAGATTAGACGTTAGGTTAGGTTAGGTTAGGTTAGGTTAGGCTAGGTTAGGTTATGTTAGGTTAGGTTAGGTTAGCTTAGGTTAGTTTAGGTTAGGTTAGGTTAGGTTAGGGTATGTTAGGTTAGGTTAGGTTAGGTTAGGTTAGATGTTAGATGTTAGATTATATTAGATGGGAAGTTAGATGTTCGATGTTAGACTAGATTAGACGTTAGGTTAGGTTAGGTTAGGTTAGGTCAGGTTAGGTTAGGTTAGGTTAGGTTAGGTTAGGTTAGGTTAGGTTAGGTTAGGTTAGGTTATGTTAGGTTAGTTTAGGTTAGGTTAGGTTAGGTTAGGTTAGGTTAGGTTAGGTTCGGTTAGGTTAGGTTAGGTTAAGTTAGGTTAGGTTAGTTAGGTTAGGTTAGGTTAGGTTAGGTTAGGTGTTAGATGTTAGATTAGATTAGATGTTAAGTTAGATGTTAGATGTTAGAATAGATTAGATGTTAGGTTAGGTTAGGTTAGTTTAGGATTAGATGTTACGTTAGATGTTAGATTAGATTACATGTTAGGTTAGGTTAGGTTAGGTTAGGTTGGGTTAAGTTAGGTTAGGTGAGGTGAGGTTAGGTTAGGTTAGGTTAGGTTATGTTAGGTTAGGTTAGGTTATGTTAGGTTAGGTTAGGTTAGGTTAGGTTAGATGTTAGATGTTAGATTATAATAAATGGGAAGTTAGATGTTCGATGTTGGACTAGATTAGACGTTAGGTTAGGTTAGGTTAGGTTAGGGTAGGCTAGGCTAGGCAAGGCTAGGCTAGGCTAGGTTAGGTTAGGTTAGGTTAGGTTAGGTTAGGTTAGGTTAGGTTAGGTTCGGTTAGGTTAGGTTAGGTTAGGTTAGGTTAGGTTAGGTTAGGTTTGGTTAGGTTAGGTTTGGTTAGGTTAGGTTAGGTTAGGTTAGGTTAGGTTAGGTTAAGTTAGGTTAGGTTAGGTTAGGTTAGGTGTTAGATGTTAGATTAGATTAGATGTTAAGTTAGATGTTAGATGTTAGAATAGATTAGATGTTAGGTTAGGTTAGGTTAGGTTAGTTTAGGATTAGATGTTACGTTAGATGTTAGATGTTAGATTAGATTAGATGTTAGGTTAGGTTAGGTTAGGTTAGGTTAGGATGAGATGTTAGGTTAGATGTTAGATGTTAGATTAGATTAGATGTTAGGTTAGGTTAGGTGAGGTGAGGTTAGGTTAGGTTAGGTTAGGTTAGGGTATGTTAGGTTAGGTTAGGTTAGATGTTAGATGTTAGATTATATTAGATGGGAAGTTAGATGTTCGATGTTAGACTAGATTAGATGTTAGGTTAGGTTAGGTTAGGTTAGGTTAGGTTAGGTTAGGTTAGGTTAGGTTAGGTTAGCTTAGGTTATTTTAGGTTAGGTTAGGTTAGGTTAGGTTAGGTTAGGTTAGGTTAGGTGTTAGATGTTAGATTAGATTAGATGTTAAGTTAGATGTTAGATGTTAGAATAGATTAGATGTTAGGTTAGGTTAGGTTAGGTGAGGTGAGGTTAGGTTAGGTTAGGTTAGGTTAGGTTATATTAGGTTAGGTTAGGTTAGGTTAGGTTAGATGTTAGATGTTAGATTATAATAAATGGGAAGTTAGATGTTCGATGTTAGACTAGATTACACGTTAGGTTAGGTTTGGTTAGGTTGTTAGGTTAGGTTAGGTTAGGTTAGGTTAGGTTAGGTTAGGTTAGCTTAGGTTAGGTTAGGATGAGATGTTAGGTTAGATGTTAGATGTTAGATTAGATTAGACGTTAGGTTAGGTTAGGTGAGGTGAGGTTAGGTTAGGTTAGGTTAGGTTAGGGTATGTTAGGTTAGGTTAGGTTAGGTGTTAGATGTTAGATTAGATTAGATGTTAGGTTAGGTTAGGTTAGGTTAGGTTGGGTTAGGTTAGGTTAGGTTAGGTTAGGTTAGGTTAGGTTAGGTTAGGTTAGGTTAGGTTAGGTTAGGTTAGGTCAGGTTAGGTTAGGTTAGGTTAGGTGTTTGATGTTAGATTAGATTAGATGTTAAGTTAGATGTTATATGTTAGAATAGATTAGATGTTAGGTTAGGTTAGGTTAGGTTAGTTTAGGATTAGATGTTACATTAGATGTTAGGTTAGGTTAGGTTAGGTTAGGTTGGGTTAAGTTAGGTTAGGTTAGGTTAGGTGAGGTGAGGTTAGGTTAGGTTAGGTTAGGTTATATTAGGTTAGGTTAGGTTAGGTTAGGTTAGATGTTAGATGTTAGATGTTAGATTATAATAAATGGGAAGTTAGATGTTCGATGTTAGACTAGATTAGACGTTAGGTTAGGTTAGGTTAGGTTAGGTTAGGTTAGGATGAGATGTTAGGTTAGATGTTAGATGTTAGATTAGATTAGATGTTAGGTTAGGTTAGGTTAGGCTAGGTTAGGTTATGTTAGGTTAGGTTAGGTTAGCTTAGGTTAGTTTAGGTTAGGTTAGGTTAGGTTAGGTTAGGTTAGGTTAGGTTAGGTTAGGTTAGGTTATGTTAGGTTAGGTTAGGTTAGGTTAGGTTAGGTTAGGGTATGTTAGGTTAGGTTAGGTTAGGTTAGGTTAGGTTAGATGTTAGATGTTAGATTATATTAGATGGGAAGTTAGATGTTCGATGTTAGATTAGACGTTAGGTTAGGTTAGGTTAGGTTAGGTCAGGTTAGGTTAGGTTAGGTTAGGTTAGGTTAGGTTACGTTAGGTTAGGTTATGTTAGGTTAGTTTAGGTTAGGTTAGGTTAGGTTAGGTTAGGTTAGGTTAGGTTCGGTTAGGTTAGGTTAGGTTAGGTTAGTTAGGTTAGGTTAGGTTAGGTTAGGTTAGGTGTTAGATGTTAGATTAGATTAGATGTTAAGTTAGATGTTAGATGTTAGAATAGATTAGATGTTAGGTTAGGTTAGGTTAGTTTAGGATTAGATGTTACGTTAGATGTTAGATTAGATTAGATGTTAGGTTAGGTTAGGTTAGGTTGGGTTAAGTTAGGTTAGGTGAGGTGAGGTTAGGTTAGGTTAGGTTAGGTTAGGTTATGATAGGTTAGGTTAGGTTAGGTTAGGTTAGATGTTAGATGTTAGATTATAATAAATGGGAAGTTAGATGTTCGATGTTGGACTAGATTAGACGTTAGGTTAGGTTAGGTTAGGTTAGGTTAGGGTAGGCTAGGCTAGGCAAGGCTAGGCTAGGCTAGGCTAGGTTAGGTTAGGTTAGGTTAGGTTAGGTTAGGTTAGGTTAGGTTAGGTTAGGTTAGGTTCGGTTAGGTTCGGTTAGGTTAGGTTAGGTTAGGTTAGGTTAGGTTAGGTTTGGTTAGGTTAGGTTTGGTTAGGTTAGGTTAGGTTAGGTTAGGTTAAGTTAGGTTAGGTTAGGTTAGGTTAGGTTAGGTTAGGTGTTAGATGTTAGATTAGATTAGATGTTAAGTTAGATGTTAGATGTTAGAATAGATTAGATGTTAGGTTAGGTTAGGTTAGGTTAGTTTAGGATTAGATGTTACGTTAGATGTTAGATGTTAGATTAGATTAGATGTTAGGTTAGGTTAGGTTAGGTTAGGTTGGGTTAGGTGAGGTGAGGTTAGGTTAGGTTAGGTTAGGTTATGTTAGGTTAGGTTAGGTTAGGTTAGATGTTAGATGTTAGATTATATTAAATGGGAAGTTAGATGTTCTATGTTAGACTAGATTAGACATTAGGTTAGGTTAGGTTAGGTTAGGATGAGATGTTAGGTTAGATGTTAGATGTTAGATTAGATTAGATGTTAGGTTAGGTTAGGTTAGGTTAGGTCAGGTGAGGTTAGGTTAGGTTAGGTTAGGGTATGTTAGGTTAGGTTAGGTTAGGTTAGGTTAGATGTGAGATGTTAGATGTTAGATTATAATAAATGGGAAGTTAGATGTTCGATGTTAGACTAGATTAGACGTTAGGTTAGGTTAGGTTAGGTTAGGTTAGATGTGAGATGTTAGATGTTAGATTATAATAAATGGGAAGTTAGATGTTCGATGTTAGACTAGATTAGACGTTAGGTTAGGTTAGGTTAGGTTAGGTTAGGTTAGGATGAGATGTTAGGTTAGATGTTAGATGTTAGATTAGATTAGATGTTAGGTTAGGTTAGGTGAGGTGAGGTTAGGTTAGGTTAGGGTATGTTAGGTTAGGTTAGGTTAGGTTAGGTTAGGTTAGATGTTGGATTATATTAGATGGGAAGTTAGATGTTCGATGTTAGACTAGATTAGACGTTAGGTTAGGTTAGGTTAGGTTAGGTTAGGTTAGGTTATGTTAGGTTAGGTTAGGTTAGCTTAGGTTAGTTTAGGTTAGGTTAGGTTAGGTTAGGTTAGGTTAGGTTAGGTTATGTTAGGTTAGGTTAGGTTAGGTTAGGTTAGGTTACGTTAGGGTATGGTAGGTTAGGTTAGGTTAAGTTAGGTTAGGTTAGATGTTAGATGTTAGATTAGATTAGATGTTAGGTTAGGTTAGGTGAGGTGAGGTTAGGTTAGGTTAGGTTAGGTTAGGGTATGTTAGGTTAGGTTAGGTTAGATGTTAGATGTTAGATTATATTAGATGGGAAGTTAGATGTTCGATGTTAGACTAGATTACACGTTAGGTTAGGTTTGGTTAGGTTGTTAGGTTAGGTTAGGTTAGGTTAGGTTAGGTTAGGTTAGGTTAGCTTAGGTTAGGTTAGGATGAGATGTTAGGTTAGATGTTAGATGTTAGATTAGATTAGACGTTAGGTTAGGTTAGGTGAGGTGAGGTTAGGTTAGGTTAGGTTAGGTTAGGGTATGTTAGGTTAGGTTAGGTTAGGTGTTAGATGTTAGATTAGATTAGATGTTAGGTTAGGTTAGGTTAGGTTAGGTTGGGTTAGGTTAGGTTAGGTTAGGTTAGGTTAGGTTAGGTTAGGTTAGGTTAGGTTAGGTTAGGTTAGGTTAGGTCAGGTTAGGTTAGGTTAGGTTAGGTGTTTGATGTTAGATTAGATTAGATGTTAAGTTAGATGTTATATGTTAGAATAGATTAGATGTTAGGTTAGGTTAGGTTAGGTTAGTTTAGGATTAGATGTTACATTAGATGTTAGGTTAGGTTAGGTTAGGTTAGGTTGGGTTAAGTTAGGTTAGGTTAGGTTAGGTGAGGTGAGGTTAGGTTAGGTTAGGTTAGGTTATATTAGGTTAGGTTAGGTTAGGTTAGGTTAGATGTTAGATGTTAGATGTTAGATTATAATAAATGGGAAGTTAGATGTTCGATGTTAGACTAGATTAGACGTTAGGTTAGGTTAGGTTAGGTTAGGTTAGGTTAGGATGAGATGTTAGGTTAGATGTTAGATGTTAGATTAGATTAGATGTTAGGTTAGGTTAGGTTAGGCTAGGTTAGGTTATGTTAGGTTAGGTTAGGTTAGCTTAGGTTAGTTTAGGTTAGGTTAGGTTAGGTTAGGTTAGGTTAGGTTAGGTTAGGTTAGGTTAGGTTATGTTAGGTTAGGTTAGGTTAGGTTAGGTTAGGTTAGGGTATGTTAGGTTAGGTTAGGTTAGGTTAGGTTAGGTTAGATGTTAGATGTTAGATTATATTAGATGGGAAGTTAGATGTTCGATGTTAGATTAGACGTTAGGTTAGGTTAGGTTAGGTTAGGTCAGGTTAGGTTAGGTTAGGTTAGGTTAGGTTAGGTTACGTTAGGTTAGGTTATGTTAGGTTAGTTTAGGTTAGGTTAGGTTAGGTTAGGTTAGGTTAGGTTAGGTTCGGTTAGGTTAGGTTAGGTTAGGTTAGTTAGGTTAGGTTAGGTTAGGTTAGGTTAGGTGTTAGATGTTAGATTAGATTAGATGTTAAGTTAGATGTTAGATGTTAGAATAGATTAGATGTTAGGTTAGGTTAGGTTAGTTTAGGATTAGATGTTACGTTAGATGTTAGATTAGATTAGATGTTAGGTTAGGTTAGGTTAGGTTGGGTTAAGTTAGGTTAGGTGAGGTGAGGTTAGGTTAGGTTAGGTTAGGTTAGGTTATGATAGGTTAGGTTAGGTTAGGTTAGGTTAGATGTTAGATGTTAGATTATAATAAATGGGAAGTTAGATGTTCGATGTTGGACTAGATTAGACGTTAGGTTAGGTTAGGTTAGGTTAGGTTAGGGTAGGCTAGGCTAGGCAAGGCTAGGCTAGGCTAGGCTAGGTTAGGTTAGGTTAGGTTAGGTTAGGTTAGGTTAGGTTAGGTTAGGTTAGGTTAGGTTCGGTTAGGTTCGGTTAGGTTAGGTTAGGTTAGGTTAGGTTAGGTTAGGTTTGGTTAGGTTAGGTTTGGTTAGGTTAGGTTAGGTTAGGTTAGGTTAAGTTAGGTTAGGTTAGGTTAGGTTAGGTTAGGTTAGGTGTTAGATGTTAGATTAGATTAGATGTTAAGTTAGATGTTAGATGTTAGAATAGATTAGATGTTAGGTTAGGTTAGGTTAGGTTAGTTTAGGATTAGATGTTACGTTAGATGTTAGATGTTAGATTAGATTAGATGTTAGGTTAGGTTAGGTTAGGTTAGGTTGGGTTAGGTGAGGTGAGGTTAGGTTAGGTTAGGTTAGGTTATGTTAGGTTAGGTTAGGTTAGGTTAGATGTTAGATGTTAGATTATATTAAATGGGAAGTTAGATGTTCTATGTTAGACTAGATTAGACATTAGGTTAGGTTAGGTTAGGTTAGGATGAGATGTTAGGTTAGATGTTAGATGTTAGATTAGATTAGATGTTAGGTTAGGTTAGGTTAGGTTAGGTCAGGTGAGGTTAGGTTAGGTTAGGTTAGGGTATGTTAGGTTAGGTTAGGTTAGGTTAGGTTAGATGTGAGATGTTAGATGTTAGATTATAATAAATGGGAAGTTAGATGTTCGATGTTAGACTAGATTAGACGTTAGGTTAGGTTAGGTTAGGTTAGGTTAGATGTGAGATGTTAGATGTTAGATTATAATAAATGGGAAGTTAGATGTTCGATGTTAGACTAGATTAGACGTTAGGTTAGGTTAGGTTAGGTTAGGTTAGGTTAGGATGAGATGTTAGGTTAGATGTTAGATGTTAGATTAGATTAGATGTTAGGTTAGGTTAGGTGAGGTGAGGTTAGGTTAGGTTAGGGTATGTTAGGTTAGGTTAGGTTAGGTTAGGTTAGGTTAGATGTTGGATTATATTAGATGGGAAGTTAGATGTTCGATGTTAGACTAGATTAGACGTTAGGTTAGGTTAGGTTAGGTTAGGTTAGGTTAGGTTATGTTAGGTTAGGTTAGGTTAGCTTAGGTTAGTTTAGGTTAGGTTAGGTTAGGTTAGGTTAGGTTAGGTTAGGTTATGTTAGGTTAGGTTAGGTTAGGTTAGGTTAGGTTACGTTAGGGTATGGTAGGTTAGGTTAGGTTAAGTTAGGTTAGGTTAGATGTTAGATGTTAGATTAGATTAGATGTTAGGTTAGGTTAGGTGAGGTGAGGTTAGGTTAGGTTAGGTTAGGTTAGGGTATGTTAGGTTAGGTTAGGTTAGATGTTAGATGTTAGATTATATTAGATGGGAAGTTAGATGTTCGATGTTAGACTAGATTAGACGTTAGGTTAGGTTAGGTTAGGTTAGGTTAGGTTAGGTTAGGTTATGTTAGGTTAGGTTAGGTTAGCTTAGGTTAGTTTAGGTTAGGTTAGGTTAGGTTAGGTTAGGTTAGGTGTTAGATGTTAGATTAGATTAGATGTTAAGTTAGATGTTAGATGTTAGAATAGATTAGATGTTAGGTTAGGTTAGGTGAGGTGAGGTTAGGTTAGGTTATATTAGGTTAGGTTAGGTTAGGTTAGGTTAGATGTTAGATGTTAGATTATAATAAAAGGGAAGTTAGATGTTCGATGTTAGACTAGATTACACGTTAGGTTAGGTTAGGTTAGGTTGTTAGGTTAGGTTAGGTTAGGTTAGGTTAGGTTAGGTTAGGTTAGGATGAGATGTTAGGTTAGATGTTAGATGTTAGATTAGATTAGATGTTAGGTTAGGTTAGGTGAGGTGAGGTTAGGTTAGGTTAGGTTAGGTTAGGGTATGTTAGGTTAGGTTAGGTTAGGTTAGGTGTTAGATGTTAGATTAGATTAGATGTTAGGTTAGGTTAGGTTAGGTTGGGTTAGGTTAGGTTAGGTTAGCTTAGGTTAGGTTAGGTTAGGTTAGGTTAGTTAGGTTAGGTTAGGTCAGGTTAGGTTAGGTTAGGTTAGGTGTTTGATGTTAGATTAGATTAGATGTTAAGTTAGATGTCATATGTTAGAATAGATTAGATGTTAGGTTAGGTTAGGTTAGGTTAGTTTAGGATTAGATGTTACATTAGATGTTAGATGTTAGATTAGATTAGATGTTAGGTTAGGTTAGGTTAGGTTAGGTTGGGTTAAGTTAGGTTAGGTTAGGTTAGGTGAGGTGAGGTTAGGTTATATTAGGTTAGGTTAGGTTAGGTTAGGTTAGATGTTAGATGTTAGATGTTAGATTATAATAAATGGGAAGTTAGATGTTCGATGTTAGACTAGATTAGACGTTAGGTTAGGTTAGGTTAGGTTAGGTTAGGTTAGGTTAGGTTAGGATGAGATGTTAGGTTAGATGTTAGATGTTAGATTAGATTAGATGTAACGTTAGCTTAGGTGAGGTGAGGTTAGGTTAGGTTAGGTTAGGTTAGGTTAGGGTATGTTAGGTTAGGTTAGGTTAGGTTAGATATTAGATGTTGGATTATATTAGATGGGAAGTTAGATGTTCGATGTTAGACTAGATTAGACGTTAGGTTAGGTTAGGTTAGGTTAGGTTAGGCTAGGTTAGGTTATGTTAGGTTAGGTTAGGTTAGCTTAGGTTAGTTTAGGTTAGGTTAGGTTAGGTTAGGTTAGGTTAGGTTAGGTTATGTTAGGTTAGGTTAGGTTAGGTTAGGGTATGTTAGGTAAGGTTAGGTTAGGTTAGGTTAGGTTAGATGTTAGATGTTAGATTATATTAGATGGGAAGTTAGATGTTCAATGTTAGACTAGATTAGACGTTAGGTTAGGTTAGGTTAGGTCAGGTTAGGTTAGGTTAGGTTAGGTTAGGTTAGGTTAGGTTAGGTTAGGTTAGGTTAGGTTATGTTAGGTTAGTTTAGGTTAGGTTAGGTTAGGTTAGCTTAGGTTAGGTTAGGTTCGGTTAGGTTAGGTTAGGTTAGGTTAGGTTAGGTTAGTTAGGTTAGGTTAGGTTAGGTTAGGTGTTAGATGTTAGATTAGATTAGATGTTAAGTTAGATGTTAGATGTTAGAATAGATTAGATGTTAGGTTAGGTTAGGTTAGTTTAGGATTAGATGTTACGTTAGATGTTAGATGTTAGATTAGATTAGATGTTAGGTTAGGTTAGGTTAGGTTAGGTTAGGATGAGATGTTAGGTTAGATGTTAGATGTTAGATTAGATTAGATGTTAGGTTAGGTTAGGTGAGGTGAGGTTAGGTTAGGTTAGGTTAGGTTAGGGTATGTTAGGTTAGGTTAGGTTAGATGTTAGATGTTAGATTATATTAGACGGGAAGTTAGATGTTCGATGTTAGACTAGATTATACGTTAGGTTAGGTTAGGTTAGGTTAGGTTAGGTTAGGTTAGGTTATTTTAGGTTAGGTTAGGTTAGCTTAGGTTAGTTTAGGTTAGGTTAGGTTAGGTTAGGTTAGGTTAGGTTAGGTGTTAGATGTTAGATTAGATTAGATGTTAAGTTAGATGTTAGATGTTAGAATAGATTAGATGTTAGGTTAGGTTAGGTTAGGTGAGGTGAGGTTAGGTTAGGTTAGGTTAGGTTAGGTTATATTAGGTTAGGTTAGGTTAGGTTAGGTTAGATGTTAGATGTTAGATTATAATAAATGGGAAGTTAGATGTTCGATGTTAGACTAGATTACACGTTAGGTTAGGTTAGGTTAGGTTGTTAGGTTAGGTTAGGTTAGGTTAGGTTAGGTTAGGTTAGCTTAGGTTAGGTTAGGATGAGATGTTAGGTTAGATGTTAGATGTTAGATTAGATTAGATGTTAGGTTAGGTTAGGTGAGGTGAGGTTAGGTTAGGTTAGGTTAGGGTATGTTAGGTTAGGTTAGGTTAGGTTAGGTTAGGTGTTAGATGTTAGATTAGATTAGATGTTAGGTTAGGTTAGGTTAGGTTAGGTTGGGTTAGGTTAGGTTAGGTTAGGTTAGGTTAGGTTAGGTTAGGTTAGGTTAGGTTAGGTTAGGTTAGGTTAGGTTAGGTCAGGTTAGGTTAGGTTAGGTTAGGTGTTTGATGTTAGATTAGATTAGATGTTAAGTTAGATGTTATATGTTAGAATAGATTAGATGTTAGGTTAGGTTAGGTTAGGTTAGTTTAGGATTAGATGTTACATTAGATGTTAGGTTAGGTTAGGTTAGGTTAGGTTGGGTTAAGTTAGGTTAGGTTAGGTTAGGTGAGGTGAGGTGAGGTTAGGTTAGGTTAGGTTAGGTTATATTAGGTTAGGTTAGGTTAGGTTAGGTTAGATGTTAGATGTTAGATGTTAGATTATAATAAATGGGAAGTTAGATGTTCGATGTTAGACTAGATTAGACGTTAGGTCAGGTTAGGTTAGGTTAGGTTAGGTGTTTGATGTTAGATTAGATTAGATGTTAAGTTAGATGTTATATGTTAGAATAGATTAGATGTTAGGTTAGGTTAGGTGAGGTTAGTTTAGGATTAGATGTTACATTAGATGTTAGGTTAGGTTAGGTTAGGTTAGGTTGGGTTAAGTTAGGTTAGGTTAGGTTAGGTGAGGTGAGGTGAGGTTAGGTTAGGTTAGGTTAGGTTATATTAGGTTAGGTTAGGTTAGGTTAGGTTAGATGTTAGATGTTAGATGTTAGATTATAATAAATGGGAAGTTAGATGTTCGATGTTAGACTAGATTAGACGTTAGGTTAGGTTAGGTTAGGTTAGGTTGGGTTAGGTTAGGTTAGGTTAGGTTAGGTTAGGTTAGGTTGGGTTAGGTTAGGTTAGGTTAGGTTAGGTTAGGTTAGGTTAGGTCAGGTTAGGTTAGGTTAGGTTAGGTGTTTGATGTTAGATTAGATTAGATGTTAAGTTAGATGTTATATGTTAGAATAGATTAGATGTTAGGTTAGGTTAGGTTAGGTTAGTTTAGGATTAGATGTTACATTAGATGTTAGATGTTAGATTAGATTAGATGTTAGGTTAGGTTAGGTTAGGTTAGGTTGGGTTAAGTTAGGTTAGGTTAGGTTAGGTTAGGTGAGGTGAGGTTAGGTTAGGTTAGGTTAGGTTATATTAGGTTAGGTTAGGTTAGGTTAGGTTAGATGTTAGATGTTAGATGTTAGATTATAATAAATGGGAAGTTAGATGTTCGATGTTAGACTAGATTAGACGTTAGGTTAGGTTAGGTGAGGTGAGGTTAGGTTAGGTTAGGTTAGGTTAGGGTATGTTAGGTTAGGTTAGGTTAGGTTAGATGTTAGATGTTGGATTATATTAGATGGGAAGTTAGATGTTCGATGTTAGACTAGATTAGACGTTAGGTTAGGTTAGGTTAGGTTAGGTTAGGCTAGCTTAGGTTATGTTAGGTTAGGTTAGGTTAGCTTAGGTTAGTTTAGGTTAGGTTAGGTTAGGTTAGGTTAGGTTAGGTTAGGTTATGTTAGGTTAGGTTAGGTTAGGTTAGGTTAGGTTAGGGTATGTTAGGTTAGGTTAGGTTAGGTTAGATGTTAGATGTTAGATAATATTAGATGGGAAGTTAGATGTTCGATGTTAGACTAGATTAGACGTTAGGTTAGGTTAGGTTAGGTTAGGTCAGGTTAGGTTAGGTTAGGTTAGGTTAGGTTAGGTTAGGTTAGGTTACGTTAGGTTAGGTTAGGTTAGGTTATGTTAGGTTAGTTTAGGTTAGGTTACGTTAGGTTAGGTTAGGTTCGGTTAGGTTAGGTTAGGTTAAGTTAGGTTAGGTTAGTTAGGTTAGGTTAGGTTAGGTTAGGTTAGGTGTTAGATGTTAGATTAGATTAGATGTTAAGTTAGATGTTAGATGTTAGAATAGATTAGATGTTAGGTTAGGTTAGGTTAGTTTAGGATTAGATGTTACGTTAGATGTTAGATTAGATTAGATGTTAGGTTAGGTTAGGTTAGGTTGGGTTAAGTTAGGTTAGGTGAGGTGAGGTTAGGTTAGGTTAGGTTAGGTTAGGTTATGTTAGGTTAGGTTAGGTTAGGTTAGATGTTAGATGTTAGATTATAATAAATGGGAAGTTAGATGTTCGATGTTGGACTAGATTAGACGTTAGGTTAGGTTAGGTTAGGTTAGGGTAGGCTAGGCTAGGCAAGGCTAGGCTAGGCTAGGTTAGGTTAGGTTAGGTTAGGTTAGGTTAGGTTAGGTTAGGTTCGGTTCGGTTAGGTTAGGTTAGGTTAGGTTAGGTTAGGTTAGGTTAGGTTAGGTTTGGTTAGGTTAGGTTTGGTTAGGTTAGGTTAGGTTAGGTTAGGTTAGGTTAGGTTAAGTTAGGTTAGGTTAGGCTAGGTTAGGTTAGGTGTTAGATGTTAGATTAGATTACATGTTAAGTTAGATGTTAGACGTTAGAATAGATTAGATGTTAGGTTAGGTTAGGTTAGGTTAGTTTAGGATTAGATGTTACGTTAGATGTTAGATGTTAGATTAGATTAGATGTTAGGTTAGGTTAGGTTAGGTTAGGTTAGTTTAGGTTAGGATGAGATGTTAGGTTAGACGTTAGATGTTAGATTAGATTAGATGTTAGGTTAGGTTAGGTGAGGTGAGGTTAGGTTAGGTTAGGTTAGGTTAGGGTATGTTAGGTTAGGTTAGGTTACATGTTAGATTATATTAGATGGGAAGTTAGATGTTCGATGTTAGACTAGATTAGACGTTAGGTTAGGTTAGGTTAGGTTAGGTTAGGTTAGGTTAGGTTATGTTAGGTTAGGTTAGGTTAGCTTAGGTTAGTTTAGGTTAGGTTAGGTTAGGTTAGGTTAGGTTAGGTTAGGTTAGGTTAGGTGTTAGATGTTAGATTAGATTAGATGTTAAGTTAGATGTTAGATGTTAGAATAGATTAGATGTTAGGTTAGGTTAGGTTAGGTGAGGTGAGGTTAGGTTAGGTTAGGTTAGGTTAGGTTATATTAGGTTAGGTTAGGTTAGGTTAGGTTAGATGTTAGATGTTAGATTATAATAAATGGGAAGTTAGATGTTCGATGTTAGACTAGATTACACGTTAGGTTAGGTTTGGTTAGGTTGTTAGGTTAGGTTAGGTTAGGTTAGGTTAGCTTAGGTTAGGTTAGGATGAGATGTTAGGTTAGATGTTAGATGTTAGATTAGATTAGATGTTAGGTTAGGTTAGGTGAGGTGAGGTTAGGTTAGGTTAGGTTAGGTTAGGGTATGTTAGGTTAGGTTAGGTTAGGTTAGGTGTTAGATGTTAGATTAGATTAGATGTTAGGTTAGGTTAGGTTAGGTTGGGTTAGGTTAGGTTAGGTTAGGTTAGGTTAGGTTAGGTTAGGTTAGGTTAGGTTAGGTTAGGTCAGGTTAGGTTAGGTTAGGTTAGGTGTTTAATGTTAGATTAGATTAGATGTTAAGTTAGATGTTATATGTTAGAATAGATTAGATGTTAGGTTAGGTTAGGTTAGGTTAGTTTAGGATTAGATGTTACATTAGATGTTAGGTTAGGTTAGGTTAGGTTAGGTTGGGTTAAGTTAGGTTAGGTTAGGTTAGGTGAGGTGAGGTTAGGTTAGGTTAGGTTAGGTTATATTAGGTTAGGTTAGGTTAGGTTAGGTTAGGTTAGGTTAGGTTAGGTTAGGTTAGGTTAGGTTAGGTTAGGTTAGGTTAGGTTAGGTTAGGTTAAGTTAGGTGTTAGATGTTAGATTAGATTAGATGTTAAGTTAGATGTTAGATGTTAGAATAGATTAGATGTTAGGTTAGGTTAGGTTAGTTTAGGATTAGATGTTACGTTAGATGTTAGATTAGATTAGATGTTAGGTTAGGTTAGGTTAGGTTGGGTTAAGTTAGGTTAGGTGAGGTGAGGTTAGGTTAGGTTAGGTTAGGTTATGATAGGTTAGGTTAGGTTAGGTTAGGTTAGGTTAGGTTAGGTTAGGTTAGGTTAGGTTCGGTTAGGTTAGGTTAGGTTACGTTAGGTTAGGTTAGTTAGGTTAGGTTAGGTTAGGTTAGGTTAGGTGTTAGATGTTAGATTAGATTAGATGTTAAGTTAGATGTTAGATGTTAGAATAGATTAGATGTTAGGTTAGGTTAGGTTAGTTTAGGATTAGAAGTTACGTTAGATGTTAGATGTTAGATTAGATTAGATGTTAGGTTAGGTTAGGTTAGGTTAGGTTGGGTTAAGTTAGGTTAGGTTAGGTTAGGTGAGGTGAGGTTAGGTTAGGTTAGGTTAGGTTATATTAGGTTAGGTTAGGTTAGGTTAGATGTTAGATGTTAGATGTTAGATTATAATAAATGGGAAGTTAGATGTTCGATGTTAGACTAGATTAGACGTTAGGTTAGGTTAGGTTAGGTTAGGTTAGGTTAGGTTAGGTTAGGTTAGGATGAGATGTTAGATGTTAGATTAGATTAGATGTAAGGTTAGCTTAGGTGAGGTGAGGTTAGGTTAGGTTAGGTTAGGTTAGGTTAGGGTATGTTAGGTTAGGTTAGGTTAGGTTAGATGTTAGATGTTGGATTATATTAGATGGGAAGTTAGATGTTCGATGTTAGACTAGATTAGACGTTAGGTTAGGTTAGGTTAGGTTAGGTTAGGCTAGGTTAGGTTATGTTAGGTTAGGTTAGGTTAGCTTAGGTTAGTTTAGGTTAGGTTAGGTTAGGTTAGGTTAGGTTAGGTTATGTTAGGTTAGGTTAGGTTAGGTTAGGTTAGGGTATGTTAGGTTAGGTTAGGTTAGGTTAGGTTAGGTTAGATGTTAGATGTTAGATTATATTAGATGGGAAGTTAGATGTTCGATGTTAGACTAGATTAGACGTTAGGTTAGGTTAGGTTAGGTCAGGTTAGGTTAGGTTAGGTTAGGTTAGGTTAGGTTTGGTTAGGTTAGGTTAGGTTAGGTTATGTTAGGTTAGTTTAGGTTAGGTTAGGTTAGGTTAGCTTAGCTTAGGTTAGGTTAGGTTCGGTTAGGTTAGGTTAGGTTAGGTTAGGTTAGTTAGGTTAGGTTAGGTTAGGTTAGGTTAGGTGTTAGATGTTAGATTAGATTAGATGTTAAGTTAGATGTTAGATGTTAGAATAGATTAGATGTTAGGTTAGGTTAGGTTAGTTTAGGATTAGATGTTACGTTAGATGTTAGATGTTAGATTAGATTAGATGTTAGGTTAGGTTAGGTTAGGTTAGGTTAGGATGAGATGTTAGGTTAGATGTTAGATGTTAGATTAGATTAGATGTTAGGTTAGGTTAGGTGAGGTGAGGTTAGGTTAGGTTAGGTTAGGTTAGGGTGTGTTAGGTTAGGTTAGGTTAGATGTTAGATGTTAGATTATATTAGATGGGAAGTTAGATGTTCGATGTTAGACTAGATTATACGTTAGGTTAGGTTAGGTTAGGTTAGGTTAGGTTAGGTTAGGTTAGGTTATTTTAGGTTAGGTTAGGTTAGCTTAGGTTAGTTTAGGTTAGGTTAGGTTAGGTTAGGTTAGGTTAGGTGTTAGATGTTAGATTAGATTAGATGTTAAGTTAGATGTTAGATGTTAGAATAGATTAGATGTTAGGTTAGGTTAGGTTAGGTGAGGTGAGGTTAGGTTAGGTTAGGTTAGGTTAGGTTATATTAGGTTAGGTTAGGTTAGGTTAGGTTAGATGTTAGATGTTAGATTATAATAAATGGGAAGTTAGATGTTCGATGTTAGACTAGATTACACGTTAGGTTAGGTTAGGTTAGGTTGTTAGGTTAGGTTAGGTTAGGTTAGGTTAGGTTAGCTTAGGTTAGGTTAGGATGAGATGTTAGGTTAGATGTTAGATGTTAGATTAGATTAGATGTTAGGTTAGGTTAGGTGAGGTGAGGTTAGGTTAGGTTAGGTTAGGGTATGTTAGGTTAGGTTAGGTTAGGTTAGGTTAGGTGTTAGATGTTAGATTAGATTAGATGTTAGGTTAGGTTAGGTTAGGTTAGGTTGGGTTAGGTTAGGTTAGGTTAGGTTAGGTTAGGTTAGGTTAGGTTAGGTTAGGTTAGGTTAGGTTAGGTTAGGTCAGGTTAGGTTAGGTTAGGTTAGGTGTTTGATGTTAGATTAGATTAGATGTTAAGTTAGATGTTATATGTTAGAATAGATTAGATGTTAGGTTAGGTTAGGTTAGGTTAGTTTAGGATTAGATGTTACATTAGATGTTAGGTTAGGTTAGGTTAGGTTAGGTTGGGTTAAGTTAGGTTAGGTTAGGTTAGGTGAGGTGAGGTGAGGTTAGGTTAGGTTAGGTTAGGTTATATTAGGTTAGGTTAGGTTAGGTTAGGTTAGATGTTAGATGTTAGATGTTAGATTATAATAAATGGGAAGTTAGATGTTCGATGTTAGACTAGATTAGACGTTAGGTCAGGTTAGGTTAGGTTAGGTTAGGTGTTTGATGTTAGATTAGATTAGATGTTAAGTTAGATGTTATATGTTAGAATAGATTAGATGTTAGGTTAGGTTAGGTTAGGTTAGTTTAGGATTAGATGTTACATTAGATGTTAGGTTAGGTTAGGTTAGGTTAGGTTGGGTTAAGTTAGGTTAGGTTAGGTTAGGTGAGGTGAGGTGAGGTTAGGTTAGGTTAGGTTAGGGTATATTAGGTTAGGTTAGGTTAGGTTAGGTTAGATGTTAGATGTTAGATGTTAGATTATAATAAATGGGAAGTTAGATGTTCGATGTTAGACTAGATTAGACGTTAGGTTAGGTTAGGTTAGGTTAGGTTGGGTTAGGTTAGGTTAGGTTAGGTTAGGTTAGGTTAGGTTGGGTTAGGTTAGGTTAGGTTAGGTTAGGTTAGGTTAGGTCAGGTTAGGTTAGGTTAGGTTAGGTGTTTGATGTTAGATTAGATTAGATGTTAAGTTAGATGTTATATGTTAGAATAGATTAGATGTTAGGTTAGGTTAGGTTAGGTTAGTTTAGGATTAGATGTTACATTAGATGTTAGATGTTAGATTAGATGTTAGGTTAGGTTAGGTTAGGTTAGGTTGGGTTAAGTTAGGTTAGGTTAGGTTAGGTGAGGTGAGGTTAGGTTAGGTTAGGTTAGGTTATATTAGGTTAGGTTAGGTTAGGTTAGGTTAGATGTTAGATGTTAGATGTTAGATTATAATAAATGGGAAGTTAGATGTTCGATGTTAGACTAGATTAGACGTTAGGTTAGGTTAGGTGAGGTGAGGTTAGGTTAGGTTAGGTTAGGTTAGGGTATGTTAGGTTAGGTTAGGTTAGGTTAGATGTTAGATGTTGGATTATATTAGATGGGAAGTTAGATGTTCGATGTTAGACTAGATTAGACGTTTGGTTAGGTTAGGTTAGGTTAGGTTAGGCTAGGTTAGGTTATGTTAGGTTAGGTTAGGTTAGCTTAGGTTAGTTTAGGTTAGGTTAGGTTAGGTTAGGTTAGGTTAGGTTAGGTTATGTTAGGTTAGGTTAGGTTAGGTTAGGTTAGGTTAGGTTAGGGTATGTTAGGTTAGGTTAGGTTAGGTTAGATGTTAGATGTTAGATTATATTAGATGGGAAGTTAGATGTTCGATGTTAGACTAGATTAGACGTTAGGTTAGGTTAGGTTAGGTTAGGTCAGGTTAGGTTAGGTTAGGTTAGGTTAGGTTAGGTTAGGTTAGGTTAGGTTAGGTTAGGTTAGGTTAGGTTAGGTTATGTTAGGTTAGTTTAGGTTAGGTTAGGTTAGGTTAGGTTAGGTTAGGTTCGGTTAGGTTAGGTTAGGTTAAGTTAGGTTAGGTTAGTTAGGTTAGGTTAGGTTAGGTTAGGTTAGGTGTTAGATGTTAGATTAGATTAGATGTTAAGTTAGATGTTAGATGTTAGAATAGATTAGATGTTAGGTTAGGTTAGGTTAGTTTAGGATTAGATGTTACGTTAGATGTTAGATTAGATTAGATGTTAGGTTAGGTTAGGTTAGGTTAGGTTGGGTTAAGTTAGGTTAGGTGAGGTGAGGTTAGGTTAGGTTAGGTTAGGTTAGGTTATGTTAGGTTAGGTTAGGTTAGGTTAGGTTAGGTTAGGTTCGGTTAGGTTAGGTTAGGTTACGTTAGATTAGGTTAGTTAGGTTAGGTTAGGTTAGGTTAGGTTAGGTGTTAGATGTTAGATTAGATTAGATGTTAAGTTAGATGTTAGATGTTAGAATAGATTAGATGTTAGGTTAGGTTAGGTTAGTTTAGGATTAGATGTTACGTTAGATGTTAGATGTTAGATTAGATTAGATGTTAGGTTAGGTTAGGTTAGGTTAGGTTGGGTTAAGTTAGGTTAGGTTAGGTTAGGTGAGGTGAGGTTAGGTTAGGTTAGGTTAGGTTATATTAGGTTAGGTTAGGTTAGGTTAGGTTAGATGTTAGATGTTAGATGTTAGATTATAATAAATGGGAAGTTAGATGTTCGATGTTAGACTAGATTAGACGTTAGGTTAGGTTAGGTTAGGTTAGGTTAGGTTAGGTTAGGTTAGGATGAGATGTTAGATGTTAGATTAGATTAGATGTAAGGTTAGCTTAGGTGAGGTGAGGTTAGGTTAGGTTAGGTTAGGTTAGGTTAGGGTATGTTAGGTTAGGTTAGGTTAGGTTAGATGTTAGATGTTGGATTATATTAGATGGGAAGTTAGATGTTCGATGTTAGACTAGATTAGACGTTAGGTTAGGTTAGGTTAGGTTAGGTTAGGCTAGGTTAGGTTATGTTAGGTTAGGTTAGGTTAGCTTAGGTTAGTTTAGGTTAGGTTAGGTTAGGTTAGGTTAGGTTAGGTTATGTTAGGTTAGGTTAGGTTAGGTTAGGGTATGTTAGGTTAGGTTAGGTTAGGTTAGGTTAGATGTTAGATGTTAGATTATATTAGATGGGAAGTTAGATGTTCGATGTTAGACTAGATTAGACGTTAGGTTAGGTTAGGTTAGGTCAGGTTAGGTTAGGTTAGGTTAGGTTAGGTTAGGTTAGGTTAGGTTAGGTTAGGTTAGGTTATGTTAGGTTAGTTTAGGTTAGGTTAGGTTAGGTTAGCTTAGCTTAGGTTAGGTTAGGTTCGGTTAGGTTAGGTTAGGTTAGGTTAGGTTAGGTTAGTTAGGTTAGGTTAGGTTAGGTTAGGTTAGGTGTTAGATGTTAGATTAGATTAGATGTTAAGTTAGATGTTAGATGTTAGAATAGATTAGATGTTAGGTTAGGTTAGGTTAGTTTAGGATTAGATGTTACGTTAGATGTTAGATGTTAGATTAGATTAGATGTTAGGTTAGGTTAGGTTAGGTTAGGTTAGGATGAGATGTTAGGTTAGATGTTAGATGTTAGATTAGATTAGATGTTAGGTTAGGTTAGGTGAGGTGAGGTTAGGTTAGGTTAGGTTAGGTTAGGGTATGTTAGGTTAGGTTAGGTTAGATGTTAGATGTTAGATTATATTAGATGGGAAGTTAGATGTTCGATGTTAGACTAGATTATACGTTAGGTTAGGTTAGGTTAGGTTAGGTTAGGTTAGGTTATTTTAGGTTAGGTTAGGTTAGCTTAGGTTAGTTTAGGTTAGGTTAGGTTAGGTTAGGTTAGGTTAGGTGTTAGATGTTAGATTAGATGTTAAGTTAGATGTTAGATGTTAGAATAGATTAGATGTTAGGTTAGGTTAGGTTAGGTGAGGTGAGGTTAGGTTAGGTTAGGTTAGGTTAGGTTATATTAGGTTAGGTTAGGTTAGGTTAGGTTAGATGTTAGATGTTAGATTATAATAAATGGGAAGTTAGATGTTCGATGTTAGACTAGATTACACGTTAGGTTAGGTTAGGTTAGGTTGTTAGGTTAGGTTAGGTTAGGTTAGGTTAGGTTAGCTTAGGTTAGGTTAGGATGAGATGTTAGGTTAGATGTTAGATGTTAGATTAGATTAGATGTTAGGTTAGGTTAGGTGAGGTGAGGTTAGGTTAGGTTAGGTTAGGGTATGTTAGGTTAGGTTAGGTTAGGTTAGGTTAGGTGTTAGATGTTAGATTAGATTAGATGTTAGGTTAGGTTAGGTTAGGTTAGGTTGGGTTAGGTTAGGTTAGGTTAGGTTAGGTTAGGTTAGGTTAGGTTAGGTTAGGTTAGGTTAGGTTAGGTTAGGTCAGGTTAGGTTAGGTTAGGTTAGGTGTTTGATGTTAGATTAGATTAGATGTTAAGTTAGATGTTATATGTTAGAATAGATTAGATGTTAGGTTAGGTTAGGTTAGGTTAGCTTAGGATTAGATGTTACATTAGATGTTAGGTTAGGTTAGGTTAGGTTAGGTTGGGTTAAGTTAGGTTAGGTTAGGTTAGGTGAGGTGAGGTGAGGTTAGGTTAGGTTAGGTTAGGTTATATTAGGTTAGGTTAGGTTAGGTTAGGTTAGATGTTAGATGTTAGATGTTAGATTATAATAAATGGGAAGTTAGATGTTCGATGTTAGACTAGATTAGACGTTAGGTCAGGTTAGGTTAGGTTAGGTTAGGTGTTTGATGTTAGATTAGATTAGATGTTAAGTTAGATGTTATATGTTAGAATAGATTAGATGTTAGGTTAGGTTAGGTTAGGTTAGTTTAGGATTAGATGTTACATTAGATGTTAGGTTAGGTTAGGTTAGGTTAGGTTGGGTTAAGTTAGGTTAGGTTAGGTTAGGTGAGGTGAGGTGAGGTTAGGTTAGGTTAGGTTAGGGTATATTAGGTTAGGTTAGGTTAGGTTAGGTTAGATGTTAGATGTTAGATGTTAGATTATAATAAATGGGAAGTTAGATGTTCGATGTTAGACTAGATTAGACGTTAGGTTAGGTTAGGTTAGGTTAGGTTGGGTTAGGTTAGGTTAGGTTAGGTTAGGTTAGGTTAGGTTGGGTTAGGTTAGGTTAGGTTAGGTTAGGTTAGGTCAGGTTAGGTTAGGTTAGGTTAGGTGTTTGATGTTAGATTAGATTAGATGTTAAGTTAGATGTTATATGTTAGAATAGATTAGATGTTAGGTTAGGTTAGGTTAGGTTAGTTTAGGATTAGATGTTACATTAGATGTTAGATGTTAGATTAGATTAGATGTTAGGTTAGGTTAGGTTAGGTTAGGTTGGGTTAAGTTAGGTTAGGTTAGGTTAGGTGAGGTGAGGTTAGGTTAGGTTAGGTTAGGTTATATTAGGTTAGGTTAGGTTAGGTTAGGTTAGATGTTAGATGTTAGATGTTAGATTATAATAAATGGGAAGTTAGATGTTCGATGTTAGACTAGATTAGACGTTAGGTTAGGTTAGGTGAGGTGAGGTTAGGTTAGGTTAGGTTAGGTTAGGGTATGTTAGGTTAGGTTAGGTTAGGTTAGATGTTAGATGTTGGATTATATTAGATGGGAAGTTAGATGTTCGTTGTTAGACTAGATTAGACGTTAGGTTAGGTTAGGTTAGGTTAGGTTAGGCTAGGTTAGGTTATGTTAGGTTAGGTTAGGTTAGCTTAGGTTAGTTTAGGTTAGGTTAGGTTAGGTTAGGTTAGGTTAGGTTAGGTTATGTTAGGTTAGGTTAGGTTAGGTTAGGTTAGGTTAGGTTAGGGTATGTTAGGTTAGGTTAGGTTAGGTTAGATGTTAGATGTTAGATTATATTAGATGGGAAGTTAGATGTTCGATGTTAGACTAGATTAGACGTTAGGTTAGGTTAGGTTAGGTTAGGTCAGGTTAGGTTAGGTTAGGTTAGGTTAGGTTAGGTTAGGTTAGGTTAGGTTAGGTTAGGTTAGGTTAGGTTAGGTTATGTTAGGTTAGTTTAGGTTAGGTTAGGTTAGGTTAGGTTAGGTTAGGTTCGGTTAGGTTAGGTTAGGTTAAGTTAGGTTAGGTTAGTTAGGTTAGGTTAGGTTAGGTTAGGTTAGGTTAGGTGTTAGATGTTAGATTAGATTAGATGTTAAGTTAGATGTTAGATGTTAGAATAGATTAGATGTTAGGTTAGGTTAGGTTAGTTTAGGATTAGATGTTACGTTAGATGTTAGATTAGATTAGATGTTAGGTTAGGTTAGGTTAGGTTAGGTTGGGTTAAGTTAGGTTAGGTGAGGTGAGGTTAGGTTAGGTTAGGTTAGGTTAGGTTATGTTAGGTTAGGTTAGGTTAGGTTAGATGTTAGATGTTAGATTATAATAAATGGGAAGTTAGATGTTCGATGTTGGACTAGATTAGACGTTAGGTTAGGTTAGGTTAGGTTAGGGTAGGCTAGGCTAGGCAAGGCTAGGCTAGGCTAGGTTAGGTTAGGTTAGGTTAGGTTAGGTTAGGTTAGGTTAGGTTAGGTTCGGTTAGGTTAGGTTAGGTTAGGTTAGGTTAGGTTAGGTTAGGTTTGGTTAGGTTAGGTTTGGTTAGGTTAGGTTAGGTTAGGTTAGGTTAGGTTAGGTTAGGTTAAGTTAGGTTAGGTTAGGCTAGGTTAGGTTAGGTGTTAGATGTTAGATTAGATTACATGTTAAGTTAGATGTTAGACGTTAGAATAGATTAGATGTTAGGTTAGGTTAGGTTAGGTTAGTTTAGGATTAGATGTTACGTTAGATGTTAGATGTTAGATTAGATTAGATGTTAGGTTAGGTTAGGTTAGGTTAGGTTAGGTTAGGTTAGGATGAGATGTTAGGTTAGATGTTAGATGTTAGATTAGATTAGATGTTAGGTTAGGTTAGGTGAGGTGAGGTTAGGTTAGGTTAGGGTATGTTAGGTTAGGTTAGGTTAGATGTTAGATGTTAGATTATATTAGATGGGAAGTTAGATGTTCGATGTTAGACTAGATTAGACGTTAGGTTAGGTTAGGTTAGGTTAGGTTAGGTTAGGTTAGGTTATGTTAGGTTAGGTTAGGTTAGCTTAGGTTAGTTTAGGTTAGGTTAGGTTAGGTTAGGTTAGGTTAGGTTAGGTTAGGTGTTAGATGTTAGATTAGATTAGATGTTAGGTTAGGTTAGGTTAGGTGAGGTGAGGTTAGGTTAGGTTAGGTTAGGTTAGGTTATATTAGGTTAGGTTAGGTTAGGTTAGGTTAGATGTTAGATGTTAGATTATAATAAATGGGAAGTTAGATGTTCGATGTTAGACTAGATTACACGTTAGGTTAGGTTTGGTTAGGTTGTTAGGTTAGGTTAGGTTAGGTTAGGTTAGGTTAGCTTAGGTTAGGTTAGGATGAGATGTTAGGTTAGATGTTAGATGTTAGATTAGATTAGATGTTAGGTTAGGTTAGGTGAGGTGAGGTTAGGTTAGGTTAGGTTAGGTTAGGGTATGTTAGGTTAGGTTAGGTTAGGTTAGGTGTTAGATGTTAGATTAGATTAGATGTTAGGTTAGGTTAGGTTAGGTTAGGTTGGGTTAGGTTAGGTTAGGTTAGGTTAGGTTAGGTTAGGTTAGGTTAGGTTAGGTTAGGTCAGGTTAGGTTAGGTTAGGTTAGGTGTTTGATGTTAGATTAGATTAGATGTTAAGTTAGATGTTATATGTTAGAATAGATTAGATGTTAGGTTAGGTTAGGTTAGGTTAGTTTAGGATTAGATGTTACATTAGATGTTAGGTTAGGTTAGGTTAGGTTAGGTTGGGTTAAGTTAGGTTAGGTTAGGTTAGGTGAGGTGAGGTTAGGTTAGGTTAGGTTAGGTTATATTAGGTTAGGTTAGGTTAGGTTAGGTTAGGTTAGGTTAGGTTAGGTTAGGTTAGGTTAGGTTAGGTTAGGTTAGGTTAGGTTAGGTGTTAGATGTTAGATTAGATTAGATGTTAAGTTAGATGTTAGATGTTAGAATAGATTAGATGTTAGGTTAGGTTAGGTTAGTTTAGGATTAGATGTTACGTTAGATGTTAGATTAGATTAGATGTTAGGTTAGGTTAGGTTAGGTTAGGTTGGGTTAAGTTAGGTTAGGTGAGGTGAGGTTAGGTTAGGTTAGGTTAGGTTATGATAGGTTAGGTTAGGTTAGGTTAGGTTAGGTTAGGTTAGGTTAGGTTAGGTTAGGTTCGGTTAGGTTAGGTTAGGTTAGGTTAGGTTAGGTTAGTTAGGTTAGGTTAGGTTAGGTTAGGTTAGGTGTTAGATGTTAGATTAGATTAGATGTTAAGTTAGATGTTAGATGTTAGAATAGATTAGATGTTAGGTTAGGTTAGGTTAGTTTAGGATTAGATGTTACGTTAGATGTTAGATTAGATTAGATGTTAGGTTAGGTTAGGTTAGGTTAGGTGTTAGATGTTAGATTAGATTAGATGTTAAGTTAGATGTTAGATGTTAGAATAGATTAGATGTTAGGTTAGGTTAGGTTAGGTTAGTTTAGGATTAGATGTTACGTTAGATGTTAGATGTTAGATTAGATTAGATGTTAGGTTAGGTTAGGTTAGGTTAGGTTGGGTTAAGTTAGGTTAGGTTAGGTTAGGTGAGGTGAGGTTAGGTTAGGTTAGGTTAGGTTATGTTAGGTTAGGTTAGGTTAGGTTAGATGTTAGATGTTAGATTATATTAAATGGGAAGTTAGATGTTCTATGTTTGACTAGATTAGACATTAGGTTAGGTTAGGTTAGGATGAGATGTTAGGTTAGATGTTAGATGTTAGATTAGATTAGATGTTAGGTTAGGTTAGGTTAGGTTAGGTTAGGTCAGGTGAGGTTAGGTTAGGTTAGGTTAGGGTATGTTAGGTTAGGTTAGGTTAGGTTAGGTTAGATGTGAGATGTTAGATGTTAGATTATAATAAATGGGAAGTTAGATGTTCGATGTTAGACTAGATTAGACGTTAGGTTAGGTTAGGTTAGGTTAGGTTAGATGTGAGATGTTAGATGTTAGATGTTAGATTATAATAAATGGGAAGTTAGATGTTCGATGTTAGACTAGATTAGACGTTAGGTTAGGTTAGGTTAGGTTAGGTTAGGTTAGGTTAGGATGAGATGTTAGGTTAGATGTTAGATGTTAGATTAGATTAGATGTTAGGTTAGGTTAGGTGAGGTGAGGTTAGGTTAGGTTAGGGTATGTTAGGTTAGGTTAGGTTAGGTTAGGTTAGGTTAGATGTTGGATTATATTAGATGTTAGGTTAGGTTAAGTTAGGTTAGGTTAGGTTAGGTGAGGTGAGGTTAGGTTAGGTTAGGTTAGGTTATATTAGGTTAGGTTAGGTTAGGTTAGGTTAGGTTATGTTAGGTTAGGTTAGGTTAGGTTAGGTTAGATGTTAGATGTTAGATTATAATAAATGGGAAGTTAGATGTTCGATGTTAGACTAGATTAGACGTTAGGTTAGGTTAGGTTAGGTTAGGTTAGGTTAGGTTATGTTAGGTTAGGTTAGGTTAGCTTAGGTTAGTTTAGCTTAGGTTAGGTTAGGTTAGGTTAGGTTAGGTTAGGTTATGTTAGGTTAGGTTAGGTTAGGTTAGGTTAGGTTACGTTAGGGTATGGTAGGTTAGGTTAGGTTAGGTTAGGTTAGGTTAGATGTTAGATGTTAGATTATATTAGATGGGAAGTTAGATGTTCGATGTTAGACTAGATTAGACGTTAGGTTAGGTTAGGTTAGGTTAGGTCAGGTTAGGTTAGGTTAGGTTAGGTTAGGTTAGGTTAGGTTAGGTTAGGTTAGGTTAGGTTAGGTTAGGTTAGTTTAGGTTAGGTTAGGTTAGGTTAGCTTAGGTTAGGTTAGGTTCGGTTGGGTTAGGTTAGGTTAGGTTAGGTTAGGTTAGTTAGGTTAGGTTAGGTTAGGTTAGGTTAGGTTAGGTTAGGTGTTAGATGTTAGATTAGATTAGATGTTAAGTTAGATGTTAGATGTTAGAATAGATTAGATGTTAGGTTAGCTTAGGTTAGTTTAGGATTAGATGTTACGTTAGATGTTAGATTAGATTAGATGTTAGGTTAGGTTAGGTTAGGTTAGGTTGGGTTAAGTTAGGTTAGGTTAGGTTAGGTGAGGTGAGGTTAGGTTAGGTTAGGTTAGGTTAGGTTATGTTAGGTTAGGTTAGGTTAGGTTAGGTTAGATGTTAGATGTTAGATGTTAGATTATAATAAATGGGAAGTTAGATGTTCGATGTTAGACTAGATTAGACGTTAGGTCAGGTTAGGTTAGGTTAGGTTAGGTGTTTGATGTTAGATTAGATTAGATGTTAAGTTAGATGTTATATGTTAGAATAGATTAGATGTTAGGTTAGGTTAGGTTAGGTTAGTTTAGGATTAGATGTTACATTACATGTTAGGTTAGGTTAGGTTAGGTTAGGTTGGGTTAAGTTAGGTTAGGTTAGGTTAGGTGAGGTGAGGTGAGGTTAGGTTAGGTTAGGTTAGGGTATATTAGGTTAGGTTAGGTTAGGTTAGGTTAGATGTTAGATGTTAGATGTTAGATTATAATAAATGGGAAGTTAGATGTTCGATGTTAGACTAGATTAGACGTTAGGTTAGGTTAGGTTAGGTTAGGTTGGGTTAGGTTAGGTTAGGTTAGGTTAGGTTAGGTTAGGTTGGGTTAGGTTAGGTTAGGTTAGGTTAGGTTAGGTTAGGTCAGGTTAGGTTAGGTTAGGTTAGGTGTTTGATGTTAGATTAGATTAGATGTTAAGTTAGATGTTATATGTTAGAATAGATTAGATGTTAGGTTAGGTTAGGTTAGGTTAGTTTAGGATTAGATGTTACATTAGATGTTAGATGTTAGATTAGATTAGATGTTAGGTTAGGTTAGGTTAGGTTAGGTTGGGTTAAGTTAGGTTAGGTTAGGTTAGGTGAGGTGAGGTTAGGTTAGGTTAGGTTAGGTTATATTAGGTTAGGTTAGGTTAGTTTAGGATTAGATGTTACGTTAGATGTTAGATTAGATTAGATGTTAGGTTAGGTTAGGTTAGGTTGGGTTAAGTTAGGTTAGGTGAGGTGAGGTTAGGTTAGGTTAGGTTAGGTTATGTTAGGTTAGGTTAGGTTAGGTTAGATGTTAGATGTTAGATTATAATAAATGGGAAGTTAGATGTTCGATGTTGGACTAGATTAGACGTTAGGTTAGGTTAGGTTAGGTTAGGGTAGGCTAGGCTAGGCAAGGCTAGGCTAGGCTAGGTTAGGTTAGGTTAGGTTAGGTTAGGTTAGGTTAGGTTAGGTTCGGTTAGGTTAGGTTAGGTTAGGTTAGGCTAGGTTAGGTTAGGTTAGGTTTGGTTAGGTTAGGTTTGGTTAGGTTAGGTTAGGTTAGGTTAGGTTAGGTTAGGTTAAGTTAGGTTAGGTTAGGCTAGGTTAGGTTAGGTGTTAGATGTTAGATTAGATTACATGTTAAGTTAGATGTTAGACGTTAGAATAGATTAGATGTTAGGTTAGGTTAGGTTAGGTTAGTTTAGGATTAGATGTTACGTTAGATGTTAGATGTTAGATTAGATTAGATGTTAGGTTAGGTTAGGTTAGGTTAGGTTAGTTTAGGTTAGGATGAGATGTTAGGTTAGACGTTAGATGTTAGATTAGATTAGATGTTAGGTTAGGTTAGGTGAGGTGAGGTTAGGTTAGGTTAGGTTAGGTTAGGGTATGTTAGGTTAGGTTAGGTTAGATGTTAGATTATATTAGATGGGAAGTTAGATGTTCGATGTTAGACTAGATTAGACGTTAGGTTAGGTTAGGTTAGGTTAGGTTAGGTTAGGTTAGGTTATGTTAGGTTAGGTTAGGTTAGCTTAGGTTAGTTTAGGTTAGGTTAGGTTAGGTTAGGTTAGGTTAGGTTAGGTGTTAGATGTTAGATTAGATTAGATGTTAAGTTAGATGTTAGATGTTAGAATAGATTAGATGTTAGGTTAGGTTAGGTTAGGTGAGGTGAGGTTAGGTTAGGTTAGGTTAGGTTAGGTTATATTAGGTTAGGTTAGGTTAGGTTAGGTTAGATGTTAGATGTTAGATTATAATAAATGGGAAGTTAGATGTTCGATGTTAGACTAGATTACACGTTAGGTTAGGTTTGGTTAGGTTGTTAGGTTAGGTTAGGTTAGGTTAGGTTAGGTTAGCTTAGGTTAGGTTAGGATGAGATGTTAGGTTAGATGTTAGATGTTAGATTAGATTAGATGTTAGGTTAGGTTAGGTGAGGTGAGGTTAGGTTAGGTTAGGTTAGGTTAGGGTATGTTAGGTTAGGTTAGGTTAGGTTAGGTGTTAGATGTTAGATTAGATTAGATGTTAGGTTAGGTTAGGTTAGGTTAGGTTGGGTTAGGTTAGGTTAGGTTAGGTTAGGTTAGGTTAGGTTAGGTTAGGTTAGGTTAGGTTAGGTTAGGTTAGGTCAGGTTAGGTTAGGTTAGGTTAGGTGTTTGATGTTAGATTAGATTAGATGTTAAGTTAGATGTTATATGTTAGAATAGATTAGATGTTAGGTTAGGTTAGGTTAGGTTAGTTTAGGATTAGATGTTACATTAGATGTTAGGTTAGGTTAGGTTAGGTTAGGTTGGGTTAAGTTAGGTTAGGTTAGGTTAGGTGAGGTGAGGTTAGGTTAGGTTAGGTTAGGTTATATTAGGTTAGGTTAGGTTAGGTTAGGTTAGGTTAGGTTAGGTTAGGTTAGGTTAGGTTAGGTTAGGTTAGGTTAGGTTAGGTTAGGTTAGGTTAAGTTAGGTGTTAGATGTTAGATTAGATTAGATGTTAAGTTAGATGTTAGATGTTAGAATAGATTAGATGTTAGGTTAGGTTAGGTTAGTTTAGGATTAGATGTTACGTTAGATGTTAGATTAGATTAGATGTTAGGTTAGGTTAGGTTAGGTTGGGTTAAGTTAGGTTAGGTGAGGTGAGGTTAGGTTAGGTTAGGTTAGGTTATGATAGGTTAGGTTAGGTTAGGTTAGGTTAGGTTAGGTTAGGTTAGGTTAGGTTCGGTTAGGTTAGGTTAGGTTACGTTAGGTTAGGTTAGTTAGGTTAGGTTAGGTTAGGTTAGGTGTTAGATGTTAGATTAGATTAGATGTTAAGTTAGATGTTAGATGTTAGAATAGATTAGATGTTAGGTTAGGTTAGGTTAGTTTAGGATTAGATGTTACGTTAGATGTTAGATGTTAGATTAGATTAGATGTTAGGTTAGGTTAGGTTAGGTTAGGTTGGGTTAAGTTAGGTTAGGTTAGGTTAGGTGAGGTGAGGTTAGGTTAGGTTAGGTTAGGTTATATTAGGTTAGGTTAGGTTAGGTTAGATGTTAGATGTTAGATGTTAGATTATAATAAATGGGAAGTTAGATGTTCGATGTTAGACTAGATTAGACGTTAGGTTAGGTTAGGTTAGGTTAGGTTAGGTTAGGTTAGGTTAGGATGAGATGTTAGATGTTAGATTAGATTAGATGTAAGGTTAGCTTAGGTGAGGTGAGGTTAGGTTAGGTTAGGTTAGGTTAGGTTAGGGTATGTTAGGTTAGGTTAGGTTAGGTTAGATGTTAGATGTTGGATTATATTAGATGGGAAGTTAGATGTTCGATGTTAGACTAGATTAGACGTTAGGTTAGGTTAGGTTAGGTTAGGTTAGGCTAGGTTAGGTTATGTTAGGTTAGGTTAGGTTAGCTTAGGTTAGTTTAGGTTAGGTTAGGTTAGGTTAGGTTAGGTTAGGTTATGTTAGGTTAGGTTAGGTTAGGTTAGGGTATGTTAGGTTAGGTTAGGTTAGGTTAGGTTAGGTTAGATGTTAGATGTTAGATTATATTAGATGGGAAGTTAGATGTTCGATGTTAGACTAGATTAGACGTTAGGTTAGGTTAGGTTAGGTCAGGTTAGGTTAGGTTAGGTTAGGTTAGGTTAGGTTAGGTTAGGTTAGGTTAGGTTAGGTTATGTTAGGTTAGTTTAGGTTAGGTTAGGTTAGGTTAGCTTAGCTTAGGTTAGGTTAGGTTCGGTTAGGTTAGGTTAGGTTAGGTTAGGTTAGGTTAGTTAGGTTAGGTTAGGTTAGGTTAGGTTAGGTGTTAGATGTTAGATTAGATTAGATGTTAAGTTAGATGTTAGATGTTAGAATAGATTAGATGTTAGGTTAGGTTAGGTTAGTTTAGGATTAGATGTTACGTTAGATGTTAGATGTTAGATTAGATTAGATGTTAGGTTAGGTTAGGTTAGGTTAGGTTAGGATGAGATGTTAGGTTAGATGTTAGATGTTAGATTAGATTAGATGTTAGGTTAGGTTAGGTGAGGTGAGGTTAGGTTAGGTTAGGTTAGGTTAGGGTATGTTAGGTTAGGTTAGGTTAGATGTTAGATGTTAGATTATATTAGATGGGAAGTTAGATGTTCGATGTTAGACTAGATTATACGTTAGGTTAGGTTAGGTTAGGTTAGGTTAGGTTAGGTTAGGTTATTTTAGGTTAGGTTAGGTTAGCTTAGGTTAGTTTAGGTTAGGTTAGGTTAGGTTAGGTTAGGTGTTAGATGTTAGATTAGATTAGATGTTAAGTTAGATGTTAGATGTTAGAATAGATTAGATGTTAGGTTAGGTTAGGTTAGGTGAGGTGAGGTTAGGTTAGGTTAGGTTAGGTTAGGTTATATTAGGTTAGGTTAGGTTAGGTTAGGTTAGATGTTAGATGTTAGATTATAATAAATGGGAAGTTAGATGTTCGATGTTAGACTAGATTACACGTTAGGTTAGGTTAGGTTAGGTTGTTAGGTTAGGTTAGGTTAGGTTAGGTTAGGTTAGCTTAGGTTAGGTTAGGATGAGATGTTAGGTTAGATGTTAGATGTTAGATTAGATTAGATGTTAGGTTAGGTTAGGTGAGGTGAGGTTAGGTTAGGTTAGGTTAGGGTATGTTAGGTTAGGTTAGGTTAGGTTAGGTTAGGTGTTAGATGTTAGATTAGATTAGATGTTAGGTTAGGTTAGGTTAGGTTAGGTTGGGTTAGGTTAGGTTAGGTTAGGTTAGGTTAGGTTAGGTTAGGTTAGGTTAGGTTAGGTTAGGTTAGGTTAGGTTAGGTCAGGTTAGGTTAGGTTAGGTTAGGTGTTTGATGTTAGATTAGATTAGATGTTAAGTTAGATGTTATATGTTAGAATAGATTAGATGTTAGGTTAGGTTAGGTTAGGTTAGTTTAGGATTAGATGTTACATTAGATGTTAGGTTAGGTTAGGTTAGGTTAGGTTGGGTTAAGTTAGGTTAGGTTAGGTTAGGTGAGGTGAGGTGAGGTTAGGTTAGGTTAGGTTAGGTTATATTAGGTTAGGTTAGGTTAGGTTAGGTTAGATGTTAGATGTTAGATGTTAGATTATAATAAATGGGAAGTTAGATGTTCGATGTTAGACTAGATTAGACGTTAGGTCAGGTTAGGTTAGGTTAGGTTAGGTGTTTGATGTTAGATTAGATTAGATGTTAAGTTAGATGTTATATGTTAGAATAGATTAGATGTTAGGTTAGGTTAGGTTAGGTTAGTTTAGGATTAGATGTTACATTAGATGTTAGGTTAGGTTAGGTTAGGTTAGGTTGGGTTAAGTTAGGTTAGGTTAGGTTAGGTGAGGTGAGGTGAGGTTAGGTTAGGTTAGGTTAGGGTATATTAGGTTAGGTTAGGTTAGGTTAGGTTAGATGTTAGATGTTAGATGTTAGATTATAATAAATGGGAAGTTAGATGTTCGATGTTAGACTAGATTAGACGTTAGGTTAGGTTAGGTTAGGTTAGGTTGGGTTAGGTTAGGTTAGGTTAGGTTAGGTTAGGTTAGGTTGGGTTAGGTTAGGTTAGGTTAGGTTAGGTTAGGTTAGGTCAGGTTAGGTTAGGTTAGGTTAGGTGTTTGATGTTAGATTAGATTAGATGTTAAGTTAGATGTTATATGTTAGAATAGATTAGATGTTAGGTTAGGTTAGGTTAGGTTAGTTTAGGATTAGATGTTACATTAGATGTTAGATGTTAGATTAGATTAGATGTTAGGTTAGGTTAGGTTAGGTTAGGTTGGGTTAAGTTAGGTTAGGTTAGGTTAGGTGAGGTGAGGTTAGGTTAGGTTAGGTTAGGTTATATTAGGTTAGGTTAGGTTAGGTTAGGTTAGATGTTAGATGTTAGATGTTAGATTATAATAAATGGGAAGTTAGATGTTCGATGTTAGACTAGATTAGACGTTAGGTTAGGTTAGGTGAGGTGAGGTTAGGTTAGGTTGGGTTAGGTTAGGGTATGTTAGGTTAGGTTAGGTTAGGTTAGATGTTAGATGTTGGATTATATTAGATGGGAAGTTAGATGTTCGATGTTAGACTAGATTAGACGTTAGGTTAGGTTAGGTTAGGTTAGGTTAGGCTAGGTTAGGTTATGTTAGGTTAGGTTAGGTTAGCTTAGGTTAGTTTAGGTTAGGTTAGGTTAGGTTAGGTTAGGTTAGGTTATGTTAGGTTAGGTTAGGTTAGGTTAGGTTAGGTTAGGGTATGTTAGGTTAGGTTAGGTTAGATGTTAGATGTTAGATTATATTAGATGGGAAGTTAGATGTTCGATGTTAGACTAGATTAGACGTTAGGTTAGGTTAGGTTAGGTTAGGTCAGGTTAGGTTAGGTTAGGTTAGGTTAGGTTAGGTTAGGTTAGGTTAGGTTAGGTTAGGTTAGGTTATGTTAGGTTAGTTTAGGTTAGGTTAGGTTAGGTTAGGTTAGGTTAAGTTCGGTTAGGTTAGGTTAGGTTAAGTTAGGTTAGGTTAGTTAGGTTAGGTTAGGTTAGGTTAGGTTAGGTGTTAGATGTTAGATTAGATTAGATGTTAAGTTAGATGTTAGATGTTAGAATAGATTAGATGTTAGGTTAGGTTAGGTTAGTTTAGGATTAGATGTTACGTTAGATGTTAGATTAGATTAGATGTTAGGTTAGGTTAGGTTAGGTTAGGTTGGGTTAAGTTAGGTTAGGTGAGGTGAGGTTAGGTTAGGTTAGGTTAGGTTAGGTTATGTTAGGTTAGGTTAGGTTAGGTTAGATGTTAGATGTTAGATTATAATAAATGGGAAGTTAGATGTTCGATGTTGGACTAGATTAGACGTTAGGTTAGGTTAGGTTAGGTTAGGGTAGGCTAGGCTAGGCAAGGCTAGGCTAGGCTAGGTTAGGTTAGGTTAGGTTAGGTTAGGTTAGGTTACGTTAGGTTAGGTTCGGTTAGGTTAGGTTAGGTTAGGTTAGGTTAGGTTAGGTTAGGTTAGGTTTGGTTAGGTTAGGTTTGGTTAGGTTAGGTTAGGTTAGGTTAGGTTAGGTTAGGTTAAGTTAGGTTAGGTTAGGCTAGGTTAGGTTAGGTGTTAGATGTTAGATTAGATTACATGTTAAGTTAGATGTTAGACGTTAGAATAGATTAGATGTTAGGTTAGGTTAGGTTAGGTTAGTTTAGGATTAGATGTTACGTTAGATGTTAGATGTTAGATTAGATTAGATGTTAGGTTAGGTTAGGTTAGGTTAGGTTAGGTTAGGATGAGATGTTAGGTTAGACGTTAGATGTTAGATTAGATTAGATGTTAGGTTAGGTTAGGTGAGGTGAGGTTAGGTTAGGTTAGGTTAGGTTAGGGTATGTTAGGTTAGGTTAGGTTAGATGTTAGATGTTAGATTATATTAGATGGGAAGTTAGATGTTCGATGTTAGACTAGATTAGACGTTAGGTTAGGTTAGGTTAGGTTAGGTTAGGTTAGGTTAGGTTATGTTAGGTTAGGTTAGGTTAGCTTAGGTTAGTTTAGGTTAGGTTAGGTTAGGTTAGGTTAGGTTAGGTTAGGTTAGGTGTTAGATGTTAGATTAGATTAGATGTTAAGTTAGATGTTAGATGTTAGAATAGATTAGATGTTAGGTTAGGTTAGGTTAGGTGAGGTGAGGTTAGGTTAGGTTAGGTTAGGTTAGGTTATATTAGGTTAGGTTAGGTTAGGTTAGGTTAGATGTTAGATGTTAGATTATAATAAATGGGAAGTTAGATGTTCGATGTTAGACTAGATTACACGTTAGGTTAGGTTTGGTTAGGTTGTTAGGTTAGGTTAGGTTAGGTTAGGTTAGCTTAGGTTAGGTTAGGATGAGATGTTAGGTTAGATGTTAGATGTTAGATTAGATTAGATGTTAGGTTAGGTTAGGTGAGGTGAGGTTAGGTTAGGTTAGGTTAGGTTAGGGTATGTTAGGTTAGGTTAGGTTAGGTTAGGTGTTAGATGTTAGATTAGATTAGATGTTAGGTTAGGTTAGGTTAGGTTAGGTTGGGTTAGGTTAGGTTAGGTTAGGTTAGGTTAGGTTAGGTTAGGTTAGGTTAGGTTAGGTTAGGTTAGGTCAGGTTAGGTTAGGTTAGGTTAGGTGTTTGATGTTAGATTAGATTAGATGTTAAGTTAGATGTTATATGTTAGAATAGATTAGATGTTAGGTTAGGTTAGGTTAGGTTAGTTTAGGATTAGATGTTACATTAGATGTTAGGTTAGGTTAGGTTAGGTTAGGTTGGGTTAAGTTAGGTTAGGTTAGGTTAGGTGAGGTGAGGTTAGGTTAGGTTAGGTTAGGTTATATTAGGTTAGGTTAGGTTAGGTTAGGTTAGGTTAGGTTAGGTTAGGTTAGGTTAGGTTAGGTTAGGTTAGGTTAGGTTAGGTGTTAGATGTTAGATTAGATTAGATGTTAAGTTAGATGTTAGATGTTAGAATAGATTAGATGTTAGGTTAGGTTAGGTTAGTTTAGGATTAGATGTTACGTTAGATGTTAGATTAGATTAGATGTTAGGTTAGGTTAGGTTAGGTTGGGTTAAGTTAGGTTAGGTGAGGTGAGGTTAGGTTAGCTTAGGTTAGGTTATGATAGGTTAGGTTAGGTTAGGTTAGGTTAGGTTAGGTTAGGTTAGGTTAGGTTCGGTTAGGTTAGGTTAGGTTAGGTTAGGTTAGGTTAGTTAGGTTAGGTTAGGTTAGGTTAGGTTAGGTGTTAGATGTTAGATTAGATTAGATGTTAAGTTAGGTTAGGTTAGGTTAGGTGTTAGATGTTAGATTAGATTAGATGTTAAGTTAGATGTTAGATGTTAGAATAGATTAGATGTTAGGTTAGGTTAGGTTAGGTTAGTTTAGGATTAGATGTTACGTTAGATGTTAGATGTTAGATTAGATTAGATGTTAGGTTAGGTTAGGTTAGGTTAGGTTGGGTTAAGTTAGGTTAGGTTAGGTTAGGTGAGGTGAGGTTAGGTTAGGTTAGGTTAGGTTATGTTAGGTTAGGTTAGGTTAGGTTAGATGTTAGATGTTAGATTATATTAAATGGGAAGTTAGATGTTCTATGTTTGACTAGATTAGACATTAGGTTAGGTTAGGTTAGGATGAGATGTTAGGTTAGATGTTAGATGTTAGATTAGATTAGATGTTAGGTTAGGTTAGGTTAGGTCAGGTGAGGTTAGGTTAGGTTAGGTTAGGGTATGTTAGGTTAGGTTAGGTTAGGTTAGATGTGAGATGTTAGATGTTAGATTATAATAAATGGGAAGTTAGATGTTCGATGTTAGACTAGATTAGACGTTAGGTTAGGTTAGGTTAGGTTAGGTTAGATGTGAGATGTTAGATGTTAGATGTTAGATTATAATAAATGGGAAGTTAGATGTTCGATGTTAGACTAGATTAGACGTTAGGTTAGGTTAGGTTAGGTTAGGTTAGGTTAGGTTAGGATGAGATGTTAGGTTAGATGTTAGATGTTAGATTAGATTAGATGTTAGGTTAGGTTAGGTGAGGTGAGGTTAGGTTAGGTTAGGGTATGTTAGGTTAGGTTAGGTTAGGTTAGGTTAGGTTAGATGTTGGATTATATTAGATGGGAAGTTAGATGTTCGATGTTAGACTAGATTAGACGTTAGGTTAGGTTACGTTAGGTTAGGTTAGGTTATGTTAGGTTAGGTTAGGTTTGGTTAGGTTAGGTTAGGTTAGGTTAGGTTAGGTTAGGTTAAGTTAGGTTAGGTTAGGCTAGGTTAGGTTAGGTGTTAGATGTTAGATTAGATTACATGTTAAGTTAGATGTTAGACGTTAGAATAGATTAGATGTTAGGTTAGGTTAGGTTAGGTTAGTTTAGGATTAGATGTTACGTTAGATGTTAGATGTTAGATTAGATTAGATGTTAGGTTAGGTTAGGTTAGGTTAGGTTAGGTTAGGATGAGATGTTAGGTTAGACGTTAGATGTTAGATTAGATTAGATGTTAGGTTAGGTTAGGTGAGGTGAGGTTAGGTTAGGTTAGGTTAGGTTAGGGTATGTTAGGTTAGGTTAGGTTAGATGTTAGATGTTAGATTATATTAGATGGGAAGTTAGATGTTCGATGTTAGACTAGATTAGACGTTAGGTTAGGTTAGGTTAGGTTAGGTTAGGTTAGGTTAGGTTATGTTAGGTTAGGTTAGGTTAGCTTAGGTTAGTTTAGGTTAGGTTAGGTTAGGTTAGGTTAGGTTAGGTTAGGTTAGGTGTTAGATGTTAGATTAGATTAGATGTTAAGTTAGATGTTAGATGTTAGAATAGATTAGATGTTAGGTTAGGTTAGGTTAGGTGAGGTGAGGTTAGGTTAGGTTAGGTTAGGTTAGGTTATATTAGGTTAGGTTAGGTTAGGTTAGGTTAGATGTTAGATGTTAGATTATAATAAATGGGAAGTTAGATGTTCGATGTTAGACTAGATTACACGTTAGGTTAGGTTTGGTTAGGTTGTTAGGTTAGGTTAGGTTAGGTTAGGTTAGCTTAGGTTAGGTTAGGATGAGATGTTAGGTTAGATGTTAGATGTTAGATTAGATTAGATGTTAGGTTAGGTTAGGTGAGGTGAGGTTAGGTTAGGTTAGGTTAGGTTAGGGTATGTTAGGTTAGGTTAGGTTAGGTTAGGTGTTAGATGTTAGATTAGATTAGATGTTAGGTTAGGTTAGGTTAGGTTAGGTTGGGTTAGGTTAGGTTAGGTTAGGTTAGGTTAGGTTAGGTTAGGTTAGGTTAGGTTAGGTTAGGTTAGGTCAGGTTAGGTTAGGTTAGGTTAGGTGTTTGATGTTAGATTAGATTAGATGTTAAGTTAGATGTTATATGTTAGAATAGATTAGATGTTAGGTTAGGTTAGGTTAGGTTAGTTTAGGATTAGATGTTACATTAGATGTTAGGTTAGGTTAGGTTAGGTTAGGTTGGGTTAAGTTAGGTTAGGTTAGGTTAGGTGAGGTGAGGTTAGGTTAGGTTAGGTTAGGTTATATTAGGTTAGGTTAGGTTAGGTTAGGTTAGGTTAGGTTAGGTTAGGTTAGGTTAGGTTAGGTTAGGTTAGGTTAGGTTAGGTGTTAGATGTTAGATTAGATTAGATGTTAAGTTAGATGTTAGATGTTAGAATAGATTAGATGTTAGGTTAGGTTAGGTTAGTTTAGGATTAGATGTTACGTTAGATGTTAGATTAGATTAGATGTTAGGTTAGGTTAGGTTAGGTTGGGTTAAGTTAGGTTAGGTGAGGTGAGGTTAGGTTAGCTTAGGTTAGGTTATGATAGGTTAGGTTAGGTTAGGTTAGGTTAGGTTAGGTTAGGTTAGGTTAGGTTCGGTTAGGTTAGGTTAGGTTAGGTTAGGTTAGGTTAGTTAGGTTAGGTTAGGTTAGGTTAGGTTAGGTGTTAGATGTTAGATTAGATTAGATGTTAAGTTAGGTTAGGTTAGGTTAGGTGTTAGATGTTAGATTAGATTAGATGTTAAGTTAGATGTTAGATGTTAGAATAGATTAGATGTTAGGTTAGGTTAGGTTAGGTTAGTTTAGGATTAGATGTTACGTTAGATGTTAGATGTTAGATTAGATTAGATGTTAGGTTAGGTTAGGTTAGGTTAGGTTGGGTTAAGTTAGGTTAGGTTAGGTTAGGTGAGGTGAGGTTAGGTTAGGTTAGGTTAGGTTATGTTAGGTTAGGTTAGGTTAGGTTAGATGTTAGATGTTAGATTATATTAAATGGGAAGTTAGATGTTCTATGTTTGACTAGATTAGACATTAGGTTAGGTTAGGTTAGGATGAGATGTTAGGTTAGATGTTAGATGTTAGATTAGATTAGATGTTAGGTTAGGTTAGGTTAGGTCAGGTGAGGTTAGGTTAGGTTAGGTTAGGGTATGTTAGGTTAGGTTAGGTTAGGTTAGATGTGAGATGTTAGATGTTAGATTATAATAAATGGGAAGTTAGATGTTCGATGTTAGACTAGATTAGACGTTAGGTTAGGTTAGGTTAGGTTAGGTTAGATGTGAGATGTTAGATGTTAGATGTTAGATTATAATAAATGGGAAGTTAGATGTTCGATGTTAGACTAGATTAGACGTTAGGTTAGGTTAGGTTAGGTTAGGTTAGGTTAGGTTAGGATGAGATGTTAGGTTAGATGTTAGATGTTAGATTAGATTAGATGTTAGGTTAGGTTAGGTGAGGTGAGGTTAGGTTAGGTTAGGGTATGTTAGGTTAGGTTAGGTTAGGTTAGGTTAGGTTAGATGTTGGATTATATTAGATGGGAAGTTAGATGTTCGATGTTAGACTAGATTAGACGTTAGGTTAGGTTACGTTAGGTTAGGTTAGGTTATGTTAGGTTAGGTTAGGTTAGCTTAGGTTAGTTTAGCTTAGGTTAGGTTAGGTTAGGTTAGGTTAGGTTATGTTAGGTTAGGTTAGGTTAGGTTACGTTAGGGTATGGTAGGTTAGGTTAGGTTAGGTTAGGTTAGGTTAGATGTTAGATGTTAGATTATATTAGATGGGAAGTTAGATGTTCGATGTTAGACTAGATTAGACGTTAGGTTAGGTTAGGTTAGGTTAGGTCAGGTTAGGTTAGGTTAGGTTAGGTTAGGTTACGTTAGGTTAGGTTAGGTTAGGTTAGGTTAGTTTAGGTTAGGTTAGGTTAGGTTAGCTTAGGTTAGGTTAGGTTCGGTTGGGTTAGGTTAGGTTAGGTTAGGTTAGGTTAGTTAGGTTAGGTTAGGTTAGGTTAGGTTAGGTTAGGTTAGGTGTTAGATGTTAGATTAGATTAGATGTTAAGTTAGATGTTAGATGTTAGAATAGATTAGATGTTAGGTTAGCTTAGGTTAGTTTAGGATTAGATGTTACGTTAGATGTTAGATTAGATTAGATGTTAGGTTAGGTTAGGTTAGGTTAGGTTGGGTTAAGTTAGGTTAGGTTAGGTTAGGTGAGGTGAGGTTAGGTTAGGTTAGGTTAGGTTAGGTTATGTTAGGTTAGGTTAGGTTAGGTTAGGTTAGATGTTAGATGTTAGATTATAATAAATGGGAAGTTAGATGTTCGATGTTAGACTAGATTAGACGTTAGGTTAGGTTAGGTTAGGTTAGGTTAGGTTAGGGTAGGCTAGGCTAGGCTAGGCTAGGCAAGGCTAGGCTAGGCTAGGTTAGGTTAGGTTAGGTTAGGTTAGGTTAGGTTAGGTTAGGTTAGGTTAGGTTAGGTTAGGTTAGGTTAGGTTAGGTTAGGTTAGGTTATGTTAGGTTAGTTTAGGTTAGGTTAGTTTAGGTTAGGTTAGGTTAGGTTAGGTTAGGTTAGGTTAGGTTCGGTTAGGTTAGGTTAGGTTAGTTAGGTTAGGTTAGGTTAGGTTAGGTTAGGTGTTAGATGTTAGATTAGATTAGATGTTAAGTTAGATGTTAGATGTTAGAATAGATTAGATGTTAGGTTAGGTTAGGTTAGTTTAGGATTAGATGTTACGTTAGATGTTAGATTAGATTAGATGTTAGGTTAGGTTAGGTTAGGTTAGGTTAGGTTAGGTTAGGTTAGGTTAGGTTAGGTTAGGTAAGGTTAGGTTAGGTTATGTTAGGTTAGGTTAGGTTATGTTAGGTTAGGTTAGGTTAGGTTAGATGTTAGATGTTAGATTATAATAAATGGGAAGTTAGATGTTGGATGTTGGACTAGATTAGACGTTAGGTTAGGTTAGGTTAGGTTAGGGTAGGCTAGGCTAGGCAAGGCTAGGCTAGGCTAGGTTAGGTTAGGTTAGGTTAGGTTAGGTTAGGTTAGGTTAGGTTAGGTTAGGTTAGGTTAGGTTCGGTTAGGTTAGGTTAGGTTAGGTTAGGTTAGGTTAGGTTAGGTTAGGTTTGGTTAGGTTAGGTTTGGTTAGGTTAGGATAGGTTAGGTTAGGTTAGGTTAGGTTAGGTTAAGTTAGGTTAGGTTAGGCTAGGTTAGGTTAGGTGTTAGATGTTAGATTAGATTACATGTTAAGTTAGATGTTAGACGTTAGAATAGATTAGATGTTAGGTTAGGTTAGGTTAGGTTAGTTTAGGATTAGATGTTACGTTAGATGTTAGATGTTAGATTAGATTAGATGTTAGGTTAGGTTAGGTTAGGTTAGGTTAGGATGAGATGTTAGGTTAGACGTTAGATGTTAGATTAGATTAGATGTTAGGTTAGGTTAGGTGAGGTGAGGTTAGGTTAGGTTAGGTTAGGTTAGGGTATGTTAGGTTAGGTTAGGTTAGATGTTAGATGTTAGATTATATTAGATGGGAAGTTAGATGTTCGATGTTAGACTAGATTAGACGTTAGGTTAGGTTAGGTTAGGTTAGGTTAGGTTAGGTTAGGTTAGGTTATGTTAGGTTAGGTTAGGTTAGCTTAGGTTAGTTTAGGTTAGGTTAGGTTAGGTTAGGTTAGGTTAGGTTAGGTGTTAGATGTTAGATTAGATTAGATGTTAAGTTAGATGTTAGATGTTAGAATAGATTAGATGTTAGGTTAGGTTAGGTTAGGTGAGGTGAGGTTAGGTTAGGTTAGGTTAGGTTAGGTTATATTAGGTTAGGTTAGGTTAGGTTAGGTTAGATGTTAGATGTTAGATTATAATAAATGGGAAGTTAGATGTTCGATGTTAGACTAGATTACACGTTAGGTTAGGTTTGGTTAGGTTGTTAGGTTAGGTTAGGTTAGGTTAGGTTAGGTTAGGTTAGCTTAGGTTAGGTTAGGATGAGATGTTAGGTTAGATGTTAGATGTTAGATTAGATTAGATGTTAGGTTAGGTTAGGTGAGGTGAGGTTAGGTTAGGTTAGGTTAGGTTAGGGTATGTTAGGTTAGGTTAGGTTAGGTTAGGTTAGGTGTTAGATGTTAGATTAGATTAGATGTTAGGTTAGGTTAGGTTAGGTTAGGTTCTGTTAGGTTAGGTTAGGTTAGGTTAGGTTAGGTTAGGTTAGGTTAGGTTAGGTTAGGTCAGGTTAGGTTAGGTTAGGTTAGGTGTTTGATGTTAGATTAGATTAGATGTTAAGTTAGATGTTATATGTTAGAATAGATTAGATGTTAGGTTAGGTTAGGTTAGGTTAGTTTAGGATTAGATGTTACATTAGATGTTAGGTTAGGTTAGGTTAGGTTAGGTTGGGTTAAGTTAGGTTAGGTTAGGTTAGGTGAGGTGAGGTTAGGTTAGGTTAGGTTAGGTTATATTAGGTTAGGTTAGGTTAGGTTAGGTTAGGTTAGGTTAGGTTAGGTTAGGTTAGGTTAGGTTAGGTTAGGTGTTAGATGTTAGATTAGATTGGATGTTAAGTTAGATGTTAGATGTTAGAATAGATTAGATGTTAGGTTAGTTTAGGTTAGTTTAGGATTAGATGTTACGTTAGATGTTAGATTAGATTAGATGTTAGGTTAGGTTAGGTTAGGTTGGGTTAAGTTAGGTTAGGTGAGGTGAGGTTAGGTTAGGTTAGGTTAGGTTATGATAGGTTAGGTTAGGTTAGGTTAGGTTAGGTTAGGTTAGGTTAGGTTAGGTTAGGTTCGGTTAGGTTAGGTTAGGTTAGGTTAGGTTAGGTTAGTTAGGTTAGGTTAGGTTAGGTTAGGTTAGGTGTTAGATGTTAGATTAGATTAGATGTTAAGTTAGATGTTAGATGTTAGAATAGATTAGATGTTAGGTTAGGTTAGGTTAGTTTAGGATTAGATGTTACGTTAGATGTTAGATTAGATTAGATGTTAGGTTAGGTTAGGTTAGGTTAGGTGTTAGATGTTAGATGTTAGAATAGATTAGATGTTAGGTTAGGTTAGGTTAGGTTAGTTTAGGATTAGATGTTACGTTAGATGTTAGATGTTAGATTAGATTAGATGTTAGGTTAGGTTAGGTTAGGTTAGGTTGGGTTAAGTTAGGTTAGGTTAGGTGAGGTGAGGTGAGGTTAGGTTAGGTTAGGTTAGGTTATGTTAGGTTAGGTTAGGTTAGGTTAGATGTTAGATGTTAGATTATATTAAATGGGAAGTTAGATGTTCTATGTTTGACTAGATTAGACATTAGGTTAGGTTAGGTTAGGATGAGATGTTAGGTTAGATGTTAGATGTTAGATTAGATTAGATGTTAGGTTAGGTTAGGTTAGGTTAGGTTAGGTCAGGTGAGGTTAGGTTAGGTTAGGTTAGGGTATGTTAGGTTAGGTTAGGTTAGGTTAGGTTAGATGTGAGATGTTAGATGTTAGATTATAATAAATGGGAAGTTAGATGTTCGATGTTAGACTAGATTAGACGTTAGGTTAGGTTAGGTTAGGTTAGGTTAGATGTGAGATGTTAGATGTTAGATGTTAGATTATAATAAATGGGAAGTTAGATGTTCGATGTTAGACTAGATTAGACGTTAGGTTAGGTTAGGTTAGGTTAGGTTAGGATGAGATGTTAGGTTAGATGTTAGATGTTAGATTAGATTAGATGTTAGGTTAGGTTAGGTGAGGTGAGGTTAGGTTAGGTTAGGGTATGTTAGGTTAGGTTAGGTTAGGTTAGGTTAGATGTTGGATTATATTAGATGGGAAGTTAGATGTTCGATGTTAGACTAGATTAGACGTTAGGTTAGGTTAGGTTAGGTTAGGTTAGGTTAGGTTATGTTAGGTTAGGTTAGGTTAGCTTAGGTTAGTTTAGCTTAGGTTAGGTTAGGTTAGGTTAGGTTAGGTTAGGTTATGTTAGGTTAGGTTAGGTTAGGTTAGGTTAGGTTAGGTTACGTTAGGGTATGGTAGGTTAGGTTAGGTTAGGTTAGGTTAGGTTAGATGTTAGATGTTAGATTATATTAGATGGGAAGTTAGATGTTCGATGTTAGACTAGATTAGACGTTAGGTTAGGTTAGGTTAGGTTAGGTCAGGTTAGGTTAGGTTAGGTTAGGTTAGGTTAGGTTAGGTTAGGTTAGGTTAGGTTAGGTTAGGTTAGGTTAGTTTAGGTTAGGTTAGGTTAGGTTAGCTTAGGTTAGGTTAGGTTCGGTTGGGTTAGGTTAGGTTAGGTTAGGTTAGGTTAGTTAGGTTAGGTTAGGTTAGGTTAGGTTAGGTTAGGTGTTAGATGTTAGATTAGATTAGATGTTAAGTTAGATGTTAGATGTTAGAATAGATTAGATGTTAGGTTAGCTTAGGTTAGTTTAGGATTAGATGTTACGTTAGATGTTAGATTAGATTAGATGTTAGGTTAGGTTAGGTTAGGTTAGGTTGGGTTAAGTTAGGTTAGGTTAGGTTAGGTGAGGTGAGGTTAGGTTAGGTTAGGTTAGGTTAGGTTATGTTAGGTTAGGTTAGGTTAGGTTAGGTTAGATGTTAGATGTTAGATTATAATAAATGGGAAGTTAGATGTTCGATGTTAGACTAGATTAGACGTTAGGTTAGGTTAGGTTAGGTTAGGTTAGGTTAGGGTAGGCTAGGCTAGGCTAGGCTAGGCAAGGCTAGGCTAGGCTAGGTTAGGTTAGGTTAGGTTAGGATAGATTAGGTTAGGTTAGGTTAGGTTAGGTTAGGTTAGGTTAGGTTAGATTAGGTTAGGTTAGGTTAGGTTAGGTTATGTTAGGTTAGATTAGGTTAGGTTAGTTTAGGTTAGGTTAGGTTAGGTTAGGTTAGGTTAGGTTAGGTTCGGTTAGGTTAGGTTAGGTTAGTTAGGTTAGGTTAGGTTAGGTTAGGTTAGGTGTTAGATGTTAGATTAGATTAGATGTTAAGTTAGATGTTAGATGTTAGAATAGATTAGATGTTAGGTTAGGTTAGGTTAGTTTAGGATTAGATGTTACGTTAGATGTTAGATTAGATTAGATGTTAGGTTAGGTTAGGTTAGGTTAGGTTGGGTTAAGTTAGGTTAGGTGAGGTGAGGTTAGGTTAGGTTAGGTTAGGTTAGGTTATGTTAGGTTAGGTTAGGTTATGTTAGGTTAGGTTAGGTTAGGTTAGATGTTAGATGTTAGATTATAATAAATGGGAAGTTAGATGTTCGATGTTGGACTAGATTAGACGTTAGGTTAGGTTAGGTTAGGTTAGGGTAGGCTAGGCTAGGCAAGGCTAGGCTAGGCTAGGTTAGGTTAGGTTAGGTTAGGTTAGGTTAGGTTAGGTTAGGTTAGGTTAGGTTAGGTTAGGTTAGGTTAGGTTCGGTTAGGTTAGGTTAGGTTAGGTTAGGTTAGGTTTGGTTAGGTTAGGTTTGGTTAGGTTAGGTTAGGTTAGGTTAGGTTAGGTTAGGTTAGGTTAAGTTAGGTTAGGTTAGGCTAGGTTAGGTTAGGTGTTAGATGTTAGATTAGATTACATGTTAAGTTAGATGTTAGACGTTAGAATAGATTAGATGTTAGGTTAGGTTAGGTTAGGTTAGTTTAGGATTAGATGTTACGTTAGATGTTAGATGTTAGATTAGATTAGATGTTAGGTTAGGTTAGGTTAGGTTAGGTTAGGTTAGGATGAGATGTTAGGTTAGACGTTAGATGTTAGATTAGATTAGATGTTAGGTTAGGTTAGGTGAGGTGAGGTTAGGTTAGGTTAGGTTAGGTTAGGGTATGTTAGGTTAGGTTAGGTTAGATGTTAGATGTTAGATTATATTAGATGGGAAGTTAGATGTTCGATGTTAGACTAGATTAGACGTTAGGTTAGGTTAGGTTAGGTTAGGTTAGGTTAGGTTATGTTAGGTTAGGTTAGGTTAGCTTAGGTTAGTTTAGGTTAGGTTAGGTTAGGTTAGGTTAGGTTAGGTTAGGTTAGGTGTTAGATGTTAGATTAGATTAGATGTTAAGTTAGATGTTAGATGTTAGAATAGATTAGATGTTAGGTTAGGTTAGGTTAGGTGAGGTGAGGTTAGGTTAGGTTAGGTTAGGTTAGGTTATATTAGGTTAGGTTAGGTTAGGTTAGGTTAGATGTTCGATGTTAGATTATAATAAATGGGAAGTTAGATGTTCGATGTTAGACTAGATTACACGTTAGGTTAGGTTTGGTTAGGTTGTTAGGTTAGGTTAGGTTAGGTTAGGTTAGGTTAGGTTAGCTTAGGTTAGGTTAGGATGAGATGTTAGGTTAGATGTTAGATGTTAGATTAGATTAGATGTTAGGTTAGGTTAGGTGAGGTGAGGTTAGGTTAGGTTAGGTTAGGTTAGGGTATGTTAGGTTAGGTTAGGTTAGGTTAGGTTAGGTGTTAGATGTTAGATTAGATTAGATGTTAGGTTAGGTTAGGTTAGGTTAGGTTGGGTTAGGTTAGGTTAGGTTAGGTTAGGTTAGGTTAGGTTAGGTTAGGTTAGGTTAGGTTAGGTTAGGTCAGGTTAGGTTAGGTTAGGTTAGGTGTTTGATGTTAGATTAGATTAGATGTTATGTTAGATGTTATATGTTAGAATAGATTAGATGTTAGGTTAGGTTAGGTTAGGTTAGTTTAGGATTAGATGTTACATTAGATGTTAGGTTAGGTTAGGTTAGGTTAGGTTGGGTTAAGTTAGGTTAGGTTAGGTTAGGTGAGGTGAGGTTAGGTTAGGTTAGGTTAGGTTATATTAGGTTAGGTTAGGTTAGGTTAGGTTAGGTTAGGTTAGGTTAGGTTAGGTTAGGTTAGGTTAGGTTAGGTGTTAGATGTTAGATTAGATTAGATGTTAAGTTAGATGTTAGATGTTAGAATAGATTAGATGTTAGGTTAGGTTAGGTTAGTTTAGGATTAGATGTTACGTTAGATGTTAGATTAGATTAGATGTTAGGTTAGGTTAGGTTAGGTTGGGTTAAGTTAGGTTAGGTGAGGTGAGGTTAGGTTAGGTTAGGTTAGGTTAGGTTAGGTTAGGTTAGGTTAGGTTAGGTTAGGTTCGGTTAGGTTAGGTTAGGTTAGGTTAGGTTAGGTTAGTTAGGTTAGGTTAGGTTAGGTTAGGTGTTAGATGTTAGATTAGATTAGATGTTAAGTTAGATGTTAGATGTTAGAATAGATTAGATGTTAGGTTAGGTTAGGTTAGTTTAGGATTAGATGTTACGTTAGATGTTAGATTAGATTAGATGTTAGGTTAGGTTAGGTTAGGTTAGGTGTTAGATGTTAGATTAGATTAGATGTTAAGTTAGATGTTAGATGTTAGAATAGATTAGATGTTAGGTTAGGTTAGGTTAGGTTAGTTTAGGATTAGATGTTACGTTAGATGTTAGATGTTAGATTAGATTAGATGTTAGGTTAGGTTAGGTTAGGTTAGGTTGGGTTAAGTTAGGTTAGGTTAGGTTAGGTGAGGTGAGGTTAGGTTAGGTTAGGTTAGGGTATGTTAGGTTAGGTTAGGTTAGGTTAGATGTTAGATGTTAGATTATATTAAATGGGAAGTTAGATGTTCTATGTTTGACTAGATTAGACATTAGGTTAGGTTAGGTTAGGATGAGATGTTAGGTTAGATGTTAGATGTTAGATTAGATTAGATGTTAGGCTAGGTTAGGTTAGGTTAGGTTAGGACAGGTGAGGTTAGGTTAGGTTAGGTTAGGGTATGTTAGGTTAGGTTAGGATAGGTTAGGTTAGATGTGAGATGTTAGATGTTAGATTATAATAAATGGGAAGTTAGATGTTCGATGTTAGACTAGATTAGACGTTAGGTTAGGTTAGGTTAGGTTAGGTTAGATGTGAGATGTTAGATGTTAGATGTTAGATTATAATAAATGGGAAGTTAGATGTTCGATGTTAGACTAGATTAGACGTTAGGTTAGGTTAGGTTAGGTTAGGTTAGGTTAGGATGAGATGTTAGGTTAGATGTTAGATGTTAGATTAGATTAGATGTTAGGTTAGGTTAGGTGAGGTGAGGTTAGGTTAGGTTAGGGTATGTTAGGTTAGGTTAGGTTAGGTTAGGTTAGGTTAGATGTTGGATTATATTAGATGAAAAGTTAGATGTTCGATGTTAGACTAGATTAGACGTTAGGTTAGGTTAGGTTAGGTTAGGTTAGGTTAGGTTATGTTAGGTTAGGTTAGGTTAGCTTAGGTTAGTTTAGCTTAGGTTAGGTTAGGTTAGGTTAGGTTAGGTTAGGTTATGTTAGGTTAGGTTACGTTAGGTTAGGTTAGGTTAGGTTACGTTAGGGTATGGTAGGTTAGGTTAGGTTAGGTTAGGTTAGATGTTAGATGTTAGATTATATTAGATGGGAAGTTAGATGTTCGATGTTAGACTAGATTAGACGTTAGGTTAGGTTAGGTTAGGTTAGGTCAGGTTAGGTTAGGTTAGGTTAGGTTAGGTTAGGTTAGGTTAGGTTAGTTTAGGTTAGGTTAGGTTAGGTTAGCTTAGGTTAGGTTAGGTTCGGTTGGGTTAGGTTAGGTTAGGTTAGGTTAGGTTAGTTAGGTTAGGTTAGGTTAGGTTAGGTTAGGTTAGGTTAGGTGTTAGATGTTAGATTAGATTAGATGTTAAGTTAGATGTTAGATGTTAGAATAGATTAGATGTTAGGTTAGCTTAGGTTAGTTTAGGATTAGATGTTACGTTAGATGTTAGATTAGATTAGATGTTAGGTTAGGTTAGGTTAGGTTAGGTTGGGTTAAGTTAGGTTAGGTTAGGTTAGGTGAGGTGAGGTTAGGTTAGGTTAGGTTAGGTTAGGTTATGTTAGGTTAGGTTAGGTTAGGTTAGGTTAGATGTTAGATGTTAGATTATAATAAATGGGAAGTTAGATGTTCGATGTTAGACTAGATTAGACGTTAGGTTAGGTTAGGTTAGGTTAGGTTAGGTTAGGGTAGGCTAGGCTAGGCTAGGCTAGGCAAGGCTAGGCTAGGCTAGGTTAGGTTAGGTTAGGTTAGGTTAGGTTAGGTTAGGTTAGGTTAGGTTAGGTTAGGTTAGGTTAAGTTAGGTTAGGTTAGGTTAGGTTAGGTTAGGTTAGGTTAGGTTAGGTGTTAGATGTTAGATTAGATTAGATGTTAAGTTAGATGTTAGATGTTAGAATAGATTAGATGTTAGGTTAGGTTAGGTTAGTTTAGGATTAGATGTTAAGTTAGATGTTAGATGTTAGATTAGATTAGATGTTAGGTTAGGTTAGGTTAGGTTAGGTTGGGTTAAGTTAGGTTAGGTGAGGTTAGGTTAGGTTAGGTTAGGTTAGGTTATGTTAGGTTAGGTTAGGTTAGGTTAGGTTAGATGTTAGATGTTATATTATATTAAATGGGAAGTTAGATGTTCTATGTTAGACTAGATTAGACATTAGGTTAGGTTAGGTTAGGTTAGGTTAGGATGAGATGTTAGGTTAGATGTTAGATGTTAGATTAGATTAGATGTTAGGTAAAGTTAGGTCAGGTGAGGTTAGGTTAGGTTAGGTTAGGGTATGTTAGGTTAGGTTAGGTTAGGTTAGGTTAGATGTTAGATGTTAGATTATATTAGATGGGAAGTTAGATGTTCGATGTTAGACTAGATTAGACGTTAGGTTAGGTTAGGTTAGGTTAGGTTAGGTCAGGTTAGGTTAGGTTAGGTTAAGTTAGGTTAGGTTAGGTTAGTTTAGGTTAGGTTAGGTTAGGTTAGGTTAGGTTAGGTTAGGTTCGGTTAGGTTTGGTTAGGTTAGGTTAGGTTAGGTTAGGTTAGGTTGGGTTCGGTTCGGTTCGGTTAGGTTAGGTTAGGTTAGGTTAGGTTAGGTTAGGTGAGGTTAGGTTAGGTTAGGTGTTAGATGTTAGATTAGATTAGATGTTAAGTTAGATGTTAGATGTTAGAATAGATTAGATGTTAGGTTAGGTTAGGCTAGGTTAGGTTAGTTTAGGATTAAATGTTACGTTAGATGTTAGATGTTAGATTAGATTAGATGTTAGGTTAGGTTAGGTTAGGTTAGGTTGGGATAAGTTAGGTTAGGTTAGGTTAGGTGAGGTGAGGTTAGGTTACGTTAGGTTAGGTTATATTAGGTTAGGTTAGGTTAGGTTAGGTTAGGTTAGATGTTAGATTATAATAAATGGGAAGTTAGATGTTCGATGTTAGACTAGATTAGACGTTAGGTTAGGTTAGGTTAGGTTAGGTTAGGATGAGATGTTAGGTTAGATGTTAGATGTTAGATTAGATTAGATGTTAGGTTAGGTTAGGTTAGGTTAGGTTAGGTTAGGATGAGATGTTAGGTTAGATGTTAGATGTTAGATTAGATTAGATGTTAGGTTAGGTTAGGTGAGGTGAGGTTAGGTTAGGTTAGGTTAGGTTAGGGTATGTTAGGTTAGGTTAGGTTAGATGTTAGATGTTAGATTATATTAGATGGGAAGTTAGATGTTCGATGTTAGACTAGATTAGACGTTAGGTTAGGTTAGGTTAGGTTAGGTTAGGTTAGGTTAGGTTAGGTTATGTTAGGTTAGGTTAGGTTAGCTTAGGTTAGTTTAGGTTAGGTTAGGTTAGGTTAGGTTAGGTTAGGTGTTTGATGTTAGATTAGATTAGATGTTAAGTTAGATGTTAGATGTTAGAATAGATTAGATGTTAGGTTAGGTTAGGTTAGGTGAGGTGAGGTTAGGTTAGGTTATATTAGGTTAGGTTAGGTTAGGTTAGGTTAGATGTTAGATGTTAGATTATAATAAATGGGAAGTTAGATGTTCGATGTTAGACTAGATTACACGTTAGGTTAGGTTAGGTTAGGTTGTTAGGTTAGGTTAGGTTAGGTTAGGTTAGCTTAGGTTAGGTTAGGATGAGATGTTAGGTTAGATGTTAGATGTTAGATTAGATTAGATGTTAGGTTAGGTTAGGTGAGGTGAGGTTAGGTTAGGTTAGGTTAGGGTATGTTAGGTTAGGTTAGGTTAGGTTAGGTGTTAGATGTTAGATTAGATTAGATGTTAGGTTAGGTTAGGTTAGGTTGGGTTAGGTTAGGTTAGGTTAGGTTAGGTTAGGTTAGGTTAGGTTAGGTCAGGTTAGGTTAGGTTAGGTTAGGTGTTTGATGTTAGATTAGATTAGATGTTAAGTTAGATGGTATATGTTAGAATAGATTAGATGTTAGGTTAGGTTAGGTTAGGTTAGTTTAGGATTAGATGTTACATTAGATGTTAGATGTTAGATTAGATTAGATGTTATGTTAGGTTAGGTTAGGTTAGGTTGGGTTAAGTTAGGTTAGGTTAGGTTAGGTGAGGTGAGGTTAGGTTAGGTTAGGTTATATTAGGTTAGGTTAGGTTAGGTTAGGTTAGATGTTAGATGTTAGATGTTAGAATATAATAAATGGGAAGTTAGATGTTCGATGTTAGACTAGATTAGACGTTAGGTTAGGTTAGGTTAGGTTAGGTTAGGTTAGGATGAGATGTTAGGTTAGATGTTAGATGTTAGATTAGATTAGATGTAAGGTTAGCTTAGGTGAGGTGAGGTTAGGTTAGGTTAGGTTAGGTTAGGTTAGGGTATGTTAGGTTAGGTTAGGTTAGGTTAGATGTTAGATGTTGGATTATATTAGATGGGAAGTTAGATGTTCGATGTTGGACTAGATTAGACGTTAGGTTAGGTTAGGTTAGGGTAGGCTAGGCTAGGCAGGGCAAGGCTAGGCTAGGCTAGGCTAGGTTAGGTTAGGTTAGGTTAGGTTAGGTTAGGTTAGGTTAGGTTAGGTTCGGTTCGGTTAGGTTAGGTTAGGTTAGGTTAGGTTAGGTTAGGTTAGGTTTGGTTAGGTTAGGTTTGGTTAGGTTAGGTTAGGTTAGGTTAGGTTAGGTTAGGTTAGGTTAAGTTAGGTTAGGTTAGGTTAGGTTAGGTGTTAGATGTTAGATTAGATTAGATGTTAAGTTAGATGTTAGATGTTAGAATAGATTAGATGTTAGGTTAGGTTAGGTTAGGTTAGTTTAGGATTAGATGTTACGTTAGATGTTAGATGTTAGATTAGATTAGATGTTAGGTTAGGTTAGGTTAGGTTAGGTTAGGATGAGATGTTAGGTTAGATGTTAGATGTTAGATTAGATTAGATGTTAGGTTAGGTTAGGTGAGGTGAGGTTAGGTTAGGTTAGGGTATGTTAGGTTAGGTTAGGTTAGATGTTAGATGTTAGATTATATTAGATGGGAAGTTAGATGTTCGATGTTAGACTAGATTAGACGTTAGGTTAGGTTAGGTTAGGTTAGGTTAGGTTAGGTTAGGTTATGTTAGGTTAGGTTAGGTTAGCTTAGGTTAGTTTAGGTTAGGTTAGGTTAGGTTAGGTTAGGTGTTAGATGTTAGATTAGATTAGATGTTAAGTTAGATGTTAGATGTTAGAATAGATTAGATGTTAGGTTAGGTTAGGTTAGGTTAGGTTAGGTGAGGTGAGGTTAGGTTAGGTTAGGTTAGGTTAGGTTATATTAGGTTAGGTTAGGTTAGGTTAGGTTAGATGTTAGATGTTAGATTATAATAAATGGGAAGTTAGATGTTCGATGTTAGACTAGATTACACGTTAGGTTAGGTTAGGTTAGGTTGTTAGGTTAGGTTAGGTTAGGTTAGGTTAGGTTAGGTTAGCTTAGGTTAGGTTAGGATGAGATGTTAGGTTAGATGTTACATGTTAGATTAGATTAGATGTTAGGTTAGGTTAGGTGAGGTGAGGTTAGGTTAGGTTAGGTTAGGGTATGTTAGGTTAGGTTAGGTTAGGTTAGGTGTTAGATGTTAGATTAGATTAGATGTTAGGTTAGGTTAGGTTAGGTTAGGTTAGGTTAGGTTAGGTTAGGTTAGGTTAGGTTAGGTCAGGTTAGGTTAGGTTAGGTTAGGTGTTTGATGTTAGATTAGATTAGATGTTAAGTTAGATGTTATATGTTAGAATAGATTAGATGTTAGGTTAGGTTAGGTTAGGTTAGTTTAGGATTAGATGTTACATTAGATGTTAGGTTAGGTTAGGTTAGGTTAGGTTGGGTTAAGTTAGGTTAGGTTAGGTTAGGTGAGGTGAGGTGAGGTTAGGTTAGGTTAGGTTAGGTTATATTAGGTTAGGTTAGGTTAGGTTAGGTTAGATGTTAGATGTTAGATGTTAGATTATAATAAATGGGAAGTTAGATGTTCGATGTTAGACTAGATTAGACGTTAGGTTAGGTTAGGTTAGGTTAGGTTAGGTTAGGATAGGTTAGGTTAGGTTAGGTTAGATGTTAGATGTTGGATTATATTAGATGGGAAGTTAGATGTTCGATGTTAGACTAGATTAGACGTTAGGTTAGGTTAGGTTAGGTTAGGTTAGGCTAGGTTAGGTTATGTTAGGTTAGGTTAGGTTAGCTTAGGTTAGTTTAGGTTAGGTTAGGTTAGGTTAGGTTAGGTTAGGTTAGGTTAGGTTATGTTAGGTTAGGTTAGGTTAGGTTAGGTTAGGTTAGGGTATGTTAGGTTAGGTTAGGTTAGGTTAGGTTAGGTTAGATGTTAGATGTTAGATTATATTAGATGGGAAGTTAGATGTTCCATGTTAGACTAGATTAGACGTTAGGTTAGGTTAGGTTAGGTTAGGTCAGGTTAGGTTAGGCTAGGTTAGGTTAGGTTAGGTTAGGTTACGTTAGGTTAGGTTAGGTTAGGTTAGGTTATGTTAGGTTAGTTTAGGTTAGGTTAGGTTAGGTTAGGTTAGGTTCGGTTAGGTTAGGTTAGGTTAGGTTAGGTTAGGTTAGTTAGGTTAGGTTAGGTTAGGTTAGGTTAGGTGTTAGATGTTAGATTAGATTAGATGTTAAGTTGTTAGAATAGATTAGATGTTAGGTTAGGTTAGGTTAGTTTAGGATTAGATGTTACGTTAGATGTTAGATTAGATTAGATGTTAGGTTAGATTAGGTTAGGTTGGGGTAAGTTAGGTTAGGTGAGGTGAGGTTAGGTTAGGTTAGGTTAGGTTAGGTTATGTTAGGTTAGGTTAGGTTAGGTTAGATGTTAGATGTTAGATTATAATAAATGGGAAGTTAGATGTTCGATGTTGGAATAGATTAGACGTTAGGTTAGGTTAGGTTAGGTTAGGTTAGGTTAGGTTAGGTTAGGTTCGGTAAGGATAGGTTAGGTTAGGTTAGGTTAGGTTAGGTTAGGTTAGGTTTGGTTAGGTTAGGTTTGGTTAGGTTAGGTTAGGTTAGGTTAGGTTAGGTTAGGTTAGGTTAGGTTAGGTTAAGTTAGGTTAGGTTAGGTTAGGTTAGGTTAGGTGTTAGATGTTAGATTAGATTAGATGTTAAGTTAGATGTTAGATGTTAGAATAGATTAGATGTTAGGTTAGGTTAGGTTAGGTTAGTTTAGGATTAGATGTTACGTTAGATGTTAGATGTTAGATTAGATTAGATGTTTGGTTAGGTTAGGTTAGGTTAGGTTGGGTTAAGTTAGGTTAGGTTAGGTTAGGTGAGGTGAGGTTAGGTTAGGTTAGGTTAGGTTATGTTAGGTTAGGTTAGGTTAGGTTAGATGTTAGATGTTAGATTATATTAAATGGGAAGTTAGATGTTCTATGTTAGACTAGATTAGACATTAGGTTAGGTTAGGTTAGGTTAGGTTAGGTTAGGATGAGATGTTAGGTTAGATGTTAGATGTTAGATTAGATTAGATGTTAGGTTAGGTTAGGTTAGGTTAGGTTGGGTTAAGTTAGGTTAGGTTAGGTTAGGTGAGGTGAGGTTAGGTTAGGTTAGGTTAGGTTATATTAGGTTAGGTTAGGTTAGGTTAGGTTAGGTTAGATGTTAGATGTTAGATTATAATAAATGGGAAGTTAGATGTTCGATGTTAGACTAGATTAGACGTTAGGTTAGGTTAGGTTAAGTTGGGTTGTTAGGTTAGGTTAGGTTAGGTTAGGTTAGGCTAGGTTAGGTTAGGTTAGGATGAGATGTTAGGTTAGATTAGGTTAGGTTAGATGTTAGATGTTAGATTATATTAAATGGGAAGTTAGATGTTCTATGTTAGACTAGATTAGACATTAGGTTAGGTTAGGTTAGGTTAGGTTAGGTTAGGATGAGATGTTAGGTTAGATGTTAGATGTTAGATTAGATTAGATGTTAGGTTAGGTTAGGTTAGGTTAGGTTAGGTCAGGTGAGGTTAGGTTAGGTTAGGTTAGGGTATGTTAGGTTAGGTTAGGTTAGGTTAGGTTAGATGTTAGATGTTAGATTATATTAGATGGGAAGTTAGATGTTCGATGTTAGACTAGATTAGACGTTAGGTTAGGTTAGGGTAGGTTAGGTTAGGTCAGGTTAGGTTAGGTTAGGTTAGGTTAGGTTAGGTTAGTTTAGGTTAGGTTAGGTTAGGTTAGGTTAGGTTAGGTTAGGTTAGGTTAGGTTAGGTTAGGTTAGGTTGGGTTCGGTTCGGTTCGGTTAGGTTAGGTTAGGTTAGGTTAGGTTAGGTTAGGTGAGGTTAGGTTAGGTTAGGTGTTAGATGTTAGATTAGATTAGATGTTAAGTTATATGTTAGAATAGATTAGATGTTAGGTTAGGTTAGGTTAGGTTAGGTTAGTTTAGGATTAAATGTTACGTTAGATGTTAGATGTTAGATTAGATTAGATGTTAGGTTAGGTTAGGTTAGGTTAGGTTGGGTTAAGTTAGGTTAGGTTAGGTGAGGTGAGGTTAGGTTAGGTTAGGTTAGGTTATATTAGGTTAGGTTAGGTTAGGTTAGGTTAGGTTAGATGTTAGATGTTAGATTATAATAAATGGGAAGTTAGATGTTCGATGTTAGACTAGATTAGACGTTAGGTTAGGTTAGGTTGTTAGGTTAGGTTATGTTAGGTTAGGTTAGGCTAGGTTAGGTTAGGTTAGGATGAGATGTTAGGTTAGATGTTAGATGTTAGATTAGATTAGATGTTAGGTTAGGTTAGGTTAGGTTAGGTTAGGATGAGATGTTAGGTTAGATGTTAGATGTTAGATTAGATTAGATGTTAGGTTAGGTTAGGTGAGGTGAGGTGAGGTTAGGTTAGGTGAGGTGAGGTTAGGTTAGGTTAGGTTAGGTTATATTAGGTTAGGTTAGGTTAGGTTAGGTTAGATGTTAGATGTTAGATTATAATAAATGGGAAGTTAGATGTTCGATGTTAGACTAGATTAGACGTTAGGTTAGGTTAGGTTAGGTTAGGTGTTAGATGTTAGATTAGATTAGATGTTAAGTTAGATGTTATATGTTAGAATAGATTAGATGTTAGGTTAGGTTAGGTTAGGTTAGGTTAGTTTAGGATTAGATGTTACGTTAGATGTTAGATGTTAGATTAGATAAGATGTTAGGTTAGGTTAGGTTAGGTTGGGTTAAGTTAGGTTAGGTTAGGTTAGGTGAGGTGAGGTTAGGTTAGGTTAGGTTACGTTATATTAGGTTAGGTTAGGTTAGGTTAGATGTTAGATGTTAGATTATAATAAATGGGAAGTTAGATGTTCGGTGTTAGACTAGATTAGACGTTAGGTTAGGTTAGGTTAGGTTAGGTTAGGTTAGGTGAGGTGAGGTTAGGTTAGGTTAGGTTAGGGTATGTTAGGTTAGGTTAGGTTAGGTTAGGTTAGATGTTAGATGTTGGATTATATTAGATGGGAAGTTAGATGTTCGATGTTAGACTAGATTAGACGTTAGGTTAGGTTAGGTTAGGTTAGGTTAGGTTAGGTTAGGTTATGTTAGGTTAGGTTAGGTTAGCTTAGGTTAGTTTAGGTTAGGTTAGGTTAGGTTAGGTTAGGTTAGGTTAGGTTAGGTTAGGGTAGGCTAGGCTAGGCTAGGCTAGGCAAGGCTAGGCTAGGCTAGGTTAGGTTAGGTTAGGTTAGGTTAGGTTAGGTTAGGTTAGGTTAGGTTAGGTTCGGTTAGGTTAGGTTAGGTTAGGTTATCTTAGGTTTGGTTAGGTTAGGTTTGGTTAGGTTAGGTTAGGTTAGGTTAGGTTAGGTTAGGTTAGGTTAAGTTAGGTTATGTTAGGTTAGGTTAGGTTAGGTTAGGTTAGGTGTTAGATGTTAGATTAGATTAGATGTTAAGTTAGATGTTAGATGTTAGAATAGATTAGATGTTAGGTTAGGTTAGGTTAGTTTAGGATTAGATGTTACGTTAGATGTTAGATGTTAGATTAGATTAGATGTTAGGTTAGGTTAGGTTAGGTTAGGTTGGGTTAAGTTAGGTTAGGTTAGGTTAGGTGAGGTGAGGTTAGGTTAGGTTAGGTTAGGTTATGTTATGTTTGGTTAGGTTAGGTTAGGTTAGATGTTAGATGTTAGATTATATTAAATGGGAAGTTAGATGTTCGATGTTAGACTAGATTAGACATTAGGTTAGGTTAGGTTAGGTTAGGTTAGGATGAGATGTTAGGTTAGATGTTAGATGTTAGATTAGATTAGATGTTAGGTTAGGTTAGGTTAGGTTAGGTCAGGTGAGGTTAGGTTAGGTTAGGTTAGGGTATGTTAGGTTAGGTTAGGTTAGGTTAGGTTTGGTTAGATGTTAGATGTTAGATTATATTAGATGGGAAGTTAGATGTTCGATGTTAGACTAGATTAGACGTTAGGTTAGGTTAGGTTAGGTTAGGTTAGGTCAGGTTAGGTTAGGTTAGGTTAGGTTAGGTTAGGTTAGGTTAGGTTAGGTTAGTTTAGGTTAGGTTAGGTTAGGTTAGGTTAGGTTAGGTTAGGTTAGGTTAGGTTGGGTTCGGTTCGGTTCGGTTAGGTTAGGTTAGGTTAGGTTAGGTTAGGTGTTAGATGTTAGATTAGATTAGATGTTAAGTTAGATGTTAGATGTTAGAATAGATTAGATGTTAGGTTAGGTTAGGTTATGTGAGGTGAGGTTAGGTTAGGTTAGGTTAGATGTTAGATTATAATAAATGGGAAGTTAGATGTTTGATGTTAGACTAGATTAGACGTTAGGTTAAATTAGGTTGTTAGGTTAGGTTGTTAGGTTAGGTTAGGTTAGGTTAGCTTAGGTTAGGTTAGGATGAGATGTTAGGTTAGATGTTAGATGTTAGATTAGATTAGATGTTAGGTTAGGCTAGGTGAGGTGAGGTTAGGTTAGGTGAGGTTAGGTTAGGTTAGGTTAGGGTATGTTAGGTTAGGTTAGGTTAGATGTTAGATGTTAGATTATATTAGATGGGAAGTTAGATGTTCGATGTTAGACTAGATTAGACGTTAGGTTAGGTTAGGTTAGGTTAGGTCAGGTTAGGTTAGGTTAGATTAGGTTAGGTTAGGTTAGGTTAGGCTAGGTTAGGTTAGGTTAGGTTAGGTTAGGTGTTAAATGTTAGATTAGATTAGATGTTAAGTTAGATGTTAGATGTTAGAATAGATTAGATGTTAGGTTAGGTTAGGTTAGGTTAGGTTAGTTTAGGATTAGATGTTACGTTAGATGTTAGATGTTAGATTAGATTAGATGTTAGGTTAGGTTACGTTAGGTTAGGTTGGGTTAAGTTAGGTTAGGTTAGGTTAGGTGAGGTGAGGTTAGGTTAGGTTAGGTTATATTAGGTTAGGTTAGGTTAGGTTAGGTTAGGTTAGATGTTAGATTATAATAAATGGGAAGTTAGATGTTCGATGTTAGACTAGATTAGACGTTAGGTTAGGTTAGGTTGTTAGGTTAGGTTAGGTTAGGTTAGGTTAGGTTAGCTTAGGTTAGGTTAGGATGAGATGTTAGGTTAGATGTTAGATGTTAGATTAGATTAGATGTTAGGTTAGGTTAGGTGAGGTGAGGTTAGGTTAGGTTAGGTTAGGTTAGGGTATGTTAGGTTAGGTTAGGTTAGGTTAGGTTAGGTGTTAGATGTTAGATTATATTAGATGGGAAGTTAGATGTTCGATGTTAGACTAGATTAGACGTTAGGTTAGGTTAGGTTAGGTTAGGTTAGGTTAGGTTAGGTTAGGTTAGGTTAGCTTAGATTAGTTTAGGTTAGGTTAGGTTAGGTTAGGTTAGGTTAGGTTAGGTTAGGTTAGGTTAGGTTAGGTTAGGTTAGGGTATGTTAGGTTAGGTTAGGTTAGATGTTAGATGTTAGAATATATTAGATGGGAAGTTAGATGTTCGATGTTAGACTAGATTAGACGTTAGGTTAGGTTAGGTTAGGTTAGGTTAGGTCAGGTTAGGTTAGGTTAGGTTAGGTTAGGTTAGGTTAGGTTAGGTTAGGTTAGGTTAGGTTAGGCTAGCTTAGGTTAGGTTAGGTTAGGTTAGGTTAGGTTAGGTGTTAAATGTTAGATTAGATTAGATGTTAAGTTAGATGTTAGATGTTAGAATAGATTAGATGTTAGGTTAGGTTAGGTTAGGTTAGTTTAGGATTAGATGTTACGTTAGATGTTAGATGTTAGATTAGATTAGATGTTAGGTTAGGTTACGTTAGGTTAGGTTGGGTTAAGGTAGGTTAGGTTAGGTTAGGTGAGGTGAGGTGAGGTTAGGTTAGGTTAGGTTTGGTTATGTTAGGTTAGGTTAGGTTAGGTTAGATGTTAGATTATAATAAATGGGAAGTTATATGTTCGATGTTAGACTAGATTAGACGTTAGGTTAGGTTAGGATAGGTTAGGTTAGGATAGGTTAGCTTAGGTTAGTTTAGGTTAGGTTAGGTTAGGTTAGGTTAGGTTAGGTTAGGTTAGGTTAGGTTAGGTTAGGTTAGGTTAAGTTAGGTTAGGTTAGGTTAGGTTAGGTTAGGTTAGGTTAGGTTAGGTGTTAGATGTTAGATTAGATTAGATGTTAAGTTAGATGTTAGATGTTAGATTAGATTAGATGTTAGGTTAGGTTAGGTTAGGTTAGTTTAGGATTAGATGTTACGTTAGAAGTTAGATGTTAGATTAGATTAGATGTTAGGTTTGGTTAGGTTAGGTTAGGTGAGGTGAGGATAGGTTAGGTTAGGTTAGGTTAGGTTATGTTAGGTTAGGTAAGGTTAGGTTAGGTTAGATGTTAGATGTTAGATTATATTAAATGGGAAGTTAGATGTTCGATGTTAGACTAGATTAGACGTTAGGTTAGGTTAGGTTAGGTTAGGTTAGGTTGTTAGGTTAGGTTAGGTTAGGTTAGGTTAGGATTAGATGTTAGGTTAGATGTTAGATGTTAGATTAGATTAGATGTTAGGTTAGGTTAGGTTAGGTTAGGTTAGGTTAGGTTAGGATGAGATGTTAGGTTAGATGTTAGATGTTAGATTAGATTAGATGTTAGGTTAGGTTAGGTGAGGTGAGGTTAGGTTAGGTTAGGTTAGGTTAGGGTATGTTAGGTTAGGTTAGGTTAGATGTTAGATGTTAGATTAGATTAGATGTTAGGTTCAGTTAGGTTAGGTTAGGTTGGGTTAAGTTAGGTTAGGTTAGGTGTTAGATGTTAGATTAGATTAGATGTTAAGTTAGATGTTAGATGTTAGAAAAGATTAGATGTTAGGTTAGGTTAGGTTAGGTTAGTTTAGGATTAAATGTTACGTTAGATGTTAGATGTTAGATTAGATTAGATGTTAGGTTAGGTTAGGTTAGGTTAGGTTGGGTTAAGTTAGGTTAGGTTAGGTTAGGTGAGGTGAGGTTAGGTTAGGTTAGGTTAGGTTATATTAGGTTAGGTTAGGTTAGGTTAGGTTAGGTTAGATGTTAGATTATAATAAATGGGAAGTTAGATGTTCGATGTTAGACTAGATTAGACGTTAGGTTAGGTTAGGTTAGGATGAGATGTTAGGTTAGATGTTAGATGTTAGATTAGATTAGATGTTAGGTTAGGTTAGGTTAGGTTAGGTTAGGTTAGGATGAGATGTTAGGTTAGATGTTAGATGTTAGATTAGATTAGATGTTAGGTTAGGTTAGGTGAGGTGAGGTTAGGTTAGGTTAGGGTATGTTAGGTTAGGTTAGGTTAGGTTAGGTTAGGTTAGATGTTGGATTATATTAGATGGGAAGTTAGATGTTCGATGTTAGACTAGATTAGACGTTAGGTTAGGTTAGGTTAGGTTAGGTTAGGTTAGGTTATGTTAGGTTAGGTTAGGTTAGCTTAGGTTAGTTTAGCTTAGGTTAGGTTAGGTTAGGTTAGGTTAGGTTAGGTTATGTTAGGTTAGGTTAGGTTAGGTTAGGTTAGGTTAGGTTACGTTAGGGTATGGTAGGTTAGGTTAGGTTAGGTTAGGTTAGGTTAGATGTTAGATGTTAGATTATATTAGATGGGAAGTTAGATGTTCGATGTTAGACTAGATTAGACGTTAGGTTAGGTTAGGTTAGGTTAGGTCAGGTTAGGTTAGGTTAGGTTAGGTTAGGTTAGGTTAGGTTAGGTTAGGTTAGGTTAGGTTAGTTTAGGTTAGGTTAGGTTAGGTTAGCTTAGGTTAGGTTAGGTTCGGTTGGGTTAGGATAGGTTAGGTTAGGTTAGGTTAGTTAGGTTAGGTTAGGTTAGGTTAGGTTAGGTTAGGTTAGGTTAGGTTAGGTGTTAGATGTTAGATTAGATTAGATGTTAAGTTAGATGTTAGATGTTAGATTAGATTAGATGTTAGGTTAGGTTAGGTTAGGTTAGTTTAGGATTAGATGTTACGTTAGAAGTTAGATGTTAGATTAGATTAGATGTTAGGTTTGGTTAGGTTAGGTTAGGTGAGGTGAGGATAGGTTAGGTTAGGTTAGGTTAGGTTATGTTAGGTTAGGTAAGGTTAGGTTAGGTTAGATGTTAGATGTTAGATTATATTAAATGGGAAGTTAGATGTTCGATGTTAGACTAGATTAGACGTTAGGTTAGGTTAGGTTAGGTTAGGTTAGGTTGTTAGGTTAGGTTAGGTTAGGTTAGGTTAGGATTAGATGTTAGGTTAGATGTTAGATGTTAGATTAGATTAGATGTTAGGTTAGGTTAGGTTAGGTTAGGTTAGGTTAGGTTAGGATGAGATGTTAGGTTAGATGTTAGATGTTAGATTAGATTAGATGTTAGGTTAGGTTAGGTGAGGTGAGGTTAGGTTAGGTTAGGTTAGGTTAGGGTATGTTAGGTTAGGTTAGGTTAGATGTTAGATGTTAGATCAGATTAGATGTTAGGTTCAGTTAGGTTAGGTTAGGTTGGGTTAAGTTAGGTTAGGTTAGGTGTTAGATGTTAGATTAGATTAGATGTTAAGTTAGATGTTAGATGTTAGAAAAGATTAGATGTTAGGTTAGGTTAGGTTAGGTTAGTTTAGGATTAAATGTTACGTTAGATGTTAGATGTTAGATTAGATTAGATGTTAGGTTAGGTTAGGTTAGGTTAGGTTGGGTTAAGTTAGGTTAGGTTAGGTTAGGTGAGGTGAGGTTAGGTTAGGTTAGGTTAGGTTATATTAGGTTAGGTTAGGTTAGGTTAGGTTAGGTTAGATGTTAGATTATAATAAATGGGAAGTTAGATGTTCGATGTTAGACTAGATTAGACGTTAGGTTAGGTTAGGTTAGGATGAGATGTTAGGTTAGATGTTAGATGTTAGATTAGATTAGATGTTAGGTTAGGTTAGGTTAGGTTAGGTTAGGTTAGGATGAGATGTTAGGTTAGATGTTAGATGTTAGATTAGATTAGATGTTAGGTTAGGTTAGGTGAGGTGAGGTTAGGTTAGGTTAGGGTATGTTAGGTTAGGTTAGGTTAGGTTAGGTTAGGTTAGATGTTGGATTATATTAGATGGGAAGTTAGATGTTCGATGTTAGACTAGATTAGACGTTAGGTTAGGTTAGGTTAGGTTAGGTTAGGTTAGGTTATGTTAGGTTAGGTTAGGTTAGCTTAGGTTAGTTTAGCTTAGGTTAGGTTAGGTTAGGTTAGGTTAGGTTAGGTTATGTTAGGTTAGGTTAGGTTAGGTTAGGTTAGGTTAGGTTACGTTAGGGTATGGTAGGTTAGGTTAGGTTAGGTTAGGTTAGGTTAGATGTTAGATGTTAGATTATATTAGATGGGAAGTTAGATGTTCGATGTTAGACTAGATTAGACGTTAGGTTAGGTTAGGTTAGGTTAGGTCAGGTTAGGTTAGGTTAGGTTAGGTTAGGTTAGGTTAGGTTAGGTTAGGTTAGGTTAGGTTAGTTTAGGTTAGGTTAGGTTAGGTTAGCTTAGGTTAGGTTAGGTTCGGTTGGGTTAGGTTAGGTTAGGTTAGGTTAGGTTAGTTAGGTTAGGTTAGGTTAGGTTAGGTTAGGTTAGGTGTTAGATGTTAGATTAGATTAGATGTTAAGTTAGATGTTAGATGTTAGAATAGATTAGATGTTAGGTTAGCTTAGGTTAGTTTAGGATTAGATGTTACGTTAGATGTTAGATTAGATTAGATGTTAGGTTAGGTTAGGTTAGGTTAGGTTGGGTTAAGTTAGGTTAGGTTAGGTTAGGTGAGGTGAGGTTAGGTTAGGTTAGGTTAGGTTAGGTTAGGTTAGGTTAGGTTAGATGTTAGATGTTAGATTATAATAAATGGGAAGTTAGATGTTCGATGTTAGACTAGATTAGACGTTAGGTTAGGTTAGGTTAGGTTAGGCTAGGTTAGGTTAGGTTAGGTTAGGTTAGGTGTTAAATGTTAGATTAGATTAGATGTTAAGTTAGATGTTAGATGTTAGAATAGATTAGATGTTAGGTTAGGTTAGGTTAGGTTAGGTTAGTTTAGGATTAGATGTTACGTTAGATGTTAGATGTTAGATTAGATTAGATGTTAGGTTAGGTTACGTTAGGTTAGGTTGGGTTAAGGTAGGTTAGGTTGGGTTAGGTGAGGTGAGGTGAGGTTAGGTTAGGTTAGGTTTGGTTATGTTAGGTTAGGTTAGGTTAGGTTAGATGTTAGATTATAATAAATGGGAAGTTATATGTTCGATGTTAGACTAGATTAGACGTTAGGTTAGGTTAGGATAGGTTAGGTTAGGTTAGGTTAGCTTAGGTTAGTTTAGGTTAGGTTAGGTTAGGTTAGGTTAGGTTAGGTTAGGTTAGGTTAGGTTAGGTTAGGTTAGGTTAAGTTAGGTTAGGTTAGGTTAGGTTAGGTTAGGTTAGGTTAGGTTAGGTGTTAGATGTTAGATTAGATTAGATGTTAAGTTAGATGTTAGATGTTAGATTAGATTAGATGTTAGGTTAGGTTAGGTTAGGTTAGGTTAGTTTAGGATTAGATGTTACGTTAGATGTTAGATGTTAGATTAGATTAGATGTTAGGTTTGGTTAGGTTAGGTTAGGTGAGGTGAGGATAGGTTAGGTTAGGTTAGGTTAGGTTATGTTAGGTTAGGTAAGGTTAGGTTAGGTTAGATGTTAGATGTTAGATTATATTAAATGGGAAGTTAGATGTTCGATGTTAGACTAGATTAGACGTTAGGTTAGGTTAGGTTAGGTTAGGTTGTTAGGTTAGGTTAGGTTAGGTTAGGTTAGGTTAGGATTAGATGTTAGGTTAGATGTTAGATTAGATTAGATGTTAGGTTAGGTTAGGTTAGGTTAGGTTAGGTTAGGATGAGATGTTAGGTTAGATGTTAGATGTTAGATTAGATTAGATGTTAGGTTAGGTTAGGTGAGGTGAGGTTAGGTTAGGTTAGGTTAGGTTAGGGTATGTTAGGTTAGGTTAGGTTAGATGTTAGATGTTAGATTAGATTAGATGTTAGGTTCAGTTAGGTTAGGTTAGGTTGGGTTAAGTTAGGTTAGGTTAGGTGTTAGATGTTAGATTAGATTAGATGTTAAGTTAGATGTTAGATGTTAGAAAAGATTAGATGTTAGGTTAGGTTAGGCTAGGTTAGGTTAGTTTAGGATTAAATGTTACGTTAGATGTTAGATGTTAGATTAGATTAGATGTTAGGTTAGGTTAGGTTAGGTTAGGTTGGGTTAAGTTAGGTTAGGTTAGGTTAGGTGAGGTGAGGTTAGGTTAGGTTAGGTTAGGTTAGGTTAGATGTTAGATTATAATAAATGGGAAGTTAGATGTTCGATGTTAGACTAGATTAGACGTTAGGTTAGGTTAGGTTAGGTTAGGTTAGGATGAGATGTTAGGTTAGATGTTAGATGTTAGATTAGATTAGATGTTAGGTTAGGTTAGGTTAGGTTAGGTTAGGTTAGGATGAGATGTTAGGTTAGATGTTAGATGTTAGATTAGATTAGATGTTAGGTTAGGTTAGGTGAGGTGAGGTTAGGTTAGGTTAGGGTATGTTAGGTTAGGTTAGGTTAGGTTAGGTTAGGTTAGGTTAGATGTTGGATTATATGAGATGGGAAGTTAGATGTTCGATGTTAGACTAGATTAGACGTTAGGTTAGGTTAGGTTAGGTTAGGTTAGGTTAGGTTATGTTAGGTTAGGTTAGGTTAGCTTAGGTTAGTTTAGCTTAGGTTAGGTTAGGTTAGGTTAGGTTATGTTAGGTTAGGTTAGGTTAGGTTAGGTTAGGTTACGTTAGGGTATGGTAGGTTAGGTTAGGTTAGGTTAGGTTAGGTTAGATGTTAGATGTTAGATTATATTAGATGGGAAGTTAGATGTTCGATGTTAGACTAGATTAGACGTTAGGTTAGGTTAGGTTAGGTTAGGTCAGGTTAGGTTAGGTTAGGTTAGGTTAGGTTAGGTTAGGTTAGGTTAGGTTAGGTTAGGTTAGGTTAGGTTAGGTTAGTTTAGGTTAGGTTAGGTTAGGTTAGGTTCGGTTGGGTTAGGTTAGGTTAGGTTAGGTTAGGTTAGGTTAGGTTAGGTTAGGTGTTAGATGTTAGATTAGATTAGATGTTAAGTTAGATGTTAGATGTTAGAATAGATTAGATGTTAGGTTAGCTTAGGTTAGTTTAGGATTAGATGTTACGTTAGATGTTAGATTAGATTAGATGTTAGGTTAGGTTAGGTTAGGTTAGGTTGGGTTAAGTTAGGTTAGGTTAGGTTAGGTGAGGTGAGGTTAGGTTAGGTTAGGTTAGGTTAGGTTATGTTAGGTTAGGTTAGGTTAGGTTAGGTTAGATGTTAGATTATAATAAATGGGAAGTTAGATGTTCGATGTTAGACTAGATTAGACGTTAGGTTAGGTTAGGTTAGGTTAGGTTAGGTTAGGGTAGGCTAGGCTAGGCTAGGCTAGGCAAGGCTAGGCTAGGCTAGGTTAGGTTAGGTTAGGTTAGGTTAGGTTAGGTTAGGTTAGGTTAGGTTAGGTTAGGTTAAGCTAGGTTAGGTTAGGTTAGGTTAGGTTAGGTTAGGTTAGGTGTTAGATGTTAGATTAGATTAGATGTTAAGTTAGATGTTAGATGTTAGGATAGATTAGATGTTAGGTTAGGTTAGGTTAGTTTAGGATTAGATGTTACGTTAGATGTTAGATGTTAGATTAGATTAGATGTTAGGTTAGGTTAGGTTAGGTTAGGTTGGGTTAAGTTAGGTTAGGTGAGGTGAGGTTAGGTTAGGTTAGGTTAGGTTATGTTAGGTTAGGTTAGGTTAGGTTAGGTTAGATGTTAGATGTTATATTATATTAAATGGGAAGTTAGATGTTCTATGTTAGACTAGATTAGACATTAGGTTAGGTTAGGTTAGGTTAGGTTAGGTTAGGATGAGATGTTAGGTTAGATGTTAGATGTTAGATTAGATTAGATGTTAGGTTAGGTTAGGTCAGGTGAGGTTAGGTTAGGTTAGGTTAGGGTATGTTAGGTTAGGTTAGGTTAGGTTAGGTTAGATGTTAGATGTTAGATTATATTAGATGGGAAGTTAGATGTTCGATGTTAGACTAGATTAGACGTTAGGTTAGGTTAGGTTAGGTTAGGTTAGGTCAGGTTAGGTTAGGTTAGGTTAGGTTAGGTTAGGTTAGGTTAGTTTAGGTTAGGTTAGGTTAGGTTAGGTTAGGTTAGGTTAGGTTAGGTTCGGTTAGGTTTGGTTAGGTTAGGTTAGGTTAGGTTAGGTTAGGTTAGGTTGGGTTCGGTTCGGTTCGGTTAGGTTAGGTTAGGTTAGGTTAGGTTAGGTGAGGTTAGGTTAGGTTAGGTGTTAGATGTTAGATTAGATTAGATGTTAAGTTAGATGTTATATGTTAGAATAGATTAGATGTTAGGTTAGGTTAGGCTAGGTTAGGTTAGTTTAGGATTAAATGTTACGTTAGATGTTAGATGTTAGATTAGATTAGATGTTAGGTTAGGTTAGGTTAGGTTAGGTTGGGTTAGGTTAGGTTAGGTTAGGTGAGGTGAGGTTAGGTTAGGTTAGGTTAGGTTAGGTTATATTAGGTTAGGTTAGGTTAGGTTAGGTTAGATGTTAGATTATAATAAATGGGAAGTTAGATGTTCGATGTTAGACTAGATTAGACGTTAGGTTAGGTTAGGTTAGGTTAGGTTAGGTTAGGATGAGATGTTAGGTTAGATGTTAGATGTTAGATTAGATTAGATGTTAGGTTAGGTTAGGTTAGGTTAGGTTAGGTTAGGATGAGATGTTAGGTTAGATGTTAGATGTTAGATTAGATTAGATGTTAGGTTAGGTTAGGTGAGGTGAGGTTAGCTTAGGTTAGTTTAGGTTAGGGTATGTTAGGTTAGGTTAGGTTAGATGTTAGATGTTAGATTATATTAGATGGGAAGTTAGATGTTCGATGTTAGACTAGATTAGACGTTAGGTTAGGTTAGGTTAGGTTAGGTTAGGTTAGGTTAGGTTATGTTAGGTTAGGTTAGGTTAGCTTAGGTTAGTTTAGGTTAGGTTAGGTTAGGTTAGGTTAGGTTAGGTTAGGTGTTAGATGTTAGATTAGATTAGATGTTAAGTTAGATGTTAGATGTTAGAATAGATTAGATGTTAGGTTAGGTTAGGTTAGGTGAGGTGAGGTTAGGTTAGGTTATATTAGGTTAGGTTAGGTTAGGTTAGATGTTAGATGTTAGATTATAATAAATGGGAAGTTAGATGTTCGATGTTAGACTAGATTACACGTTAGGTTAGGTTAGGTTAGGTTGTTAGGTTAGGTTAGGTTAGGTTAGGTTAGGTTAGCTTAGGTTAGGTTAGGATGAGATGTTAGGTTAGATGTTAGATGTTAGATTAGATTAGATGTTAGGTTAGGTTAGGTGAGGTGAGGTTAGGTTAGGTTAGGTTAGGTGTTAGATGTTAGATTAGATTAGATGTTAGGTTAGGTTAGGTTAGGTTGGGTTAGGTTAGGTTAGGTTAGGTTAGGTTAGGTTAGGTTAGGTTAGGTCAGGTTAGGTTAGGTTAGGTTAGGTGTTTGATGTTAGATTAGATTAGATGTTAAGTTAGATGTTATATGTTAGAATAGATTAGATGTTAGGTTAGGTTAGGTTAGGTTAGTTTAGGATTAGATGTTACATTAGATGTTAGATGCTAGATTAGATTAGATGTTAGGTTAGGTTAGGTTAGGTTAGGTTGGGTTAAGTTAGGTTAGGTTAGGTTAGGTGAGGTTAGGTTAGGTTAGGTTAGGTTATATTAGGTTAGGTTAGGTTAGGTTAGGTTAGATGTTAGATGTTAGATGTTAGATTATAATAAATGGGAAGTTAGATGTTCGATGTTAGACTAGATTAGACGTTAGGTTAGGTTAGGTTAGGTTAGGTTAGGTTAGGATGAGATGTTAGGTTAGATGTTAGATGTTAGATTAGATTAGATGTAAGGTTAGCTTAGGTGAGGTGAGGTTAGGTTAGGTTAGGTTAGGTTAGGTTAGGGTATGTTAGGTTAGGTTAGGTTAGGTTAGATGTTAGATGTTGGATTATATTAGATGGGAAGTTAGATGTTCGATGTTAGACTAGATTAGACGTTAGGTTAGGTTAGGTTAGGTTAGGTTAGGCTAGGTTAGGTTATGTTAGGTTAGGTTAGGTTAGCTTAGGTTAGTTTAGGTTAGGTTAGGTTAGGTTAGGTTAGGTTAGGTTAGGTTATGTTAGGTTAGGTTAGGTTAGGTTAGGTTAGGTTAGGGTATGTTAGGTTAGGTTAGGTTAGGTTAGGTTAGGTTAGATGTTAGATGTTAGATTATATTAGATGGGAAGTTAGATGTTCGATGTTAGACTAGATTAGACGTTAGGTTAGGTTAGGTTAGGTTAGGTCAGGTTAGGTTAGGTTAGATTAGGTTAGGTTAGGTTAGGTTAGGTTAGGTTAGGTTAGGCTAGGTTAGGTTAGGTTAGGTTAGGTTAGGTGTTAAATGTTAGATTAGATTAGATGTTAAGTTAGATGTTAGATGTTAGAATAGATTAGATGTTAGGTTAGGTTAGGTTAGGTTAGGTTAGTTTAGGATTAGATGTTACGTTAGATGTTAGATGTTAGATTAGATTAGATGTTAGGTTAGGTTACGTTAGGTTAGGTTGGGTTAGGTTAGGTTAGGTTAGGTTAGGTTAGGTTAGGTTAGGTTAGGTTAGGTTAGGTTAGGTTAGGATGAGATGTTAGGTTAGATGTTAGATGTTAGATTAGATTAGATGTTAGGTTAGGTTAGGTTAGGTTAGGTTAGGTTAGGATGAGATGTTAGGTTAGATGTTAGATGTTAGATTAGATTAGATGTTAGGTTAGGTTAGGTGAGGTGTGGTTAGGTTAGGTTAGGGTATGTTAGGTTAGGTTAGGTTAGGTTAGGTTAGGTTAGATGTTGGATTATATTAGATGGGAAGTTAGATGTTCGATGTTAGACTAGATTAGACGTTAGGTTAGGTTAGGTTAGGTTAGGTTAGGTTATGTTAGGTTAGGTTAGGTTAGCTTAGGTTAGTTTAGCTTAGGTTAGGTTAGGTTAGGTTAGGTTAGGTTAGGTTATGTTAGGTTAGGTTAGGTTAGGTTAGGTTAGGTTACGTTAGGGTATGGTAGGTTAGGTTAGGTTAGGTTAGCTTAGGTTAGATGTTAGATGTTAGATTATATTAGATGGGAAGTTAGATGTTCGATGTTAGACTAGATTAGACGTTAGGTTAGGTTAGGTTAGGTTAGGTCAGGTTAGGTTAGGTTAGGTTAGGTTAGGTTAGGTTAGGTTAGGTTAGGTTAGGTTAGGTTAGGTTAGGTTAGTTTAGGTTAGGTTAGGTTAGGTTAGCTTAGGTTAGGTTAGGTTCGGTTGGGTTAGGTTAGGTTAGGTTAGGTTAGGTTAGTTAGGTTAGGTTAGGTTAGGTTAGGTTAGGTTAGGTTAGGTGTTAGATGTTAGATTAGATTAGATGGTAAGTTAGATGTTAGATGTTAGAATAGATTAGATGTTAGGTTAGCTTAGGTTAGTTTAGGATTAGATGTTACGTTAGATGTTAGATTAGATTAGATGTTAGGTTAGGTTAGGTTAGGTTAGGTTGGGTTAAGTTAGGTTAGGTTAGGTTAGGTGAGGTGAGGTTAGGTTAGGTTAGGTTAGGTTAGGTTATGTTAGGTTAGGTTAGGTTAGGTTAGGTTAGATGTTAGATGTTAGATTATAATAAATGGGAAGTTAGATGTTCGATGTTAGACTAGATTAGACGTTAGGTTAGGTTAGGTTAGGTTAGGTTAGGTTAGGGTAGGCTAGGCTAGGCTAGGCTAGGCAAGGCTAGGCTAGGCTAGGTTAGGTTAGGTTAGGTTAGGTTAGGTTAGGTTAGGTTAGGTTAAGTTAGGTTAGGTTAGGTTAGGTTAGGTTAGGTTAGGTTAGGTGTTAGATGTTAGATTAGATTAGATGTTAAGTTAGATGTTAGATGTTAGGATAGATTAGATGTTAGGTTAGGTTAGGTTAGTTTAGGATTAGATGTTACGTTAGATGTTAGATGTTAGATTAGATTAGATGTTAGGTTAGGTTAGGTTAGGTTAGGTTGGGTTAAGTTAGGTTAGGTGAGGTGAGGTTAGGTTAGGTTAGGTTAGGTTATGTTAGGTTAGGTTAGGTTAGGTTAGGTTAGATGTTAGATGTTATATTATATTAAATGGGAAGTTAGATGTTCTATGTTAGACTAGATTAGACATTAGGTTAGGTTAGGTTAGGTTAGGTTAGGTTAGGATGAGATGTTAGGTTAGATGTTAGATGTTAGATTAGATTAGATGTTAGGTTAGGTTAGGTCAGGTGAGGTTAGGTTAGGTTAGGTTAGGGTATGTTAGGTTAGGTTAGGTTAGGTTAGGTTAGATGTTAGATGTTAGATTATATTAGATGGGAAGTTAGATGTTCGATGTTAGACTAGATTAGACGTTAGGTTAGGTTAGGTTAGGTTAGGTTAGGTCAGGTTAGGTTAGGTTAGGTTAGGTTAGGTTAGGTTAGGTTAGTTTAGGTTAGGTTAGGTTAGGTTAGGTTAGGTTAGGTTAGGTTAGGTTCGGTTAGGTTTGGTTAGGTTAGGTTAGGTTAGGTTAGGTTAGGTTAGGTTAGGTTGGGTTCGGTTCGGTTCGGTTAGGTTAGGTTAGGTTAGGTTAGGTTAGGTTAGGTTAGGTGAGGTTAGGTTAGGTTAGGTTAGGTTAGGTTGGGTTAGGTTAGGTTAGGTTAGGTTAGGTTAGGTTAGGTTAGGTTAGGTCAGGTTAGGTTAGGTTAGGTTAGGTGTTTGATGTTAGATTAGATTAGATGTTAAGTTAGATGTTATATGTTAGAATAGATTAGATGTTAGGTTAGGTTAGGTTAGGTTAGTTTAGGATTAGATGTTACATTAGATGTTAGATGTTAGATTAGATTAGATGTTAGGTTAGGTTAGGTTAGGTTAGGTTGGGTTAAGTTAGGTTAGGTTAGGTTAGGTGAGGTGAGGTTAGGTTAGGTTAGGTTAGGTTATATTAGGTTAGGTTAGGTTAGGTTAGGTTAGATGTTAGATGTTAGATGTTAGATTATAATAAATGGGAAGTTAGATGTTCGATGTTAGACTAGATTAGACGTTAGGTTAGGTTAGGTTAGGTTAGGTTAGGTTAGGATGAGATGTTAGGTTAGATGTTAGATGTTAGATTAGATTAGATGTAAGGTTAGCTTAGGTGAGGTGAGGTTAGGTTAGGTTAGGTTAGGTTAGGTTAGGGTATGTTAGGTTAGGTTAGGTTAGGTTAGATGTTAGATGTTGGATTATATTAGATGGGAAGTTAGATGTTCGATGTTAGACTAGATTAGACGTTAGGTTAGGTTAGGTTAGGTTAGGTTAGGCTAGGTTAGGTTATGTTAGGTTAGGTTAGGTTAGCTTAGGTTAGTTTAGGTTAGGTTAGGTTAGGTTAGGTTAGGTTAGGTTAGGTTATGTTAGGTTAGGTTAGGTTAGGTTAGGTTAGGTTAGGGTATGTTAGGTTAGGTTAGGTTAGGTTAGGTTAGGTTAGATGTTAGATGTTAGATTATATTAGATGGGAAGTTAGATGTTCGATGTTAGACTAGATTAGACGTTAGGTTAGGTTAGGTTAGGTTAGGTCAGGTTAGGTTAGGTTAGATTAGGTTAGGTTAGGTTAGGTTAGGTTAGGTTAGGTTAGGCTAGGTTAGGTTAGGTTAGGTTAGGTTAGGTGTTAAATGTTAGATTAGATTAGATGTTAAGTTAGATGTTAGATGTTAGAATAGATTAGATGTTAGGTTAGGTTAGGTTAGGTTAGGTTAGTTTAGGATTAGATGTTACGTTAGATGTTAGATGTTAGATTAGATTAGATGTTAGGTTAGGTTACGTTAGGTTAGGTTGGGTTAGGTTAGGTTAGGTTAGGTTAGGTGAGGTGAGGTTAGGTTAGGTTAGGTTAGGTTAGGTTAGGTTAGGTTAGGTTAGATGTTAGATTATAATAAATGGGAAGTTAGATGTTCGATGTTAGACTAGATTAGACGTTAGGTTAGGTTAGGTTGTTAGGTTAGGTTAGGTTAGGTTAGGTTAGGTTAGCTTAGGTTAGGTTAGGATGAGATGTTAGGTTAGATGTTAGATGTTAGATTAGATTAGATGTTAGGTTAGGTTAGGTGAGGTGAGGTTAGGTTAGGTTAGGTTAGGTTAGGGTATGTTAGGTTAGGTTAGGTTAGGTTAGGTTAGGTTAGGTGTTAGATGTTAGATTATATTAGATGGGAAGTTAGATGTTCGATGTTAGACTAGATTAGACGTTAGGTTAGGTTAGGTTAGGTTAGGTTAGGTTAGGTTAGGTTAGGTTAGGTTAGGTTAGCTTAGGTTAGTTTAGGTTAGGTTAGGTTAGGTTAGGTTAGGTTAGGTTAGGTTAGGTTAGTTTAGGTTAGGTTAGGTTAGGTTAGGTTAGGGTATGTTAGGTTAGGTTAGGTTAGATGTTAGATGTTAGAATATATTAGATGGGAAGTTAGATGTTCGATGTTAGACTAGATTAGACGTTAGGTTAGGTTAGGTTAGGTTAGGTTAGGTCAGGTTAGGTTAGGTTAGGTTAGGTTAGGTTAGGTTAGGTTAGGTTAGGCTAGGTTAGGTTAGGTTAGGTTAGGTTAGGTTAGGTTAGGTGTTAAATGTTAGATTAGATTAGATGTTAAGTTAGATGTTAGATGTTAGAATAGATTAGATGTTAGGTTAGGTTAGGTTAGGTTAGGTTAGTTTAGGATTAGATGTTACGTTAGATGTTAGATGTTAGATTAGATTAGATGTTAGGTTAGGTTACGTTAGGTTAGGTTGGGTTAAGGTAGGTTAGGTTAGGTTAGGTGAGGTGAGGTGAGGTTAGGTTAGGTTAGGTTTGGTTATGTTAGGTTAGGTTAGGTTAGGTTAGATGTTAGATTATAATAAATGGGAAGTTATATGTTCGATGTTAGACTAGATTAGACGTTAGGTTAGGTTAGGATAGGTTAGGTTAGGTTAGGTTAGCTTAGGTTAGTTTAGGTTAGGTTAGGTTAGGTTAGGTTAGGTTAGGTTAGGTTAGGTTAGGTTAGGTTAGGTTAGGTTAAGTTAGGTTAGGTTAGGTTAGGTTAGGTTAGGTTAGGTTAGGTTAGGTTAGGTTAGGTGTTAGATGTTAGATTAGATTAGATGTTAAGTTAGATGTTAGATGTTAGATTAGATTAGATGTTAGGTTAGGTTAGGTTAGGTTAGGTTAGTTTAGGATTAGATGTTACGTTAGATGTTAGATGTTAGATTAGATTAGATGTTAGGTTTGGTTAGGTTAGGTTAGGTGAGGTGAGGATAGGTTAGGTTAGGTTAGGTTAGGTTATGTTAGGTTAGGTTAGGTTAGGTTAGGTTAGATGTTAGATGTTAGATTATATTAAATGGGAAGTTAGATGTTCGATGTTAGACTAGATTAGACGTTAGGTTAGGTTAGGTTAGGTTAGGTTGTTAGGTTAGGTTAGGTTAGGTTAGGTTAGGATTAGATGTTAGGTTAGATGTTAGATTAGATTAGATGTTAGGTTAGGTTAGGTTAGGTTAGGTTAGGTTAGGATGAGATGTTAGGTTAGATGTTAGATGTTAGATTAGATTAGATGTTAGGTTAGGTTAGGTGAGGTGAGGTTAGGTTAGGTTAGGTTAGGTTAGGGTATGTTAGGTTAGGTTAGGTTAGATGTTAGATGTTAGATTAGATTAGATGTTAGGTTCAGTTAGGTTAGGTTAGGTTGGGTTAAGTTAGGTTAGGTTAGGTGTTAGATGTTAGATTAGATTAGATGTTAAGTTAGATGTTAGATGTTAGAAAAGATTAGATGTTAGGTTAGGTTAGGCTAGGTTAGGTTAGTTTAGGATTAAATGTTACGTTAGATGTTAGACGTTAGATTAGATTAGATGTTAGGTTAGGTTAGGTTAGGTTAGGTTGGGTTAAGTTAGGTTAGGTTAGGTTAGGTGAGGTGAGGTTAGGTTAGGTTAGGTTAGGTTATATTAGGTTAGGTTAGGTTAGGTTAGGTTAGGTTAGATGTTAGATTATAATAAATGGGAAGTTAGATGTTCGATGTTAGACTAGATTAGACGTTAGGTTAGGTTAGGTTAGGTTAGGTTAGGATGAGATGTTAGGTTAGATGTTAGATGTTAGATTAGATTAGATGTTAGGTTAGGTTAGGTTAGGTTAGGTTAGGATGAGATGTTAGGTTAGATGTTAGATGTTAGATTAGATTAGATGTTAGGTTAGGTTAGGTGAGGTGAGGTTAGGTTAGGTTAGGGTATGTTAGGTTAGGTTAGGTTAGGTTAGGTTAGGTTAGGTTAGGTTAGGTTAGGTTAGGTTAGGTTAGGCTAGGTTAGGTTAGGTTAGGTTAGGTTAGGTGTTAAATGTTAGATTAGATTAGATGTTAAGTTAGATGTTAGATGTTAGAATAGATTAGATGTTAGGTTAGGTTAGGTTAGGTTAGGTTAGTTTAGGATTAGATGTTACGTTAGATGTTAGATGTTAGATTAGATTAGATGTTAGGTTAGGTTACGTTAGGTCAGGTTGGGTTAAGGTAGGTTAGGTTAGGTTAGGTGAGGTGAGGTGAGGTTAGGGTAGGTTAGGTTTGGTTATGTTAGGTTAGGTTAGGTTAGGTTAGATGTTAGATTATAATAAATGGGAAGTTATATGTTCGATGTTAGACTAGATTAGACGTTAGGTTAGGTTAGGATAGGTTAGGTTAGGTTAGGTTAGCTTAGGTTAGTTTAGGTTAGGTTAGGTTAGGTAAGGTTAGGTTAGGTTAGGTTAGGTTAGGTTAGGTTAGGTTAGGTTAAGTTAAATTAGGTTAGGTTAGGTTAGGTTAGGTTAGGTGTTAGATGTTAGATTAGATTAGATGTTAAGTTAGATGTTAGATGTTAGATTAGATTAGATGTTAGGTTAGGTTAGGTTAGGTTAGGTTAGTTTAGGATTAGATGTTACGTTAGATGTTAGATGTTAGATTAGATTAGATGTTAGGTTTGGTTAGGTTAGGTTAGGTGAGGTGAGGATAGGTTAGGTTAGGTTAGGTTAGGTTATGTTAGGTTAGGTTAGGTTAGGTTAGGTTAGATGTTAGATGTTAGATTATATTAAATGGGAAGTTAGATGTTCGATGTTAGACTAGATTAGACGTTAGGTTAGGTTAGGTTAGGTTAGGTTGTTAGGTTAGGTTAGGTTAGGTTAGGTTAGGATTAGATGTTAGGTTAGATGTTAGATGTTAGATTAGATTAGATGTTAGGTTAGGTTAGGTTAGGTTAGGTTAGGTTAGGTTAGGATGAGATGTTAGGTTAGATGTTAGATGTTAGATTAGATTAGATGTTAGGTTAGGTTAGGTGAGGTGAGGTTAGGTTAGGTCAGGTTAGGTTAGGGTATGTTAGGTTAGGTTAGGTTAGATGTTAGATGTTAGATTAGATTAGATGTTAGGTTCAGTTAGGTTAGGTTAGGTTGGGTTAAGTTAGGTTAGGTTAGGTGTTAGATGTTAGATTAGATTAGATGTTAAGTTAGATGTTAGATGTTAGAAAAGATTAGATGTTAGGTTAGGTTAGGCTAGGTTAGGTTAGTTTAGGATTAAATGTTACGTTAGATGTTAGATGTTAGATTAGATTAGATGTTAGGTTAGGTTAGGTTAGGTTAGGTTGGGTTAAGTTAGGTTAGGTTAGGTTAGGTGAGGTGAGGTTAGGTTAGGTTAGGTTAGGTTATATTAGGTTAGGTTAGGTTAGGTTAGGTTAGATGTTAGATTATAATAAATGGGAAGTTAGATGTTCGATGTTAGACTAGATTAGACGTTAGGTTAGGTTAGGTTAGGTTAGGATGAGATGTTAGGTTAGATGTTAGATGTTAGATTAGATTAGATGTTAGGTTAGGTTAGGTTAGGTTAGGTTAGGTTAGGATGAGATGTTAGGTTAGATGTTAGATGTTAGATTAGATTAGATGTTAGGTTAGGTTAGGTGAGGTGAGGTTAGGTTAGGTTAGGGTATGTTAGGTTAGGTTAGGTTAGGTTAGGTTAGGTTAGATGTTGGATTATATTAGATGGGAAGTTAGATGTTCGATGTTAGACTAGATTAGACGTTAGGTTAGGTTAGGTTAGGTTAGGTTAGGTTAGGTTATGTTAGGTTAGGTTAGGTTAGCTTAGGTTAGTTTAGCTTAGGTTAGGTTAGGTTAGGTTAGGTTAGGTTAGGTTAGGTTAGGTTATGTTAGGTTAGGTTAGGTTAGGTTAGGTTAGGTTACGTTAGGGTATGGTAGGTTAGGTTAGGTTAGGTTAGGTTAGGTTAGATGTTAGATGTTAGATTATATTAGATGGGAAGTTAGATGTTCGATGTTAGACTAGATTAGACGTTAGGTTAGGTTAGGTTAGGTTAGGTCAGGTTAGGTTAGGTTAGGTTAGGTTAGGTTAGGTTAGGTTAGGTTAGGTTAGGTTAGGTTAGGTTAGTTTAGGTTAGGTTAGGTTAGGTTAGCTTAGGTTAGGTTAGGTTCGGTTGGGTTAGGTTAGGTTAGGTTAGGTTAGGTTAGTTAGGTTAGGTTAGGTTAGGTTAGGTTAGGTTAGGTTAGGTGTTAGATGTTAGATTAGATTAGATGGTAAGTTAGATGTTAGATGTTAGAATAGATTAGATGTTAGGTTAGCTTAGGTTAGTTTAGGATTAGATGTTACGTTAGATGTTAGATTAGATTAGATGTTAGGTTAGGTTAGGTTAGGTTAGGTTGGGTTAAGTTAGGTTAGGTTAGGTTAGGTGAGGTGAGGTTAGGTTAGGTTAGGTTAGGTTAGGTTATGTTAGGTTAGGTTAGGTTAGGTTAGGTTAGATGTTAGATGTTAGATTATAATAAATGGGAAGTTAGATGTTCGATGTTAGACTAGATTAGACGTTAGGTTAGGTTAGGTTAGGTTAGGTTAGGTTAGGGTAGGCTAGGCTAGGCTAGGCTAGGCAAGGCTAGGCTAGGCTAGGTTAGGTTAGGTTAGGTTAGGTTAGGTTAGGTTAGGTTAAGTTAGGTTAGGTTAGGTTAGGTTAGGTTAGGTTAGGTTAGGTGTTAGATGTTAGATTAGATTAGATGTTAAGTTAGATGTTAGATGTTAGGATAGATTAGATGTTAGGTTAGGTTAGGTTAGTTTAGGATTAGATGTTACGTTAGATGTTAGATGTTAGATTAGATTAGATGTTAGGTTAGGTTAGGTTAGGTTAGGTTGGGTTAAGTTAGGTTAGGTGAGGTGAGGTTAGGTTAGGTTAGGTTAGGTTATGTTAGGTTAGGTTAGGTTAGGTTAGATGTTAGATGTTATATTATATTAAATGGGAAGTTAGATGTTCTATGTTAGACTAGATTAGACATTAGGTTAGGTTAGGTTAGGTTAGGTTAGGTTAGGATGAGATGTTAGGTTAGATGTTAGATGTTAGATTAGATTAGATGTTAGGTTAGGTTAGGTCAGGTGAGGTTAGGTTAGGTTAGGTTAGGGTATGTTAGGTTAGGTTAGGTTAGGTTAGGTTAGATGTTAGATGTTAGATTATATTAGATGGGAAGTTAGATGTTCGATGTTAGACTAGATTAGACGTTAGGTTAGGTTAGGTTAGGTTAGGTTAGGTCAGGTTAGGTTAGGTTAGGTTAGGTTAGGTTAGGTTAGTTTAGGTTAGGTTAGGTTAGGTTAGGTTAGGTTAGGTTAGGTTAGGTTAGGTTAGGTTCGGTTAGGTTTGGTTAGGTTAGGTTAGGTTAGGTTAGGTTAGGTTAGGTTAGGTTGGGTTCGGTTCGGTTCGGTTAGGTTAGGTTAGGTTAGGTTAGGTTAGGTTAGGTTAGGTGAGGTTAGGTTAGGTTAGGTTAGGTTAGGTTGGGTTAGGTTAGGTTAGGTTAGGTTAGGTTAGGTTAGGTTAGGTTAGGTCAGGTTAGGTTAGGTTAGGTTAGGTGTTTGATGTTAGATTAGATTAGATGTTAAGTTAGATGTTATATGTTAGAATAGATTAGATGTTAGGTTAGGTTAGGTTAGGTTAGTTTAGGATTAGATGTTACATTAGATGTTAGATGTTAGATTAGATTAGATGTTAGGTTAGGTTAGGTTAGGTTAGGTTGGGTTAAGTTAGGTTAGGTTAGGTTAGGTGAGGTGAGGTTAGGTTAGGTTAGGTTAGGTTATATTAGGTTAGGTTAGGTTAGGTTAGGTTAGATGTTAGATGTTAGATGTTAGATTATAATAAATGGGAAGTTAGATGTTCGATGTTAGACTAGATTAGACGTTAGGTTAGGTTAGGTTAGGTTAGGTTAGGTTAGGATGAGATGTTAGGTTAGATGTTAGATGTTAGATTAGATTAGATGTAAGGTTAGCTTAGGTGAGGTGAGGTTAGGTTAGGTTAGGTTAGGTTAGGTTAGGGTATGTTAGGTTAGGTTAGGTTAGGTTAGATGTTAGATGTTGGATTATATTAGATGGGAAGTTAGATGTTCGATGTTAGACTAGATTAGACGTTAGGTTAGGTTAGGTTAGGTTAGGTTAGGCTAGGTTAGGTTATGTTAGGTTAGGTTAGGTTAGCTTAGGTTAGTTTAGGTTAGGTTAGGTTAGGTTAGGTTAGGTTAGGTTAGGTTATGTTAGGTTAGGTTAGGTTAGGTTAGGGTATGTTAGGTTAGGTTAGGTTAGGTTAGGTTAGGTTAGATGTTAGATGTTAGATTATATTAGATGGGAAGTTAGATGTTCGATGTTAGACTAGATTAGACGTTAGGTTAGGTTAGGTTAGGTTAGGTCAGGTTAGGTTAGGTTAGATTAGGTTAGGTTAGGTTAGGTTAGGTTAGGTTAGGTTAGGCTAGGTTAGGTTAGGTTAGGTTAGGTTAGGTGTTAAATGTTAGATTAGATTAGATGTTAAGTTAGATGTTAGATGTTAGAATAGATTAGATGTTAGGTTAGGTTAGGTTAGGTTAGGTTAGTTTAGGATTAGATGTTACGTTAGATGTTAGATGTTAGATTAGATTAGATGTTAGGTTAGGTTACGTTAGGTTAGGTTGGGTTAGGTTAGGTTAGGTTAGGTTAGGTGAGGTGAGGTTAGGTTAGGTTAGGTTAGGTTAGGTTAGGTTAGGTTAGGTTAGATGTTAGATTATAATAAATGGGAAGTTAGATGTTCGATGTTAGACTAGATTAGACGTTAGGTTAGGTTAGGTTGTTAGGTTAGGTTAGGTTAGGTTAGGTTAGGTTAGCTTAGGTTAGGTTAGGATGAGATGTTAGGTTAGATGTTAGATGTTAGATTAGATTAGATGTTAGGTTAGGTTAGGTGAGGTGAGGTTAGGTTAGGTTAGGTTAGGTTAGGGTATGTTAGGTTAGGTTAGGTTAGGTTAGGTTAGGTTAGGTGTTAGATGTTAGATTATATTAGATGGGAAGTTAGATGTTCGATGTTAGACTAGATTAGACGTTAGGTTAGGTTAGGTTAGGTTAGGTTAGGTTAGGTTAGGTTAGGTTAGGTTAGGTTAGCTTAGGTTAGTTTAGGTTAGGTTAGGTTAGGTTAGGTTAGGTTAGGTTAGGTTAGGTTAGTTTAGGTTAGGTTAGGTTAGGTTAGGTTAGGTTAGGGTATGTTAGGTTAGGTTAGGTTAGATGTTAGATGTTAGAATATATTAGATGGGAAGTTAGATGTTCGATGTTAGACTAGATTAGACGTTAGGTTAGGTTAGGTTAGGTTAGGTTAGGTCAGGTTAGGTTAGGTTAGGTTAGGTTAGGTTAGGTTAGGTTAGGCTAGGTTAGGTTAGGTTAGGTTAGGTTAGGTTAGGTTAGGTGTTAAATGTTAGATTAGATTAGATGTTAAGTTAGATGTTAGATGTTAGAATAGATTAGATGTTAGGTTAGGTTAGGTTAGGTTAGGTTAGTTTAGGATTAGATGTTACGTTAGATGTTAGATGTTAGATTAGATTAGATGTTAGGTTAGGTTACGTTAGGTTAGGTTGGGTTAAGGTAGGTTAGGTTAGGTTAGGTGAGGTGAGGTGAGGTTAGGTTAGGTTAGGTTTGGTTATGTTAGGTTAGGTTAGGTTAGGTTAGATGTTAGATTATAATAAATGGGAAGTTATATGTTCGATGTTAGACTAGATTAGACGTTAGGTTAGGTTAGGATAGGTTAGGTTAGGTTAGGTTAGCTTAGGTTAGTTTAGGTTAGGTTAGGTTAGGTTAGGTTAGGTTAGGTTAGGTTAGGTTAGGTTAGGTTAGGTTAGGTTAGGTTAAGTTAGGTTAGGTTAGGTTAGGTTAGGTTAGGTTAGGTTAGGTTAGGTTAGGTTAGGTGTTAGATGTTAGATTAGATTAGATGTTAAGTTAGATGTTAGATGTTAGATTAGATTAGATGTTAGGTTAGGTTAGGTTAGGTTAGGTTAGTTTAGGATTAGATGTTACGTTAGATGTTAGATGTTAGATTAGATTAGATGTTAGGTTTGGTTAGGTTAGGTTAGGTGAGGTGAGGATAGGTTAGGTTAGGTTAGGTTAGGTTATGTTAGGTTAGGTTAGGTTAGGTTAGGTTAGATGTTAGATTATATTAAATGGGAAGTTAGATGTTCGATGTTAGACTAGATTAGACGTTAGGTTAGGTTAGGTTAGGTTAGGTTGTTAGGTTAGGTTAGGTTAGGTTAGGATTAGATGTTAGGTTAGATGTTAGATTAGATTAGATGTTAGGTTAGGTTAGGTTAGGTTAGGATGAGATGTTAGGTTAGATGTTAGATGTTAGATTAGATTAGATGTTAGGTTAGGTTAGGTGAGGTGAGGTTAGGTTAGGTTAGGTTAGGTTAGGGTATGTTAGGTTAGGTTAGGTTAGATGTTAGATGTTAGATTAGATTAGATGTTAGGTTCAGTTAGGTTAGGTTAGGTTGGGTTAAGTTAGGTTAGGTTAGGTGTTAGATGTTAGATTAGATTAGATGTTAAGTTAGATGTTAGATGTTAGAAAAGATTAGATGTTAGGTTAGGTTAGGCTAGGTTAGGTTAGTTTAGGATTAAATGTTACGTTAGATGTTAGACGTTAGATTAGATTAGATGTTAGGTTAGGTTAGGTTAGGTTAGGTTGGGTTAAGTTAGGTTAGGTTAGGTTAGGTGAGGTGAGGTTAGGTTAGGTTAGGTTAGGTTATATTAGGTTAGGTTAGGTTAGGTTAGGTTAGGTTAGATGTTAGATTATAATAAATGGGAAGTTAGATGTTCGATGTTAGACTAGATTAGACGTTAGGTTAGGTTAGGTTAGGTTAGGTTAGGATGAGATGTTAGGTTAGATGTTAGATGTTAGATTAGATTAGATGTTAGGTTAGGTTAGGTTAGGTTAGGTTAGGATGAGATGTTAGGTTAGATGTTAGATGTTAGATTAGATTAGATGTTAGGTTAGGTTAGGTGAGGTGAGGTTAGGTTAGGTTAGGGTATGTTAGGTTAGGTTAGGTTAGGTTAGGTTAGGTTAGGTTAGGTTAGGTTAGGTTAGGTTAGGTTAGGCTAGGTTAGGTTAGGTTAGGTTAGGTTAGGTGTTAAATGTTAGATTAGATTAGATGTTAAGTTAGATGTTAGATGTTAGAATAGATTAGATGTTAGGTTAGGTTAGGTTAGGTTAGGTTAGTTTAGGATTAGATGTTACGTTAGATGTTAGATGTTAGATTAGATTAGATGTTAGGTTAGGTTACGTTAGGTCAGGTTGGGTTAAGGTAGGTTAGGTTAGGTTAGGTGAGGTGAGGTGAGGTTAGGGTAGGTTAGGTTTGGTTATGTTAGGTTAGGTTAGGTTAGGTTAGATGTTAGATTATAATAAATGGGAAGTTATATGTTCGATGTTAGACTAGATTAGACGTTAGGTTAGGTTAGGATAGGTTAGGTTAGGTTAGGTTAGCTTAGGTTAGTTTAGGTTAGGTTAGGTTAGGTAAGGTTAGGTTAGGTTAGGTTAGGTTAGGTTAGGTTAGGTTAGGTTAAGTTAGGTTAGGTTAGGTTAGGTTAGGTTAGGTTAGGTGTTAGATGTTAGATTAGATTAGATGTTAAGTTAGATGTTAGATGTTAGATTAGATTAGATGTTAGGTTAGGTTAGGTTAGTTTAGGATTAGATGTTACGTTAGATGTTAGATGTTAGATTAGATTAGATGTTAGGTTTGGTTAGGTTAGGTTAGGTGAGGTGAGGATAGGTTAGGTTAGGTTAGGTTAGGTTATGTTAGGTTAGGTTAGGTTAGGTTAGGTTAGATGTTAGATGTTAGATTATATTAAATGGGAAGTTAGATGTTCGATGTTAGACTAGATTAGACGTTAGGTTAGGTTAGGTTAGGTTAGGTTGTTAGGTTAGGTTAGGTTAGGTTAGGTTAGGATTAGATGTTAGGTTAGATGTTAGATTAGATTAGATGTTAGGTTAGGTTAGGTTAGGTTAGGTTAGGTTAGGATGAGATGTTAGGTTAGATGTTAGATGTTAGATTAGATTAGATGTTAGGTTAGGTTAGGTGAGGTGAGGTTAGGTTAGGTCAGGTTAGGTTAGGGTATGTTAGGTTAGGTTAGGTTAGATGTTAGATGTTAGATTAGATTAGATGTTAGGTTCAGTTAGGTTAGGTTAGGTTGGGTTAAGTTAGGTTAGGTTAGGTGTTAGATGTTAGATTAGATTAGATGTTAAGTTAGATGTTAGATGTTAGAAAAGATTAGATGTTAGGTTAGGTTAGGCTAGGTTAGGTTAGTTTAGGATTAAATGTTACGTTAGATGTTAGATGTTAGATTAGATTAGATGTTAGGTTAGGTTAGGTTAGGTTAGGTTGGGTTAAGTTAGGTTAGGTTAGGTTAGGTGAGGTGAGGTTAGGTTAGGTTAGGTTAGGTTATATTAGGTTAGGTTAGGTTAGGTTAGGTTAGGTTAGATGTTAGATTATAATAAATGGGAAGTTAGATGTTCGATGTTAGACTAGATTAGACGTTAGGTTAGGTTAGGTTAGGTTAGGATGAGATGTTAGGTTAGATGTTAGATGTTAGATTAGATTAGATGTTAGGTTAGGTTAGGTTAGGTTAGGTTAGGTTAGGATGAGATGTTAGGTTAGATGTTAGATGTTAGATTAGATTAGATGTTAGGTTAGGTTAGGTGAGGTGAGGTTAGGTTAGGTTAGGGTATGTTAGGTTAGGTTAGGTTAGGTTAGGTTAGGTTAGGTTAGGTTATGTTAGGTTAGGTTAGGTTAGCTTAGGTTAGTTTAGCTTAGGTTAGGTTAGGTTAGGTTAGGTTAGGTTAGGTTATGTTAGGTTAGGTTAGGTTAGGTTAGGTTAGGTTACGTTAGGGTATGGTAGGTTAGGTTAGGTTAGGTTAGGTTAGGTTAGATGTTAGATGTTAGATTATATTAGATGGGAAGTTAGATGTTCGATGTTAGACTAGATTAGACGTTAGGTTAGGTTAGGTTAGGTTAGGTCAGGTTAGGTTAGGTTAGGTTAGGTTAGGTTAGGTTAGGTTAGGTTAGGTTAGGTTAGGTTAGGTTAGGTTAGGTTAGGTTAGGTTAGGTTAGGTTAGGTTAGGTTAGGTTAGGTTAGGTTAGGTTAGGTTAGGTTAGGTTAGGTTAGGTTAGGTTAGGTTAGGTTAGGTTAGGTTAGGTTAGGTTAGCTTAGGTTAGGTTAGGTTCGGTTGGGTTAGGTTAGGTTAGGTTAGGTTAGGTTAGTTAGGTTAGGTTAGGTTAGGTTAGGTTAGGTTAGGTTAGGTGTTAGATGTTAGATTAGATTAGATGTTAAGATAGATGTTAGATGTTAGAATAGATTAGATGTTAGGTTAGCTTAGGTTAGTTTAGGATTAGATGTTACGTTAGATGTTAGATTAGATTAGATGTTAGGTTAGGTTAGGTTAGGTTAGGTTGGGTTAAGTTAGGTTAGGTTAGGTTAGGTGAGGTGAGGTTAGGTTAGGTTAGGTTAGGTTAGGTTAGGTTAGGTTAGGTTAGGTTAGGTTAGGTTAGATGTTAGATGTTAGATTATAATAAATGGGAAGTTAGATGTTCGATGTTAGACTAGATTAGACGTTAGGTTAGGTTAGGTTAGGTTAGGTTAGGGTAGGCTAGGCTAGGCTAGGCTAGGCAAGGCTAGGCTAGGCTAGGTTAGGTTAGGTTAGGTTAGGTTAGGTTAGGTTAGGTTAGGTTAGGTTAGGTTAGGTTAGGTTAGGTTAGGTTAGGTTAAGTTAGGTTAGGTTAGGTTAGGTTAGGTTAGGTTAGGTGTTAGATGTTAGATTAGATTAGATGTTAAGTTAGATGTTAGATGTTAGGATAGATTAGATGTTAGGTTAGGTTAGGTTAGTTTAGGATTAGATGTTACGTTAGATGTTAGATGTTAGATTAGATTAGATGTTAGGTTAGGTTAGGTTAGGTCAGGTTGGGTTAAGTTAGGTTAGGTGAGGTGAGGTTAGGTTAGGTTAGGTTAGGTTATGTTAGGTTAGGTTAGGTTAGGTTAGGTTAGATGTTAGATGTTATATTATATTAAATGGCAAGTTAGATGTTCTATGTTAGACTAGATTAAACATTAGGTTAGGTTAGGTTAGGTTAGGTTAGGATGAGATGTTAGGTTAGATGTTAGATGTTAGATTAGATTAGATGTTAGGTTAGGTTAGGTCAGGTGAGGTTAGGTTAGGTTAGGTTAGGGTATGTTAGGTTAGGTTAGGTTAGGTTAGGTTAGATGTTAGATGTTAGATTATATTAGATGGGAAGTTAGATGTTCGATGTTAGACTAGATTAGACGTTAGGTTAGGTTAGGTTAGGTTAGGTTAGGTCAGGTTAGGTTAGGTTAGGTTAGGTTAGGTTAGGTTAGTTTAGGTTAGGTTAGGTTAGGTTAGGTTAGGTTAGGTTAGGTTAGGTTCGGTTAGGTTTGGTTAGGTTAGGTTAGGTTAGGTTAGGTTAGGTTGGGTTCGGTTCGGTTCGGTTAGGTTAGGTTAGGTTAGGTTAGGTTAGGTTAGGTTAGGTGAGGTTAGGTTAGGTTAGGTGTTAGATGTTAGATTAGATTAGATGTTAAGTTAGATGTTAGATGTTAGAATAGATTAGATGTTAGGTTAGGTTAGGCTAGGTTAGGTTAGTTTAGGATTAAATGTTACGTTAGATGTTAGATGTTAGATTAGATTAGATGTTAGGTTAGGTTAGGTTAGGTTAGGTTGGGTTAAGTTAGGTTAGGTTAGGTTAGGTGAGGTGAGGTTAGGTTAGGTTAGGTTAGGTTAGGTTATATTAGGTTAGGTTAGGTTAGGTTAGGTTAGGTTAGATGTTAGATTATAATAAATGGGAAGTTAGATGTTCGATGTTAGACTAGATTAGACGTTAGGTTAGGTTAGGTTAGGTTAGGTTAGGTTAGGATGAGATGTTAGGTTAGATGTTAGATGTTAGATTAGATTAGATGTTAGGTTAGGTTAGGTTAGGTTAGGTTAGGTTAGGATGAGATGTTAGGTTAGATGTTAGATGTTAGATTAGATTAGATGTTAGGTTAGGTTAGGTGAGGTGAGGTTAGGTTAGGTTAGGTTAGGTTAGGGTATGTTAGGTTAGGTTAGGTTAGATGTTAGATGTTAGATTATATTAGATGGGAAGTTAGATGTTCGATGTTAGACTAGATTAGACGTTAGGTTAGGTTAGGTTAGGTTAGGTTAGGTTAGGTTATGTTAGGTTAGGTTAGGTTAGCTTAGGTTAGTTTAGGTTAGGTTAGGTTAGGTTAGGTTAGGTTAGGTTAGGTGTTAGATGTTAGATTAGATTAGATGTTAAGTTAGATGTTAGATGTTAGAATAGATTAGATGTTAGGTTAGGTTAGGTTAGGTGAGGTGAGGTTAGGTTAGGTTATATTAGGTTAGGTTAGGTTAGGTTAGGTTAGATGTTAGATGTTAGATTAGATTAGATGTTAAGTTAGATGTTAGATGTTAGAATAGATTAGATGTTAGGTTAGGTTAGGTTAGGTGAGGTGAGGTTAGGTTAGGTTATATTAGGTTAGGTTAGGTTAGGTTAGGTTAGATGTTAGATGTTAGATTATAATAAATGGGAAGTTAGATGTTCGATGTTAGACTAGATTACACGTTAGGTTAGGTTAGGTTAGGTTGTTAGGTTAGGTTAGGTTAGGTTAGGTTAGGTTAGGTTAGCTTAGGTTAGGTTAGGATGAGATGTTAGGTTAGATGTTAGATGTTAGATTAGATTAGATGTTAGGTTAGGTTAGGTGAGGTGAGGTTAGGTTAGGTTAGGTTAGGTTAGGGTATGTTAGGTTAGGTTAGGTTAGGTTAGGTTAGGTGTTAGATGTTAGATTATATTAGATGGGAAGTTAGATGTTCGATGTTAGACTAGATTAGACGTTAGGTTAGGTTAGGTTAGGTTAGGTTAGGTTAGGTTAGGTTAGGTTAGGTTAGCTTAGGTTAGTTTAGGTTAGGTTAGGTTAGGTTAGGTTAGGTTAGGTTAGGTTAGGTTAGGTTAGTTTAGGTTAGGTTAGGTTAGGTTAGGTTAGGTTAGGGTATGTTAGGTTAGGTTAGGTTAGATGTTAGATGTTAGAATATATTAGATGGGAAGTTAGATGTTCGATGTTAGACTAGATTAGACGTTAGGTTAGGTTAGGTTAGGTTAGGTTAGGTCAGGTTAGGTTAGGTTAGGTTAGGTTAGGTTAGGTTAGGTTAGGTTAGGTTAGGTTAGGCTAGGTTAGGTTAGGTTATGTTAGGTTAGGTTAGGTTAGGTGTTAAATGTTAGATTAGATTAGATGTTAAGTTAGATGTTAGATGTTAGAATAGATTAGATGTTAGGTTAGGTTAGGTTAGGTTAGGTTAGTTTAGGATTAGATGTTACGTTAGATGTTAGATGTTAGATTAGATAAGATGTTAGGTTAGGTTACGTTAGGTTAGGTTGGGTTAAGGTAGGTTAGGTTAGGTTAGGTGAGGTGAGGTGAGGTTAGGTTAGGTTAGGTTTGGTTATGTTAGGTTAGGTTAGGTTAGGTTAGATGTTAGATTATAATAAATGGGAAGTTATATGTTCGATGTTAGACTAGATTAGACGTTAGGTTAGGTTAGGATAGGTTAGGTTAGGTTAGGTTAGCTTAGGTTAGTTTAGGTTAGGTTAGGTTAGGTTAGGTTAGGTTAGGTTAGGTTAGGTTAGGTTAGGTTAGGTTAGGTTAAGTTAGGTTAGGTTAGGTTAGGTTAGGTTAGGTTAGGTTAGGTTAGGTTAGGTTAGGTGTTAGATGTTAGATTAGATTAGATGTTAAGTTAGATGTTAGATGTTAGATTAGATTAGATGTTAGGTTAGGTTAGGTTAGGTTAGGTTAGTTTAGGATTAGATGTTACGTTAGATGTTAGATGTTAGATTAGATTAGATGTTAGGTTTGGTTAGGTTAGGTTAGGTGAGGTGAGGATAGGTTAGGTTAGGTTAGGTTAGGTTATGTTAGGTTAGGTTAGGTTAGGTTAGGTTAGATGTTAGATTATATTAAATGGGAAGTTAGATGTTCGATGTTAGACTAGATTAGACGTTAGGTTAGGTTAGGTTAGGTTAGGTTGTTAGGTTAGGTTAGGTTAGGTTAGGTTAGGTTAGGATTAGATGTTAGGTTAGATGTTAGATGTTAGATTAGATTAGATGTTAGGTTAGGTTAGGTTAGGTTAGGTTAGGATGAGATGTTAGGTTAGATGTTAGATGTTAGATTAGATTAGATGTTAGGTTAGGTTAGGTGAGGTGAGGTTTGGTTAGGTTAGGTTAGGTTAGGGTATGTTAGGTTAGGTTAGGTTAGATGTTAGATGTTAGATTAGATTAGATGTTAGGTTCAGTTAGGTTAGGTTAGGTTGGGTTAAGTTAGGTTAGGTTAGGTGTTAGATGTTAGATTAGATTAGATGTTAAGTTAGATGTTAGATGTTAGAAAAGATTAGATGTTAGGTTAGGTTAGGCTAGGTTAGGTTAGTTTAGGATTAAATGTTACGTTAGATGTTAGATGTTAGATTAGATTAGATGTTAGGTTAGGTTAGGTTAGGTTAGGTTGGGTTAAGTTAGGTTAGGTTAGGTTAGGTGAGGTGAGGTTAGGTTAGGTTAGGTTAGGTTATATTAGGTTAGGTTAGGTTAGGTTAGGTTAGGTTAGATGCTAGATTATAATAAATGGGAAGTTAGATGTTCGATGTTAGACTAGATTAGACGTTAGGTTAGGTTAGGTTAGGTTAGGTTAGGATGAGATGTTAGGTTAGATGTTAGATGTTAGATTAGATTAGATGTTAGGTTAGGTTAGGTTAGGTTAGGTTAGGTTAGGTTAGGATGAGATGTTAGGTTAGATGTTAGATGTTAGATTAGATTAGATGTTAGGTTAGGTTAGGTGAGGTGAGGTTAGGTTAGGTTAGGGTATGTTAGGTTAGGTTAGGTTAGGTTAGGTTAGGTTAGGTTAGGTTAGGTTAGGTTAGGTTAGGTTAGGCTAGGTTAGGTTAGGTTAGGTTAGGTTAGGTTAGGTGTTAAATGTTAGATTAGATTAGATGTTAAGTTAGATGTTAGATGTTAGAATAGATTAGATGTTAGGTTAGGTTAGGTTAGGTTAGGTTAGTTTAGGATTAGATGTTACGTTAGATGTTAGATGTTAGATTAGATTAGATGTTAGGTTAGGTTACGTTAGGTCAGGTTGGGTTAAGGTAGGTTAGGTTAGGTTAGGTGAGGTGAGGTGAGGTTAGGTTAGGTTAGGTTTGGTTATGTTAGGTTAGGTTAGGTTAGGTTAGATGTTAGATTATAATAAATGGGAAGTTATATGTTCGATGTTAGACTAGATTAGACGTTAGGTTAGGTTAGGATAGGTTAGGTTAGGTTAGGTTAGCTTAGGTTAGTTTAGGTTAGGTTAGGTTAGGTAAGGTTAGGTTAGGTTAGGTTAGGTTAGGTTAGGTTAGGTTAGGTTAGGTTAAGTTAGGTTAGGTTAGGTTAGGTTAGGTTAGGTGTTAGATGTTAGATTAGATTAGATGTTAAGTTAGATGTTAGATGTTAGATTAGATTAGATGTTAGGTTAGGTTAGGTTAGGTTAGGTTAGTTTAGGATTAGATGTTACGTTAGATGTTAGATGTTAGATTAGATTAGATGTTAGGTTTGGTTAGGTTAGGTTAGGTGAGGTGAGGATAGATTAGGTTAGGTTAGGTTAGGTTATGTTAGGTTAGGTTAGGTTAGGTTAGATGTTAGATGTTAGATTATATTAAATGGGAAGTTAGATGTTCGATGTTAGACTAGATTAGACGTTAGGTTAGGTTAGGTTAGGTTAGGTTGTTAGGTTAGGTTAGGTTAGGTTAGGTTAGGATTAGATGTTAGGTTAGATGTTAGATGTTAGATTAGATTAGATGTTAGGTTAGGTTAGGTTAGGTTAGGTTAGGTTAGGTTAGGTTAGGATGAGATGTTAGGTTAGATGTTAGATGTTAGATTAGATTAGATGTTAGGTTAGGTTAGGTGAGGTGAGGTTAGGTTAGGTCAGGTTAGGTTAGGGTATGTTAGGTTAGGTTAGGTTAGATGTTAGATGTTAGATTAGATTAGATGTTAGGTTCAGTTAGGTTAGGTTAGGTTGGGTTAAGTTAGGTTAGGTTAGGTGTTAGATGTTAGATTAGATTAGATGTTAAGTTAGATGTTAGATGTTAGAAAAGATTAGATGTTAGGTTAGGTTAGGCTAGGTTAGGTTAGTTTAGGATTAAATGTTACGTTAGATGTTAGATGTTAGATTAGATTAGATGTTAGGTTAGGTTAGGTTAGGTTAGGTTGGGTTAAGTTAGGTTAGGTTAGGTTAGGTGAGGTGAGGTTAGGTTAGGTTAGGTTAGGTTATATTAGGTTAGGTTAGGTTAGGTTAGGTTAGATGTTAGATTATAATAAATGGGAAGTTAGATGTTCGATGTTAGACTAGATTAGACGTTAGGTTAGGTTAGGTTAGGTTAGGTTAGGATGAGATGTTAGGTTAGATGTTAGATGTTAGATTAGATTAGATGTTAGGTTAGGTTAGGTTAGGTTAGGTTAGGTTAGGATGAGATGTTAGGTTAGATGTTAGATGTTAGATTAGATTAGATGTTAGGTTAGGTTAGGTGAGGTGAGGTTAGGTTAGGTTAGGGTATGTTAGGTTAGGTTAGGTTAGGTTAGGTTAGGTTAGATGTTGGATTATATTAGATGGGAAGTTAGATGTTCGATGTTAGACTAGATTAGACGTTAGGTTAGGTTAGGTTAGGTTAGGTTAGGTTAGGTTATGTTAGGTTAGGTTAGGTTAGCTTAGGTTAGTTTAGCTTAGGTTAGGTTAGGTTAGGTTAGGTTAAATTATGTTAGGTTAGGTTAGGTTAGGTTAGGTTAGGTTACGTTAGGGTATGGTAGGTTAGGTTAGGTTAGGTTAGGTTAGGTTAGATGTTAGATGTTAGATTATATTAGATGGGAAGTTAGATGTTCGATGTTAGACTAGATTAGACGTTAGGTTAGGTTAGGTTAGGTTAGGTCAGGTTAGGTTAGGTTAGGTTAGGTTAGGTTAGGTTAGGTTAGGTTAGGTTAGGTTAGGTTAGGTTAGGTTAGTTTAGGTTAGGTTAGGTTAGGTTAGCTTAGGTTAGGTTAGGTTCGGTTGGGTTAGGTTAGGTTAGGTTAGGTTAGGTTAGTTAGGTTAGGTTATGTTAGGTTAGGTTAGGTTAGGTTAGGTGTTAGATGTTAGATTAGATTAGATGTTAAGTTAGATGTTAGATGTTAGAATAGATTAGATGTTAGGTTAGCTTAGGTTAGTTTAGGATTAGATGTTACGTTAGATGTTAGATTAGATTAGATGTTAGGTTAGGTTAGGTTAGGTTAGGTTGGGTTAAGTTAGGTTAGGTTAGGTTAGGTGAGGTGAGGTTAGGTTAGGTTAGGTTAGGTTAGGTTAGGTTAGGTTAGGTTAGGTTAGGTTAGGTTAGATGTTAGATGTTAGATTATAATAAATGGGAAGTTAGATGTTCGATGTTAGACTAGATTAGACGTTAGGTTAGGTTAGGTTAGGTTAGGTTAGGTTAGGGTAGGCTAGGCTAGGCTAGGCTAGGCAAGGCTAGGCTAGGCTAGGTTAGGTTAGGTTAGGTTAGGTTAGGTTAGGTTAGGTTAGGTTAGGTTAGGTTAGGTTAGGTTAAGTTAGGTTAGGTTAGGTTAGGTTAGGTTAGGTTAGGTTAGGTGTTAGATGTTAGATTAGATTAGATGTTAAGTTAGATGTTAGATGTTAGGATAGATTAGATGTTAGGTTAGGTTAGGTTAGTTTAGGATTAGATGTTACGTTAGATGTTAGATGTTAGATTAGATTAGATGTTAGGTTAGGTTAGGTTAGGTCAGGTTGGGTTAAGTTAGGTTAGGTGAGGTGAGGTTAGGTTAGGTTAGGTTAGGTTATGTTAGGTTAGGTTAGGTTAGGTTAGGTTAGATGTTAGATGTTATATTATATTAAATGGCAAGTTAGATGTTCTATGTTAGACTAGATTAGACATTAGGTTAGGTTAGGTTAGGTTAGGTTAGGTTAGGTTAGGATGAGATGTTAGGTTAGATGTTAGATGTTAGATTAGATTAGATGTTAGGTTAGGTTAGGTCAGGTGAGGTTAGGTTAGGTTAGGTTAGGGTATGTTAGGTTAGGTTAGGTTAGGTTAGGTTAGATGTTAGATGTTAGATTATATTAGATGGGAAGTTAGATGTTCGATGTTAGACTAGATTAGACGTTAGGTTAGGTTAGGTTAGGTTAGGTTAGGTCAGGTTAGGTTAGGTTAGGTTAGGTTAGGTTAGGTTAGTTTAGGTTAGGTTAGGTTAGGTTAGGTTAGGTTAGGTTAGGTTCGGTTAGGTTTGGTTAGGTTAGGTTAGGTTAGGTTAGGTTAGGTTAGGTTGGGTTCGGTTCGGTTAGGTTAGGTTAGGTTAGGTTAGGTTAGGTTAGGTTAGGTGAGGTTAGGTTAGGTTAGGTGTTAGATGTTAGATTAGATTAGATGTTAAGTTAGATGTTAGATGTTAGAATAGATTAGATGTTAGGTTAGGTTAGGCTAGGTTAGGTTAGTTTAGGATTAAATGTTACGTTAGATGTTAGATGTTAGATTAGATTAGATGTTAGGTTAGGTTAGGTTAGGTTAGGTTGGGTTAAGTTAGGTTAGGTTAGGTTAGGTGAGGTGAGGTTAGGTTAGGTTAGGTTAGGTTAGGTTATATTAGGTTAGGTTAGGTTAGGTTAGGTTAGGTTAGATGTTAGATTATAATAAATGGGAAGTTAGATGTTCGATGTTAGACTAGATTAGACGTTAGGTTAGGTTAGGTTAGGTTAGGTTAGGATGAGATGTTAGGTTAGATGTTAGATGTTAGATTAGATTAGATGTTAGGTTAGGTTAGGTTAGGTTAGGTTAGGTTAGGTTAGGATGAGATGTTAGGTTAGATGTTAGATGTTAGATTAGATTAGATGTTAGGTTAGGTTAGGTGAGGTGAGGTTAGGTTAGGTTAGGTTAGGTTAGGGTATGTTAGGTTATGTTAGGTTAGATGTTAGATGTTAGATTATATTAGATGGGAAGTTAGATGTTCGATGTTAGACTAGATTAGACGTTAGGTTAGGTTAGGTTAGGTTATGTTAGGTTAGGTTAGGTTAGCTTAGGTTAGTTTAGGTTAGGTTAGGTTAGGTTAGGTTAGGTTAGGTTAGGTGTTAGATGTTAGATTAGATTAGATGTTAAGTTAGATGTTAGATGTTAGAATAGATTAGATGTTAGGTTAGGTTAGGTTAGGTTGGGTTAGGTTAGGTTAGGTTAGGTTAGGTTAGGTTAGGTTAGGTCAGGTTAGGTTAGGTTAGGTTAGGTGTTTGATGTTAGATTAGATTAGATGTTAAGTTAGATGTTATATGTTAGAATAGATTAGATGTTAGGTTAGGTTAGGTTAGGTTAGTTTAGGATTAGATGTTACATTAGATGTTAGATGTTAGATTAGATTAGATGTTAGGTTAGGTTAGGTTAGGTTGGGTTAAGTTAGGTTAGGTTAGGTTAGGTGAGGTGAGGTTAGGTTAGGTTAGGTTATATTAGGTTAGGTTAGGTTAGGTTAGGTTAGATGTTAGATGTTAGATGTTAGATTATAATAAATGGGAAGTTAGATGTTCGATGTTAGACTAGATTAGACGTTAGGTTAGGTTAGGTTAGGTTAGGTTAGGTTAGGATGAGATGTTAGGTTAGATGTTAGATGTTAGATTAGATTACATGTAAGGTTAGCTTAGGTGAGGTGAGGTTAGGTTAGGTTAGGTTAGGTTAGGTTAGGGTATGTTAGGTTAGGTTAGGTTAGGTTAGATGTTAGATGTTGGATTATATTAGATGGGAAGTTAGATGTTCGATGTTACACTAGATTAGACGTTAGGTTAGGTTAGGTTAGGTTAGGTTAGGCTAGGTTAGGTTATGTTAGGTTAGGTTAGGTTAGCTTAGGTTAGTTTAGGTTAGGTTAGGTTAGGTTAGGTTAGGTTAGGTTATGTTAGGTTAGGTTAGGTTAGGTTAGGTTAGGTTAGGGTATGTTAGGTTAGGTTAGGTTAGGTTAGGTTAGGTTAGATGTTAGATGTTAGATTATATTAGATGGGAAGTTAGATGTTCGATGTTAGACTAGATTAGACGTTAGGTTAGGTTAGGTTAGGTCAGGTTAGGTTAGGTTAGGTTAGGTTAGGTTAGGTTAGGTTAGGTTAGGTTATGTTAGGTTAGTTTAGGTTAGGTTAGGTTAGGTTAGGTTAGGTTAGGTTAGGTTAGGTTCGGTTAGGTTAGGTTAGGTTAGGTTAGGTTAGGTTAGTTAGGTTAGGTTAGGTTAGGTTAGGTTAGGTGTTAGATGTTAGATTAGATTAGATGTTAAGTTAGATGTTAGATGTTAGAATAGATTAGATGTTAGGTTAGGTTAGGTTAGTTTAGGATTAGATGTTACGTTAGATGTTAGATTAGATTAGATGTTAGGTTAGGTTAGGTTAGGTTAGGTTGGGTTAAGTTAGGTTAGGTGAGGTGAGGTTAGGTTAGGTTAGGTTAGGTTAGGTTAGGTTATGTTAGGTTAGGTTAGGTTAGGTTAGATGTTAGATGTTAGATTATAATAAATGGGAAGTTAGATGTTCGATGTTGGACTAGATTAGACGTTAGGTTAGGTTAGGTTAGGTTAGGGTAGGCTAGGCTAGGCAAGGCTAGGCTAGGCTAGGTTAGGTTAGGTTAGGTTAGGTTAGGTTAGGTTAGGTTAGGTTAGGTTCGGTTAGGTTCGGTTAGGTTAGGTTAGGTTAGGTTAGGTTAGGTTAGGTTTGGTTAGGTTAGGTTTGGTTAGGTTAGGTTAGGTTAGGTTAGGTTAGGTTAGGTTAGGTTAGGTTAAGTTAGGTTAGGTTAGGTTAGGTTAGGTGTTAGATGTTAGATTAGATTAGATGTTAAGTTAGATGTTAGATGTTAGAATAGATTAGATGTTAGGTTAGGTTAGGTTAGGTTAGTTTAGGATTAGATGTTACGTTAGATGTTAGATGTTAGATTAGATTAGATGTTAGGTTAGGTTAGGTTAGGTTAGGTTAGGTTAGGATGAGATGTTAGGTTAGATGTTAGATGTTAGATTAGATTAGATGTTAGGTTAGGTTAGGTGAGGTGAGGTTAGGTTAGGTTAGGTTAGGTTAGGGTATGTTAGGTTAGGTTAGGTTAGATGTTAGATGTTAGATTATATTAGATGGGAAGTTAGATGTTCGATGTTAGACTAGATTAGACGTTAGGTTAGGTTAGGTTAGGTTAGGTTAGGTTAGGTTAGGTTAGGTTATGTTAGGTTAGGTTAGGTTAGCTTAGGTTAGTTTAGGTTAGGTTAGGTTAGGTTAGGTTAGGTTAGGTTAGGTGTTAGATGTTAGATTAGATTAGATGTTAAGTTAGATGTTAGATGTTAGAATAGATTAGATGTTAGGTTAGGTTAGGTTAGGTGAGGTGAGGTTAGGTTAGGTTAGGTTAGGTTAGGTTATATTAGGTTAGGTTAGGTTAGGTTAGGTTAGATGTTAGATGTTAGATTATAATAAATGGGAAGTTAGATGTTCGATGTTAGACTAGATTACACGTTAGGTTAGGTTAGGTTAGGTTGTTAGGTTAGGTTAGGTTAGGTTAGGGTATGTTAGGTTAGGTTAGGTTAGGTTAGGTTAGGTGTTAGATGTTAGATTAGATTAGATGTTAGGTTAGGTTAGGTTAGGTTAGGTTGGGTTAGGTTAGGTTAGGTTAGGTTAGGTTAGGTTAGGTTAGGTTAGGTAAGGTTAGGTTAGGTTAGGTTAGGTTAGGTTAGGTGTTTGATGTTAGATTAGATTAGATGTTAAGTTAGATGTTATATGTTAGAATAGATTAGATGTTAGGTTAGGTTAGGTTAGGTTAGTTTAGGATTAGATGTTACATTAGATGTTAGGTTAGGTTAGGTTAGGTTAGGTTGGGTTAAGTTAGGTTAGGTTAGGTTAGGTGAGGTGAGGTGAGGTTAGGTTAGGTTAGGTTAGGTTATATTAGGTTAGGTTAGGTTAGGTTAGGTTAGATGTTAGATGTTAGATGTTAGATTATAATAAATGGGAAGTTAGATGTTCGATGTTAGACTAGATTAGACGTTAGGTTATGTTAGGTTAGGTTAGGTTAGGATGAGATGTTAGGTTAGATGTTAGATGTTAGATTAGATTAGATGTTAGGTTAGGTTAGGTGAGGTGAGGTTAGGTTAGGTTAGGTTAGGTTAGGGTATGTTAGGTTAGGTTAGGTTAGGTTAGATGTTAGATGTTGGATTATATTAGATGGGAAGTTAGATGTTCGATGTTAGACTAGATTAGACGTTAGGTTAGGTTAGGTTAGGTTAGGCTAGGTTAGGTTATGTTAGGTTAGGTTAGGTTAGCTTAGGTTAGTTTAGGTTAGGTTAGGTTAGGTTAGGTTAGGTTAGGTTAGGTTAGGTTAGGTTAGGTTAGGTTAGGGTATGTTAGGTTAGGTTAGGTTAGGTTAGGTTAGGTTAGGTTAGATGTTAGATGTTAGATTATATTAGATGGGAAGTTAGATGTTCGATGTTAGACTAGATTAGACGTTAGGCTAGGTTAGGTTAGGTTAGGTCAGGTTAGGTTAGGTTAGGTTAGGTTAGGTTAGGGTACGTTAGCTTAGGTTAGGTTAGGTTAGGTTATGTTAGGTTAGTTTAGGTTAGGTTAGGTTAGGTTAGGTTAGGTTCGGTTAGGTTAGGTTAGGTTATGTTAGGTTAGTTAGGTTAGGTTAGGTTAGGTTAGGTTAGGTGTTAGATGTTAGATTAGATTAGATGTTAAGTTAGATGTTAGATGTTAGAATAGATTAGATGTTAGGTTAGGTTAGGTTAGTTTAGGATTAGATGTTACGTTAGATGTTAGATTAGATTAGATGTTAGGTTAGATTAGGTTAGGTTGGGTTAAGTTAGGTTAGGTGAGGTGAGGTTAGGTTAGGTTAGGTTATGTTAGGTTAGGTTAGGTTAGGTTAGGTTATGTTAGGTTAGGTTAGGTTAGGTTAGGTTAGATGTTAGATGTTAGATTATAATAAATGGGAAGTTAGATGTTCGATGTTGGACTAGATTAGACGTTAGGTTAGGTTAGGTTAGGTTAGGGTAGGCTAGGCTAGGCAAGGCTAGGCTAGGCTAGGTTAGGTTAGGTTAGGTTAGGTTAGGTTAGGTTAGGTTAGGTTCGGTTAGGTTAGGTTAGGTTAGGTTAGGTTAGGTTAGGTTAGGTTTGGTTAGGTTAGGTTTGGTTAGGTTAGGTTAGGTTAGGTTAGGTTAGGTTAGGTTAAGTTAGGTTAGGTTAGGTTAGGTTAGGTGTTAGATGTTAGATTAGATTAGATGTTAAGTTAGATGTTAGATGTTAGAATAGATTAGATGTTAGGTTAGGTTAGGTTAGGTTAGTTTAGGATTAGATGTTACGTTAGATGTTAGATGTTAGATTAGATTAGATGTTAGGTTAGGTTAGGTTAGGTTAGGTTAGGTTAGGATGAGATGTTAGGTTAGATGTTAGATGTTAGATTAGATTAGATGTTAGGTTAGGTTAGGTGAGGTGAGGTTAGGTTAGGTTAGGTTAGGGTATGTTAGGTTAGGTTAGGTTAGATGTTAGATGTTAGATTATATTAGATGGGAAGTTAGATGTTCGATGTTAGACTAGATTAGACGTTAGGTTAGGTTAGGTTAGGTTAGGTTAGGTTAGGTTAGGTTAGGTTATGTTAGGTTAGGTTAGGTTAGCTTAGGTTAGTTTAGGTTAGGTTAGGTTAGGTTAGGTTAGGTTAGGTGTTAGATGTTAGATTAGATTAGATGTTAAGTTAGATGTTAGATGTTAGAATAGATTAGATGTTAGGTTAGGTTAGGTTAGGTGAGGTGAGGTTAGGTTAGGTTAGGTTAGGTTAGGTTATATTAGGTTAGGTTAGGTTAGGTTAGGTTAGATGTTAGATGTTAGATTATAATAAATGGGAAGTTAGATGTTCGATGTTAGACTAGATTACACGTTAGGTTAGGTTAGGTTAGGTTGTTAGGTTAGGTTAGGTTAGGTTAGGGTATGTTAGGTTAGGTTAGGTTAGGTTAGGTTAGGTGTTAGATGTTAGATTAGATTAGATGTTAGGTTAGGTTAGGTTAGGTTAGGTTGGGTTAGGTTAGGTTAGGTTAGGTTAGGTTAGGTTAGGTTAGGTTAGGTTAGGTTAGGTTAGGTTAGGTTAGGTCAGGTTAGGTTAGGTTAGGTTAGGTGTTTGATGTTAGATTAGATTAGATGTTAAGTTAGATGTTATATGTTAGAATAGATTAGATGTTAGGTTAGGTTAGGTTAGGTTAGTTTAGGATTAGATGTTACATTAGATGTTAGGTTAGGTTAGGTTAGGTTAGGTTGGGTTAAGTTAGGTTAGGTTAGGTTAGGTGAGGTGAGGTGAGGTTAGGTTAGGTTAGGTTAGGTTATATTAGGTTAGGTTAGGTTAGGTTAGGTTAGATGTTAGATGTTAGATGTTAGATTATAATAAATGGGAAGTTAGATGTTCGATGTTAGACTAGATTAGACGTTAGGTTATGTTAGGTTAGGTTAGGTTAGGATGAGATGTTAGGTTAGATGTTAGATGTTAGATTAGATTAGATGTTAGGTTAGGTTAGGTGAGGTGAGGTTAGGTTAGGTTAGGTTAGGTTAGGGTATGTTAGGTTAGGTTAGGTTAGGTTAGATGTTAGATGTTGGATTATATTAGATGGGAAGTTAGATGTTCGATGTTAGACTAGATTAGACGTTAGGTTAGGTTAGGTTAGGTTAGGCTAGGTTAGGTTATGTTAGGTTAGGTTAGGTTAGCTTAGGTTAGTTTAGGTTAGGTTAGGTTAGGTTAGGTTAGGTTAGGTTAGGTTAGGTTAGGTTAGGTTAGGGTATGTTAGGTTAGGTTAGGTTAGGTTAGGTTAGGTTAGGTTAGATGTTAGATGTTAGATTATATTAGATGGGAAGTTAGATGTTCGATGTTAGACTAGATTAGACGTTAGGCTAGGTTAGGTTAGGTTAGGTCAGGTTAGGTTAGGTTAGGTTAGGTTAGGTTAGGGTACGTTAGCTTAGGTTAGGTTAGGTTAGGTTATGTTAGGTTAGTTTAGGTTAGGTTAGGTTAGGTTAGGTTAGGTTCGGTTAGGTTAGGTTAGGTTATGTTAGGTTAGTTAGGTTAGGTTAGGTTAGGTTAGGTTAGGTTAGGTGTTAGATGTTAGATTAGATTAGATGTTAAGTTAGATGTTAGATGTTAGAATAGATTAGATGTTAGGTTAGGTTAGGTTAGTTTAGGATTAGATGTTACGTTAGATGTTAGATTAGATTAGATGTTAGGTTAGATTAGGTTAGGTTGGGTTAAGTTAGGTTAGGTGAGGTGAGGTTAGGTTAGGTTAGGTTATGTTAGGTTAGGTTAGGTTAGGTTAGGTTATGTTAGGTTAGGTTAGGTTAGGTTAGGTTAGATGTTAGATGTTAGATTATAATAAATGGGAAGTTAGATGTTCGATGTTGGACTAGATTAGACGTTAGGTTAGGTTAGGTTAGGTTAGGGTAGGCTAGGCTAGGCAAGGCTAGGCTAGGCTAGGTTAGGTTAGGTTAGGTTAGGTTAGGTTAGGTTAGGTTAGGTTAGGTTAGGTTAGGTTAGGTTAGGTTAGGTTAGGTTAGGTTAGGTTAGGTTTGGTTAGGTTAGGTTAGGTTAGGTTAGGTTAGGTTAGGTTAGGTTAGGTTAAGTTAGGTTAGGTTAGGTTAGGTTAGGTTAGGTGTTAGATGTTAGATTAGATTAGATGTTAAGTTAGATGTTAGATGTTAGAATAGATTAGATGTTAGGTTAGGTTAGGTTAGGTTAGTTTAGGATTAGATGTTACGTTAGATGTTAGATGTTAGATTAGATTAGATGTTTGGTTAGGTTAGGTTAGGTTAGGTTGGGTTAGGTTAGGTTAGGTTAGGTTATGTGAGGTGAGGTTAGGTTAGGTTAGGTTAGGTTATGTTAGGTTAGGTTAGGTTAGGTTAGATGTTAGATGTGAGTTTATAATAAATGGGAAGTTAGATGTTCTATGTTAGACTAGATTAGACATTAGGTTAGGTTAGGTTAGGTTAGGTTAGGTTAGGATGAGATGTTAGGTTAGATGTTAGATGTTAGATTAGATTAGATGTTAGGTTAGGTTAGGTTAGGTTAGGTTAGGTCAGGTTAGGTTAGGTTAGGTTAGGTTAGGTTAGGTTACGTTAGGTTAGGTTAGGTTAGGTTAGGTTATGTTAGGTTAGTTTAGGTTAGGTTAGGTTAGGTTAGGTTAGGTTCGGTTAGGTTAGGTTAGGTTAGGTTAGGTTAGGTTAGTTAGGTTAGGTTAGGTTAGGTTAGGTTAGGTGTTAGATGTTAGATTAGATTAGATGTTAAGTTAGATGTTAGATGTTAGAATAGATTAGATGTTAGGTTAGGTTAGGTTAGTTTAGGATTAGATGTTACGTTAGATGTTAGATTAGATTAGATGTTAGGTTAGGTTAGGTTAGGTTGGGTTAAGTTAGGTTAGGTGAGGTGAGGTTAGGTTAGGTTAGGTTAGGTTAGGTTATGTTAGGTTAGGTTAGGTTAGGTTAGGTTAGATGTTAGATGTTAGAATATAATAAATGGGAAGTTAGATGTTCGATGTATGACTAGATTAGACGTTAGGTTAGGTTAGGTTAGGTTAGGGTAGGCTAGGCTAGGCAAGGCTAGGCTAGGCTAGGTTAGGTTAGGTTAGGTTAGGTTAGGTTAGGTTAGGTTAGCTTAGGTTAGGTTAGGTTCGGTAAGGTTAGGTTAGGTTAGGTTAGGTTAGGTTAGGTTAGGTTAGGTTTGGTTAGGTTAGGTTTGGTTAGGTTAGGTTAGGTTAGGTTAGGATAGGTTAGGTTAGGTTAAGTTAGGTTAGGTTAGGTTAGGTTAGGTTAGGTGTTAGATGTTAGATTAGATTAGATGTTAAGTTAGATGTTAGATGTTAGAATAGATTAGATGTTAGGTTAGGTTAGGTTAGGTTAGTTTAGGATTAGATGTTACGTTAGATGTTAGATGTTAGATTAGATTAGATGTTAGGTTAGGTTAGGTTAGGTTAGGATTAGATGTTAGGTTAGATGTTAGATGTTAGATTAGATTAGATGTTAGGTTAGGTTAGGTGAGGTGAGGTTAGGTTAGGTTAGGTTAGGGTATGTTAGGTTAGGTTAGGTTAGATGTTAGATGTTAGATTATATTAGATGGGAAGTTAGATGTTCGATGTTAGACTAGATTAGACGTTAGGTTAGGTTAGGTTAGGTTAGGTTAGGTTAGGTTAGGTTAGGTTATGTTAGGTTAGGTTAGGTTAGCTTAGGTTAGTTTAGGTTAGGTTAGGTTAGGTTAGGTTAGGTTAGGTGTTAGATGTTAGATTAGATTAGATGTTAAGTTAGATGTTAGATGTTAGAATAGATTAGATGTTAGGTTAGGTTAGGTTAGGTGAGGTGAGGTTAGGTTAGGTTAGGTTAGGTTAGGTTATATTAGGTTAGGTTAGGTTAGGTTAGGTTAGATGTTAGATGTTAGATTATAATAAATGGGAAGTTAGATGTTCGATGTTAGACTAGATTACACGTTAGGTTAGGTTAGGTTAGGTTGTTAGGTTAGGTTAGGTTAGGTTAGGGTATGTTAGGTTAGGTTAGGTTAGGTTAGGTTAGGTGTTAGATGTTAGATTAGATTAGATGTTAGGTTAGGTTAGGTTAGGTTAGGTTGGGTTAGGTTAGGTTAGGTTAGGTTAGGTTAGGTTAGGTTAGGTTAGGTTAGGTTAGGTTAGGTTAGGTTAGGTCAGGTTAGGTTAGGTTAGGTTAGGTGTTTGATGTTAGATTAGATTAGATGTTAAGTTAGATGTTATATGTTAGAATAGATTAGATGTTAGGTTAGGTTAGGTTAGGTTAGTTTAGGATTAGATGTTACATTAGATGTTAGGTTAGGTTAGGTTAGGTTAGGTTGGGTTAAGTTAGGTTAGGTTAGGTTAGGTGAGGTGAGGTGAGGTTAGGTTAGGTTAGGTTAGGTTATATTAGGTTAGGTTAGGTTAGGTTAGGTTAGATGTTAGATGTTAGATGTTAGATTATAATAAATGGGAAGTTAGATGTTCGATGTTAGACTAGATTAGACGTTAGGTTATGTTAGGTTAGGTTAGGTTAGGATGAGATGTTAGGTTAGATGTTAGATGTTAGATTAGATTAGATGTTAGGTTAGGTTAGGTGAGGTGAGGTTAGGTTAGGTTAGGTTAGGTTAGGGTATGTTAGGTTAGGTTAGGTTAGGTTAGATGTTAGATGTTGGATTATATTAGATGGGAAGTTAGATGTTCGATGTTAGACTAGATTAGACGTTAGGTTAGGTTAGGTTAGGTTAGGCTAGGTTAGGTTATGTTAGGTTAGGTTAGGTTAGCTTAGGTTAGTTTAGGTTAGGTTAGGTTAGGTTAGGTTAGGTTAGGTTAGGTTAGGTTAGGTTAGGTTAGGGTATGTTAGGTTAGGTTAGGTTAGGTTAGGTTAGGTTAGGTTAGATGTTAGATGTTAGATTATATTAGATGGGAAGTTAGATGTTCGATGTTAGACTAGATTAGACGTTAGGCTAGGTTAGGTTAGGTTAGGTCAGGTTAGGTTAGGTTAGGTTAGGTTAGGTTAGGGTACGTTAGCTTAGGTTAGGTTAGGTTAGGTTATGTTAGGTTAGTTTAGGTTAGGTTAGGTTAGGTTAGGTTAGGTTCGGTTAGGTTAGGTTAGGTTATGTTAGGTTAGTTAGGTTAGGTTAGGTTAGGTTAGGTTAGGTTAGGTGTTAGATGTTAGATTAGATTAGATGTTAAGTTAGATGTTAGATGTTAGAATAGATTAGATGTTAGGTTAGGTTAGGTTAGTTTAGGATTAGATGTTACGTTAGATGTTAGATTAGATTAGATGTTAGGTTAGATTAGGTTAGGTTGGGTTAAGTTAGGTTAGGTGAGGTGAGGTTAGGTTAGGTTAGGTTATGTTAGGTTAGGTTAGGTTAGGTTAGGTTATGTTAGGTTAGGTTAGGTTAGGTTAGGTTAGATGTTAGATGTTAGATTATAATAAATGGGAAGTTAGATGTTCGATGTTGGACTAGATTAGACGTTAGGTTAGGTTAGGTTAGGTTAGGGTAGGCTAGGCTAGGCAAGGCTAGGCTAGGCTAGGTTAGGTTAGGTTAGGTTAGGTTAGGTTAGGTTAGGTTAGGTTAGGTTAGGTTAGGTTAGGTTAGGTTAGGTTAGGTTAGGTTAGGTTTGGTTAGGTTAGGTTAGGTTAGGTTAGGTTAGGTTAGGTTAGGTTAGGTTAAGTTAGGTTAGGTTAGGTTAGGTTAGGTTAGGTGTTAGATGTTAGATTAGATTAGATGTTAAGTTAGATGTTAGATGTTAGAATAGATTAGATGTTAGGTTAGGTTAGGTTAGGTTAGTTTAGGATTAGATGTTACGTTAGATGTTAGATGTTAGATTAGATTAGATGTTTGGTTAGGTTAGGTTAGGTTAGGTTGGGTTAGGTTAGGTTAGGTTAGGTTATGTGAGGTGAGGTTAGGTTAGGTTAGGTTAGGTTATGTTAGGTTAGGTTAGGTTAGGTTAGATGTTAGATGTGAGTTTATAATAAATGGGAAGTTAGATGTTCTATGTTAGACTAGATTAGACATTAGGTTAGGTTAGGTTAGGTTAGGTTAGGTTAGGATGAGATGTTAGGTTAGATGTTAGATGTTAGATTAGATTAGATGTTAGGTTAGGTTAGGTTAGGTTAGGTTAGGTCAGGTTAGGTTAGGTTAGGTTAGGTTAGGTTAGGTTACGTTAGGTTAGGTTAGGTTAGGTTAGGTTATGTTAGGTTAGTTTAGGTTAGGTTAGGTTAGGTTAGGTTAGGTTCGGTTAGGTTAGGTTAGGTTAGGTTAGGTTAGGTTAGTTAGGTTAGGTTAGGTTAGGTTAGGTTAGGTGTTAGATGTTAGATTAGATTAGATGTTAAGTTAGATGTTAGATGTTAGAATAGATTAGATGTTAGGTTAGGTTAGGTTAGTTTAGGATTAGATGTTACGTTAGATGTTAGATTAGATTAGATGTTAGGTTAGGTTAGGTTAGGTTGGGTTAAGTTAGGTTAGGTGAGGTGAGGTTAGGTTAGGTTAGGTTAGGTTAGGTTATGTTAGGTTAGGTTAGGTTAGGTTAGGTTAGATGTTAGATGTTAGAATATAATAAATGGGAAGTTAGATGTTCGATGTATGACTAGATTAGACGTTAGGTTAGGTTAGGTTAGGTTAGGGTAGGCTAGGCTAGGCAAGGCTAGGCTAGGCTAGGTTAGGTTAGGTTAGGTTAGGTTAGGTTAGGTTAGGTTAGCTTAGGTTAGGTTAGGTTCGGTAAGGTTAGGTTAGGTTAGGTTAGGTTAGGTTAGGTTAGGTTAGGTTTGGTTAGGTTAGGTTTGGTTAGGTTAGGTTAGGTTAGGTTAGGATAGGTTAGGTTAGGTTAAGTTAGGTTAGGTTAGGTTAGGTTAGGTTAGGTGTTAGATGTTAGATTAGATTAGATGTTAAGTTAGATGTTAGATGTTAGAATAGATTAGATGTTAGGTTAGGTTAGGTTAGGTTAGTTTAGGATTAGATGTTACGTTAGATGTTAGATGTTAGATTAGATTAGATGTTAGGTTAGGTTAGGTTAGGTTAGGATTAGATGTTAGGTTAGATGTTAGATGTTAGATTAGATTAGATGTTAGGTTAGGTTAGGTGAGGTGAGGTTAGGTTAGGTTAGGTTAGGGTATGTTAGGTTAGGTTAGGTTAGATGTTAGATGTTAGATTATATTAGATGGGAAGTTAGATGTTCGATGTTAGACTAGATTAGACGTTAGGTTAGGTTAGGTTAGGTTAGGTTAGGTTAGGTTAGGTTAGGTTATGTTAGGTTAGGTTAGGTTAGCTTAGGTTAGTTTAGGTTAGGTTAGGTTAGGTTAGGTTAGGTTAGGTGTTAGATGTTAGATTAGATTAGATGTTAAGTTAGATGTTAGATGTTAGAATAGATTAGATGTTAGGTTAGGTTAGGTTAGGTGAGGTGAGGTTAGGTTAGGTTAGGTTAGGTTAGGTTATATTAGGTTAGGTTAGGTTAGGTTAGGTTAGATGTTAGATGTTAGATTATAATAAATGGGAAGTTAGATGTTCGATGTTAGACTAGATTACACGTTAGGTTAGGTTAGGTTAGGTTGTTAGGTTAGGTTAGGTTAGGTTAGGGTATGTTAGGTTAGGTTAGGTTAGGTTAGGTTAGGTGTTAGATGTTAGATTAGATTAGATGTTAGGTTAGGTTAGGTTAGGTTAGGTTGGGTTAGGTTAGGTTAGGTTAGGTTAGGTTAGGTTAGGTTAGGTTAGGTTAGGTTAGGTTAGGTTAGGTCAGGTTAGGTTAGGTTAGGTTAGGTGTTTGATGTTAGATTAGATTAGATGTTAAGTTAGATGTTATATGTTAGAATAGATTAGATGTTAGGTTAGGTTAGGTTAGGTTAGTTTAGGATTAGATGTTACATTAGATGTTAGGTTAGGTTAGGTTAGGTTAGGTTGGGTTAAGTTAGGTTAGGTTAGGTTAGGTGAGGTGAGGTGAGGTTAGGTTAGGTTAGGTTAGGTTATATTAGGTTAGGTTAGGTTAGGTTAGGTTAGATGTTAGATGTTAGATGTTAGATTATAATAAATGGGAAGTTAGATGTTCGATGTTAGACTAGATTAGACGTTAGGTTATGTTAGGTTAGGTTAGGTTAGGATGAGATGTTAGGTTAGATGTTAGATGTTAGATTAGATTAGATGTTAGGTTAGGTTAGGTGAGGTGAGGTTAGGTTAGGTTAGGTTAGGTTAGGGTATGTTAGGTTAGGTTAGGTTAGGTTAGATGTTAGATGTTGGATTATATTAGATGGGAAGTTAGATGTTCGATGTTAGACTAGATTAGACGTTAGGTTAGGTTAGGTTAGGTTAGGCTAGGTTAGGTTATGTTAGGTTAGGTTAGGTTAGCTTAGGTTAGTTTAGGTTAGGTTAGGTTAGGTTAGGTTAGGTTAGGTTAGGTTAGGTTAGGTTAGGTTAGGGTATGTTAGGTTAGGTTAGGTTAGGTTAGGTTAGGTTAGGTTAGATGTTAGATGTTAGATTATATTAGATGGGAAGTTAGATGTTCGATGTTAGACTAGATTAGACGTTAGGCTAGGTTAGGTTAGGTTAGGTCAGGTTAGGTTAGGTTAGGTTAGGTTAGGTTAGGGTACGTTAGCTTAGGTTAGGTTAGGTTAGGTTATGTTAGGTTAGTTTAGGTTAGGTTAGGTTAGGTTAGGTTAGGTTCGGTTAGGTTAGGTTAGGTTATGTTAGGTTAGTTAGGTTAGGTTAGGTTAGGTTAGGTTAGGTGTTAGATGTTAGATTAGATTAGATGTTAAGTTAGATGTTAGATGTTAGAATAGATTAGATGTTAGGTTAGGTTAGGTTAGTTTAGGATTAGATGTTACGTTAGATGTTAGATTAGATTAGATGTTAGGTTAGATTAGGTTAGGTTGGGTTAAGTTAGGTTAGGTGAGGTGAGGTTAGGTTAGGTTAGGTTATGTTAGGTTAGGTTAGGTTAGGTTAGGTTATGTTAGGTTAGGTTAGGTTAGGTTAGGTTAGATGTTAGATGTTAGATTATAATAAATGGGAAGTTAGATGTTCGATGTTGGACTAGATTAGACGTTAGGTTAGGTTAGGTTAGGTTAGGGTAGGCTAGGCTAGGCAAGGCTAGGCTAGGCTAGGTTAGGTTAGGTTAGGTTAGGTTAGGTTAGGTTAGGTTAGGTTAGGTTAGGTTAGGTTAGGTTAGGTTAGGTTAGGTTAGGTTTGGTTAGGTTAGGTTAGGTTAGGTTAGGTTAGGTTAGGTTAGGTTAGGTTAAGTTAGGTTAGGTTAGGTTAGGTTAGGTTAGGTGTTAGATGTTAGATTAGATTAGATGTTAAGTTAGATGTTAGATGTTAGAATAGATTAGACGTTAGGTTAGGTTAGGTTAGGTTAGGGTAGGCTAGGCTAGGCAAGGCTAGGCTAGGCTAGGTTAGGTTAGGTTAGGTTAGGTTAGGTTAGGTTAGGTTAGGTTAGGTTAGGTTAGGTTAGGTTAGGTTAGGTTAGGTTAGGTTAGGTTTGGTTAGGTTAGGTTAGGTTAGGTTAGGTTAGGTTAGGTTAGGTTAGGTTAAGTTAGGTTAGGTTAGGTGTTAGATGTTAGATTAGATTAGATGTTAAGTTAGATGTTAGATGTTAGAATAGATTAGATGTTAGGTTAGGTTAGGTTAGGTTAGTTTAGGATTAGATGTTACGTTAGATGTTAGATGTTAGATTAGATTAGATGTTTGGTTAGGTTAGGTTAGGTTAGGTTGGGTTAGGTTAGGTTAGGTTAGGTTATGTGAGGTGAGGTTAGGTTAGGTTAGGTTAGGTTATGTTAGGTTAGGTTAGGTTAGGTTAGATGTTAGATGTGAGTTTATAATAAATGGGAAGTTAGATGTTCTATGTTAGACTAGATTAGACATTAGGTTAGGTTAGGTTAGGTTAGGTTAGGTTAGGATGAGATGTTAGGTTAGATGTTAGATGTTAGATTAGATTAGATGTTAGGTTAGGTTAGGTTAGGTTAGGTTAGGTCAGGTTAGGTTAGGTTAGGTTAGGTTAGGTTAGGTTACGTTAGGTTAGGTTAGGTTAGGTTAGGTTATGTTAGGTTAGTTTAGGTTAGGTTAGGTTAGGTTAGGTTAGGTTCGGTTAGGTTAGGTTAGGTTAGGTTAGGTTAGGTTAGTTAGGTTAGGTTAGGTTAGGTTAGGTGTTAGATGTTAGATTAGATTAGATGTTAAGTTAGATGTTAGATGTTAGAATAGATTAGATGTTAGGTTAGGTTAGGTTAGTTTAGGATTAGATGTTACGTTAGATGTTAGATTAGATTAGATGTTAGGTTAGGTTAGGTTAGGTTGGGTTAAGTTAGGTTAGGTGAGGTGAGGTTAGGTTAGGTTAGGTTAGGTTAGGTTAGGTTATGTTAGGTTAGGTTAGGTTAGGTTAGGTTAGATGTTAGATGTTAGAATATAATAAATGGGAAGTTAGATGTTCGATGTTGGACTAGATTAGACGTTAGGTTAGGTTAGGTTAGGTTAGGGTAGGCTAGGCTAGGCAAGGCTAGGCTAGGCTAGGTTAGGTTAGGTTAGGTTAGGTTAGGTTAGGTTAGGTTAGGTTAGCTTAGGTTAGGTTAGGTTCGGTAAGGTTAGGTTAGGTTAGGTTAGGTTAGGTTAGGTTAGGTTAGGTTTGGTTAGGTTAGGTTTGGTTAGGTTAGGTTAGGTTAGGTTAGGATAGGTTAGGTTAGGTTAAGTTAGGTTAGGTTAGGTTAGGTTAGGTTAGGTGTTAGATGTTAGATTAGATTAGATGTTAAGTTAGATGTTAGATGTTAGAATAGATTAGATGTTAGGTTAGGTTAGGTTAGGTTAGTTTAGGATTAGATGTTACGTTAGATGTTAGATGTTAGATTAGATTAGATGTTAGGTTAGGTTAGGTTAGGTTAGGATTAGATGTTAGGTTAGATGTTAGATGTTAGATTAGATTAGATGTTAGGTTAGGTTAGGTGAGGTGAGGTTAGGTTAGGTTAGGTTAGGGTATGTTAGGTTAGGTTAGGTTAGATGTTAGATGTTAGATTATATTAGATGGGAAGTTAGATGTTCGATGTTAGACTAGATTAGACGTTAGGTTAGGTTAGGTTAGGTTAGGTTAGGTTAGGTTAGGTTAGGTTATGTTAGGTTAGGTTAGGTTAGCTTAGGTTAGTTTAGGTTAGGTTAGGTTAGGTTAGGTTAGGTTAGGTGTTAGATGTTAGATTAGATTAGATGTTAAGTTAGATGTTAGATGTTAGAATAGATTAGATGTTAGGTTAGGTTAGGTTAGGTGAGGTGAGGTTAGGTTAGGTTAGGTTAGGTTAGGTTATATTAGGTTAGGTTAGGTTAGGTTAGGTTAGATGTTAGATGTTAGATTATAATAAATGGGAAGTTAGATGTTCGATGTTAGACTAGATTACACGTTAGGTTAGGTTAGGTTAGGTTGTTAGGTTAGGTTAGGTTAGGTTAGGGTATGTTAGGTTAGGTTAGGTTAGGTTAGGTTAGGTGTTAGATGTTAGATTAGATTAGATGTTAGGTTAGGTTAGGTTAGGTTAGGTTGGGTTAGGTTAGGTTAGGTTAGGTTAGGTTAGGTTAGGTTAGGTTAGGTTAGGTTAGGTTAGGTTAGGTCAGGTTAGGTTAGGTTAGGTTAGGTGTTTGATGTTAGATTAGATTAGATGTTAAGTTAGATGTTATATGTTAGAATAGATTAGATGCTAGGTTAGGTTAGGTTAGGTTAGTTTAGGATTAGATGTTACATTAGATGTTAGGTTAGGTTAGGTTAGGTTAGGTTGGGTTAAGTTAGGTTAGGTTAGGTTAGGTGAGGTGAGGTGAGGTTAGGTTAGGTTAGGTTAGGTTATATTAGGTTAGGTTAGGTTAGGTTAGGTTAGATGTTAGATGTTAGATGTTAGATTATAATAAATGGGAAGTTAGATGTTCGATGTTAGACTAGATTAGACGTTAGGTTATGTTAGGTTAGGTTAGGTTAGGATGAGATGTTAGGTTAGATGTTAGATGTTAGATTAGATTAGATGTTAGGTTAGGTTAGGTGAGGTGAGGTTAGGTTAGGTTAGGTTAGGTTAGGGTATGTTAGGTTAGGTTAGGTTAGATGTTAGATGTTGGATTATATTAGATGGGAAGTTAGATGTTCGATGTTAGACTAGATTAGACGTTAGGTTAGGTTAGGTTAGGTTAGGCTAGGTTAGGTTATGTTAGGTTAGGTTAGGTTAGCTTAGGTTAGTTTAGGTTAGGTTAGGTTAGGTTAGGTTAGGTTAGGTTAGGTTAGGTTAGGGTATGTTAGGTTAGGTTAGGTTAGGTTAGGTTAGGTTAGGTTAGATGTTAGATGTTAGATTATATTAGATGGGAAGTTAGATGTTCGATGTTAGACTAGATTAGACGTTAGGCTAGGTTAGGTTAGGTTAGGTCAGGTTAGGTTAGGTTAGGTTAGGTTAGGTTAGGGTACGTTAGCTTAGGTTAGGTTAGGTTAGGTTATGTTAGGTTAGTTTAGGTTAGGTTAGGTTAGGTTAGGTTCGGTTAGGTTAGGTTAGGTTATGTTAGGTTAGTTAGGTTAGGTTAGGTTAGGTTAGGTTAGGTGTTAGATGTTAGATTAGATTAGATGTTAAGTTAGATGTTAGATGTTAGAATAGATTAGATGTTAGGTTAGGTTAGGTTAGTTTAGGATTAGATGTTACGTTAGATGTTAGATTAGATTAGATGTTAGGTTAGATTAGGTTAGGTTGGGTTAAGTTAGGTTAGGTGAGGTGAGGTTAGGTTAGGTTAGGTTATGTTAGGTTAGGTTAGGTTAGGTTAGGTTATGTTAGGTTAGGTTAGGTTAGGTTAGGTTAGATGTTAGATGTTAGATTATAATAAATGGGAAGTTAGATGTTCGATGTTGGACTAGATTAGACGTTAGGTTAGGTTAGGTTAGGTTAGGGTAGGCTAGGCTAGGCAAGGCTAGGCTAGGCTAGGTTAGGTTAGGTTAGGTTAGGTTAGGTTAGGTTAGGTTAGGTTAGGTTAGGTTAGGTTAGGTTAGGTTAGGTTAGGTTAGGTTTGGTTAGGTTAGGTTAGGTTAGGTTAGGTTAGGTTAGGTTAGGTTAGGTTAAGTTAGGTTAGGTTAGGTTAGGTTAGGTTAGGTGTTAGATGTTAGATTAGATTAGATGTTAAGTTAGATGTTAGATGTTAGAATAGATTAGATGTTAGGTTAGGTTAGGTTAGGTTAGTTTAGGATTAGATGTTACGTTAGATGTTAGATGTTAGATTAGATTAGATGTTTGGTTAGGTTAGGTTAGGTTAGGTTGGGTTAGGTTAGGTTAGGTTAGGTTATGTGAGGTGAGGTTAGGTTAGGTTAGGTTAGGTTATGTTAGGTTAGGTTAGGTTAGGTTAGATGTTAGATGTGAGTTTATAATAAATGGGAAGTTAGATGTTCTATGTTAGACTAGATTAGACATTAGGTTAGGTTAGGTTAGGTTAGGTTAGGTTAGGATGAGATGTTAGGTTAGATGTTAGATGTTAGATTAGATTAGATGTTAGGTTAGGTTAGGTTAGGTTAGGTTAGGTCAGGTTAGGTTAGGTTAGGTTAGGTTAGGTTAGGTTACGTTAGGTTAGGTTAGGTTAGGTTAGGTTATGTTAGGTTAGTTTAGGTTAGGTTAGGTTAGGTTAGGTTAGGTTAGGTTCGGTTAGGTTAGGTTAGGTTAGGTTAGGTTAGGTTAGTTAGGTTAGGTTAGGTTAGGTTAGGTTAGGTGTTAGATGTTAGATTAGATTAGATGTTAAGTTAGATGTTAGATGTTAGAATAGATTAGATGTTAGGTTAGGTTAGGTTAGTTTAGGATTAGATGTTACGTTAGATGTTAGATTAGATTAGATGTTAGGTTAGGTTAGGTTAGGTTGGGTTAAGTTAGGTTAGGTGAGGTGAGGTTAGGTTAGGTTAGGTTAGGTTAGGTTAGGTTATGTTAGGTTAGGTTAGGTTAGGTTAGGTTAGATGTTAGATGTTAGAATATAATAAATGGGAAGTTAGATGTTCGATGTTGGACTAGATTAGACGTTAGGTTAGGTTAGGTTAGGTTAGGGTAGGCTAGGCTAGGCAAGGCTAGGCTAGGCTAGGTTAGGTTAGGTTAGGTTAGGTTAGGTTAGGTTAGGTTAGGTTAGCTTAGGTTAGGTTAGGTTCGGTAAGGTTAGGTTAGGTTAGGTTAGGTTAGGTTAGGTTAGGTTAGGTTTGGTTAGGTTAGGTTTGGTTAGGTTAGGTTAGGTTAGGTTAGGATAGGTTAGGTTAGGTTAAGTTAGGTTAGGTTAGGTTAGGTTAGGTTAGGTGTTAGATGTTAGATTAGATTAGATGTTAAGTTAGATGTTAGATGTTAGAATAGATTAGATGTTAGGTTAGGTTAGGTTAGGTTAGTTTAGGATTAGATGTTACGTTAGATGTTAGATGTTAGATTAGATTAGATGTTAGGTTAGGTTAGGTTAGGTTAGGTTAGGTTGGGTTAAGTTAGGTTAGGTTAGGTTAGGTGAGGTGAGGTTAGGTTATGTTAGGTTAGGTTAGGTTAGGTTAGATGTTAGATGTTGGATTATATTAGATGGGAAGTTAGATGTTCGATGTTAGACTAGATTAGACGTTAGGTTAGGTTAGGTTAGGTTAGGCTAGGTTAGGTTATGTTAGGTTAGGTTAGGTTAGCTTAGGTTAGTTTAGGTTAGGTTAGGTTAGGTTAGGTTAGGTTAGGTTAGGTTAGGTTAGGTTAGGTTAGGGTATGTTAGGTTAGGTTAGGTTAGGTTAGGTTAGGTTAGATGTTAGATGTTAGATTATATTAGATGGGAAGTTAGATGTTCGATGTTAGACTAGATTAGACGTTAGGCTAGGTTAGGTTAGGTTAGGTCAGGTTAGGTTAGGTTAGGTTAGGTTAGGTTAGGGTACGTTAGCTTAGGTTAGGTTAGGTTAGGTTATGTTAGGTTAGTTTAGGTTAGGTTAGGTTAGGTTAGGTTAGGTTCGGTTAGGTTAGGTTAGGTTATGTTAGGTTAGTTAGGTTAGGTTAGGTTAGGTTAGGTTAGGTGTTAGATGTTAGATTAGATTAGATGTTAAGTTAGATGTTAGATGTTAGAATAGATTAGATGTTAGGTTAGGTTAGGTTAGTTTAGGATTAGATGTTACGTTAGATGTTAGATTAGATTAGATGTTAGGTTAGATTAGGTTAGGTTGGGTTAAGTTAGGTTAGGTGAGGTGAGGTTAGGTTAGGTTAGGTTATGTTAGGTTAGGTTAGGTTAGGTTAGGTTATGTTAGGTTAGGTTAGGTTAGGTTAGGTTAGATGTTAGATGTTAGATTATAATAAATGGGAAGTTAGATGTTCGATGTTGGACTAGATTAGACGTTAGGTTAGGTTAGGTTAGGTTAGGGTAGGCTAGGCTAGGCAAGGCTAGGCTAGGCTAGGTTAGGTTAGGTTAGGTTAGGTTAGGTTAGGTTAGGTTAGGTTAGGTTCGGTTAGGTTAGGTTAGGTTAGGTTAGGTTAGGTTAGGTTAGGTTTGGTTAGGTTAGGTTTGGTTAGGTTAGGTTAGGTTAGGTTAGGTTAGGTTAGGTTAGGTTAGGTTAAGTTAGGTTAGGTTAGGTTAGGTTAGGTGTTAGATGTTAGATTAGATTAGATGTTAAGTTAGATGTTAGATGTTAGAATAGATTAGATGTTAGGTTAGGTTAGGTTAGGTTAGTTTAGGATTAGATGTTACGTTAGATGTTAGATGTTAGATTAGATTAGATGTTAGGTTAGGTTAGGTTAGGTTAGGATGAGATGTTAGGTTAGATGTTAGATGTTAGATTAGATTAGATGTTAGGTTAGGTTAGGTGAGGTGAGGTTAGGTTAGGTTAGGTTAGGGTATGTTAGGTTAGGTTAGGTTAGATGTTAGATGTTAGATTATATTAGATGGGAAGTTAGATGTTCGATGTTAGACTAGATTAGACGTTAGGTTAGGTTAGGTTAGGTTAGGTTAGGTTAGGTTAGGTTAGGTTATGTTAGGTTAGGTTAGGTTAGCTTAGGTTAGTTTAGGTTAGGTTAGGTTAGGTTAGGTTAGGTTAGGTGTTAGATGTTAGATTAGATTAGATGTTAAGTTAGATGTTAGATGTTAGAATAGATTAGATGTTAGGTTAGGTTAGGTTAGGTGAGGTGAGGTTAGGTTAGGTTAGGTTAGGTTAGGTTATATTAGGTTAGGTTAGGTTAGGTTAGATGTTAGATGTTAGATTATAATAAATGGGAAGTTAGATGTTCGATGTTAGACTAGATTACACGTTAGGTTAGGTTAGGTTAGGTTGTTAGGTTAGGTTAGGTTAGGTTAGGGCATGTTAGGTTAGGTTAGGTTAGGTTAGGTTAGGTGTTAGATGTTAGATTAGATTAGATGTTAGGTTAGGTTAGGTTAGGTTAGGTTGGGTTAGGTTAGGTTAGGTTAGGTTAGGTTAGGTTAGGTTAGGTTAGGTTAGGTTAGGTTAGGTTAGGTTAGGTTAGGTCAGGTTAGGTTAGGTTAGGTTAGGTGTTTGATGTTAGATTAGATTAGATGTTAAGTTAGATGTTATATGTTAGAATAGATTAGATGTTAGGTTAGGTTAGGTTAGGTTAGTTTAGGATTAGATGTTACATTAGATGTTAGGTTAGGTTAGGTTAGGTTGGGTTAAGTTAGGTTAGGTTAGGTTAGGTGAGGTGAGGTGAGGTTAGGTTAGGTTAGGTTAGGTTATATTAGGTTAGGTTAGGTTAGGTTAGGTTAGATGTTAGATGTTAGATGTTAGATTATAATAAATGGGAAGTTAGATGTTCGATGTTAGACTAGATTAGACGTTAGGTTATGTTAGGTTAGGTTAGGTTAGGATGAGATGTTAGGTTAGATGTTAGATGTTAGATTAGATTAGATGTTAGGTTAGGTTAGGTGAGGTGAGGTTAGGTTAGGTTAGGTTAGGTTAGGGTATGTTAGGTTAGGTTAGGTTAGGTTAGATGTTAGATGTTGGATTATATTAGATGGGAAGTTAGATGTTCGATGTTAGACTAGATTAGACGTTAGGTTAGGTTAGGTTAGGTTAGGCTAGGTTAGGTTATGTTAGGTTAGGTTAGGTTAGCTTAGGTTAGTTTAGGTTAGGTTAGGTTAGGTTAGGTTAGGTTAGGTTAGGTTAGGTTAGGGTATGTTAGGTTAGGTTAGGTTAGGTTAGGTTAGGTTAGGTTAGATGTTAGATGTTAGATTATATTAGATGGGAAGTTAGATGTTCGATGTTAGACTAGATTAGACGTTAGGCTAGGTTAGGTTAGGTTAGGTCAGGTTAGGTTAGGTTAGGTTAGGTTAGGTTAGGGTACGTTAGCTTAGGTTAGGTTAGGTTAGGTTATGTTAGGTTAGTTTAGGTTAGGTTAGGTTAGGTTAGGTTAGGTTCGGTTAGGTTAGGTTAGGTTATGTTAGGTTAGTTAGGTTAGGTTAGGTTAGGTTAGGTTAGGTGTTAGATGTTAGATTAGATTAGATGTTAAGTTAGATGTTAGATGTTAGAATAGATTAGATGTTAGGTTAGGTTAGGTTAGGTTGGGTTAAGTTAGGTTAGGTGAGGTGAGGTTAGGTTAGGTTAGGTTATGTTAGGTTAGGTTAGGTTAGGTTAGGTTATGTTAGGTTAGGTTAGGTTAGGTTAGGTTAGATGTTAGATGTTAGATTATAATAAATGGGAAGTTAGATGTTCGATGTTGGACTAGATTAGACGTTAGGTTAGGTTAGGTTAGGTTAGGGTAGGCTAGGCTAGGCAAGGCTAGGCTAGGCTAGGTTAGGTTAGGTTAGGTTAGGTTAGGTTAGGTTAGGTTAGGTTAGGTTAGGTTAGGTTAGGTTAGGTTAGGTTAGGTTTGGTTAGGTTAGGTTAGGTTAGGTTAGGTTAGGTTAGGTTAGGTTAGGTTAAGTTAGGTTAGGTTAGGTTAGGTTAGGTTAGGTGTTAGATGTTAGATTAGATTAGATGTTAAGTTAGATGTTAGATGTTAGAATAGATTAGATGTTAGGTTAGGTTAGGTTAGGTTAGTTTAGGATTAGATGTTACGTTAGATGTTAGATGTTAGATTAGATTAGATGTTTGGTTAGGTTAGGTTAGGTTAGGTTGGGTTAGGTTAGGTTAGGTTAGGTTATGTGAGGTGAGGTTAGGTTAGGTTAGGTTAGGTTATGTTAGGTTAGGTTAGGTTAGGTTAGATGTTAGATGTGAGTTTATAATAAATGGGAAGTTAGATGTTCTATGTTAGACTAGATTAGACATTAGGTTAGGTTAGGTTAGGTTAGGTTAGGTTAGGATGAGATGTTAGGTTAGATGTTAGATGTTAGATTAGATTAGATGTTAGGTTAGGTTAGGTTAGGTTAGGTTAGGTCAGGTTAGGTTAGGTTAGGTTAGGTTAGGTTAGGTTACGTTAGGTTAGGTTAGGTTAGGTTAGGTTATGTTAGGTTAGTTTAGGTTAGGTTAGGTTAGGTTAGGTTAGGTTAGGTTCGGTTAGGTTAGGTTAGGTTAGGTTAGGTTAGGTTAGTTAGGTTAGGTTAGGTTAGGTTAGGTTAGGTGTTAGATGTTAGATTAGATTAGATGTTAAGTTAGATGTTAGATGTTAGAATAGATTAGATGTTAGGTTAGGTTAGGTTAGTTTAGGATTAGATGTTACGTTAGATGTTAGATTAGATTAGATGTTAGGTTAGGTTAGGTTAGGTTGGGTTAAGTTAGGTTAGGTGAGGTGAGGTTAGGTTAGGTTAGGTTAGGTTAGGTTATGTTAGGTTAGGTTAGGTTAGGTTAGGTTAGATGTTAGATGTTAGAATATAATAAATGGGAAGTTAGATGTTCGATGTTGGACTAGATTAGACGTTAGGTTAGGTTAGGTTAGGTTAGGGTAGGCTAGGCTAGGCAAGGCTAGGCTAGGCTAGGTTAGGTTAGGTTAGGTTAGGTTAGGTTAGGTTAGGTTAGCTTAGGTTAGGTTAGGTTCGGTAAGGTTAGGTTAGGTTAGGTTAGGTTAGGTTAGGTTAGGTTAGGTTTGGTTAGGTTAGGTTTGGTTAGGTTAGGTTAGGTTAGGTTAGGATAGGTTAGGTTAGGTTAAGTTAGGTTAGGTTAGGTTAGGTTAGGTTAGGTGTTAGATGTTAGATTAGATTAGATGTTAAGTTAGATGTTAGATGTTAGAATAGATTAGATGTTAGGTTAGGTTAGGTTAGGTTAGTTTAGGATTAGATGTTACGTTAGATGTTAGATGTTAGATTAGATTAGATGTTAGGTTAGGTTAGGTTAGGTTAGGTTAGGTTGGGTTAAGTTAGGTTAGGTTAGGTTAGGTGAGGTGAGGTTAGGTTATGTTAGGTTAGGTTAGGTTAGGTTAGATGTTAGATGTTAGATTATATTAAATGGGAAGTTAGATGTTCTATGTTAGACTAGATTAGACATTAGGTTAGGTTAGGTTAGGTTAGGTTAGGATGAGATGTTAGGTTAGATGTTAGATGTTAGATTAGATTAGATGTTAGGTTAGGTTAGGTTAGGTTAGGTTAGGTCAGGTGAGGTTAGGTTAGGTTAGGTTAGGGTATGTTAGGTTAGGTTAGGTTAGGTTAGATGTGAGATGTTAGATGTTAGATTATAATAAATGGGAAGTTAGATGTTCGATGTTAGACTAGATTAGACGTTAGGTTAGGTTAGGTTAGGTTAGGTTAGGTTAGGATGAGATGTTAGGTTAGATGTTAGATGTTAGATTAGATTAGATGTTAGGTTAGGTTAGGTGAGGTGAGGTTAGGTTAGGTTAGGTTAGGTTAGGTTAGGGTATGTTAGGTTAGGTTAGGTTAGGTTAGGTTAGGTTAGATGTTGGATTATATTAGATGGGAAGTTAGATGTTCGATGTTAGACTAGATTAGACGTTAGGTTAGGTTAGGTTAGGTTAGGTTAGGTTATGTTAGGTTAGGTTAGGTTAGCTTAGGTTAGTTTAGGTTAGGTTAGGTTAGGTTAGGTTAGGTTAGCTTAGGTTAGGTTAGGTTCGGTTGGGTTAGGTTAGGTTAGGTTAGGTTAGGTTAGGTTAGTTAGGTTAGGTTAGGTTAGGTTAGGTTAGGTTAGGTGTTAGATGTTAGATTAGATTAGATGTTAAGTTAGAGGTTAGATGTTAGAATAGATTAGATGTTAGGTTAGGTTAGGTTAGTTTAGGATTAGATGTTACGTTAGATGTTAGATTAGATTAGATGTTAGGTTAGGTTAGGTTAGGTTAGGTTGGGTTAAGTTAGGTTAGGTTAGGTTAGGTGAGGTGAGGTTAGGTTAGGTTAGGTTAGGTTAGGTTATGTTAGGTTAGGTTAGGTTAGGTTAGGTTAGACGTTAGATGTTAGATTATAATAAATGGGAAGTTAGATGTTCGATGTTAGACTAGATTAGACGTTAGGTTAGGTTAGGTTAGGTTAGGTTAGGTTAGGGTAGGCTAGGCTAGGCTAGGCTAGGCAAGGCTAGGCTAGGCTAGGTTAGGTTAGGTTAGGTTAGGTTAGGTTAGGTTAGGTTAGGTTAGGTTAGGTTAGGTTAGGTTAGGTTAAGTTAGGTTAGGTTAGGTTAGGTTAGGTTAGGTTAGGTGTTAGATGTTAGATTAGATTAGATGTTAAGTTAGATGTTAGATGTTAGAATAGATTAGATGTTAGGTTAGGTTAGGTTAGTTTAGGATTAGATGTTACGTTAGATGTTAGATGTTAGATTAGATTAGATGTTAGGTTAGGTTAGGTTAGGTTAGGTTGGGTTAAGTTAGGTTAGGTTAGGTTAGGTGAGGTGAGGTTAGGTTAGGTTAGGTTAGGTTATGTTAGGTTAGGTTAGGTTAGGTTAGGTTAGATGTTAGATGTTAGATTATATTAAATGGGAAGTTAGATGTTCTATGTTAGACTAGATTAGACATTAGGTTAGGTTAGGTTAGGTTAGGTTAGGTTAGGTTAGGTTAGGATGAGATGTTAGGTTAGATGTTAGATGTTAGATTAGATTAGATGTTAGGTTAGGTTAGGTCAGGTGAGGTTAGGTTAGGTTAGGTTAGGGTATGTTAAGTTAGGTTAGGTTAGGTTAGGTTAGGTTAGATGTTAGATGTTAGATTATATTAGATGGGAAGTTAGATGTTCGATGTTAGACTAGATTAGACGTTAGGTTAGGTTAGGTTAGGTTAGGTTAGGTCAGGTTAGGTTAGGTTAGGTTAGGTTAGGTTAGGTTAGGTTAGGTTAGGTTAGTTTAGGTTAGGTTAGGTTAGGTTAGGTTAGGTTAGGTTAGGTTAGGTTAGGTTAGGTTAGGTTTGGTTAGGTTAGGTTAGGTTAGGTTAAGTTAGGTTAGGTTGGGTTCGGTTCGGTTCGGTTAGGTTAGGTTAGGTTAGGTTAGGTTAGGTTAGGTGAGGTTAGGTTAGGTTAGGTGTTAGATGTTAGATTAGATTAGATGTTAAGTTAGATGTTAGATGTTAGAAAAGATTAGATGTTAGGTTAGGTTAGGTTAGGTTAGGTTAGTTTAGGATTAAATGTTACGTTAGATGTTAGATGTTAGATTAGATTAGATGTTAGGTTAGGTTAGGTTAGGTTAGGTTGGGTTAAGTTAGGTTAGGTTAGGTTAGGTGAGGTGAGGTTAGGTTAGGTTAGGTTAGGTTATATTAGGTTAGGTTAGGTTAGGTTAGGTTAGGTTAGATGTTAGATTATAATAAATGGGAAGTTAGATGTTCGATGTTAGACTAGATTAGACGTTAGGTTAGGTTAGGTTAGGTTAGGTTAGGATGAGATGTTAGGTTAGATGTTAGATGTTAGATTAGATTAGATGTTAGGTTAGGTTAGGTTAGGTTAGGTTAGGTTAGGATGAGATGTTAGGTTAGATGTTAGATGTTAGATTATAATAAATGGGAAGTTAGATGTTCGATGTTGGACTAGATTAGACGTTAGGTTAGGTTAGGTTAGGTTAGGGTAGGCTAGGCTAGGCAAGGCTAGCCTAGGCTAGGTTAGGTTAGGTTAGGTTAGGTTAGGTTAGGTTAGGTTAGGTTAGGTTAGGTTAGGTTCGGTTAGGTTAGGTTAGGTTAGGTTAGGTTAGGTTAGGTTAGGTTAGGTTTGGTTAGGTTAGGTTTGGTTAGGTTAGGTTAGGTTAGGTTAGGTTAGGTTAAGTTAGGTTAGGTTAGGTTAGGTTAGGTGTTAGATGTTAGATTAGATTAGATGTTAAGTTAGATGTTAGATGTTAGAATAGATTAGATGTTAGGTTAGGTTAGGTTAGGTTAGTTTAGGATTAGATGTTACGTTAGATGTTAGATGTTAGATTAGATTAGATGTTAGGTTAGGTTAGGTTAGGTTAGGATGAGATGTTAGGTTAGATGTTAGATGTTAGATTAGATTAGATGTTAGGTCAGGTTAGGTGAGGTGAGGTTAGGTTAGGTTAGGTTAGGTTAGGGTATGTTAGGTTAGGTTAGGTTAGATGTTAGATGTTAGATTATATTAGATGGGAAGTTAGATGTTCGATGTTAGACTAGATTAGACGTTAGGTTAGGTTAGGTTAGGTTAGGTTAGGTTAGGTTAGGTTATGTTAGGTTAGGTTAGGTTAGCTTAGGTTAGTTTAGGTTAGGTTAGGTTAGGTTAGGTTAGGTTAGGTTAGGTGTTAGATGTTAGATTAGATTAGATGTTAAGTTAGATGTTAGATGTTAGAATAGATTAGATGTTAGGTTAGGTTAGGTTAGGTGAGGTGAAGTTAGGTTAGGTTAGGTTAGGTTAGGTTATATTAGGTTAGGTTAGGTTAGGTTAGGTTAGATGTTAGATGTTAGATTATAATAAATGGGAAGTTAGATGTTCGATGTTAGACTAGATTACACGTTAGGTTAGGTTAGGTTAGGTTGTTAGGTTAGGTTAGGTTAGGTTAGGTTAGGTTAGCTTAGGTTAGGTTAGGATGAGATGTTAGGTTAGATGTTAGATGTTAGATTAGATTAGATGTTAGGTTAGGTTAGGTGAGGTGAGGTTAGGTTAGGTTAGGTTAGGGTATGTTAGGTTAGGTTAGGTTAGGTTAGGTGTTAGATGTTAGATTAGATTAGATGTTAGGTTAGGTTAGGTTAGGTTAGGTTGGGTTAGGTTAGGTTAGGTTAGGTTAGGTTAGGTTAGGTTAGGTTAGGTTAGGTTAGGTTAGGTTAGGTCAGGTTAGGTTAGGTTAGGTTAGGTGTTTGATGTTAGATTAGATTAGATGTTAAGTTAGATGTTATATGTTAGAATAGATTAGATGTTAGGTTAGGTTAGGTTAGGTTAGTTTAGGATTAGATGTTACATTAGATGTTAGGTTAGGTTAGGTTAGGTTAGGTTGGGTTAAGTTAGGTTAGGTTAGGTTAGGTGAGGTGAGGTGAGGTTAGGTTAGGTTAGGTTAGGTTATATTAGGTTAGGTTAGGTTAGGTTAGGTTAGATGTTAGATGTTAGATGTTAGATTATAATAAATGGGAAGTTAGATGTTCGATGTTAGACTAGATTAGACGTTAGGTTATGTTAGGTTAGGTTAGGTTAGGATGAGATGTTAGGTTAGATGTTAGATGTTAGATTAGATTAGATGTTAGGTTAGGTTAGGTGAGGTGAGGTTAGGTTAGGTTAGGTTAGGTTAGGGTATGTTAGGTTAGGTTAGGTTAGGTTAGATGTTAGATGTTGGATTATATTAGATGGGAAGTTAGATGTTCGATGTTAGACTAGATTAGACGTTAGGTTAGGTTAGGTTAGGTTAGGCTAGGTTAGGTTATGTTAGGTTAGGTTAGGTTAGCTTAGGTTAGTTTAGGTTAGGTTAGGTTAGGTTAGGTTAGGTTAGGTTAGGTTAGGTTAGGGTATGTTAGGTTAGGTTAGGTTAGGTTAGGTTAGGTTAGGTTAGATGTTAGATGTTAGATTATATTAGATGGGAAGTTAGATGTTCGATGTTAGACTAGATTAGACGTTAGGTTAGGTTAGGTTAGGTTAGGTCAGGTTAGGTTAGGTTAGGTTAGGTTAGGTTAGGGTACGTTAGCTTAGGTTAGGTTAGGTTAGGTTATGTTAGGTTAGTTTAGGTTAGGTTAGGTTAGGTTAGGTTAGGTTAGGTTCGGTTAGGTTAGGTTAGGTTAGGTTAGGTTAGTTAGGTTAGGTTAGGTTAGGTTAGGTTAGGTGTTAGATGTTAGATTAGATTAGATGTTAAGTTAGATGTTAGATGTTAGAATAGATTAGATGTTAGGTTAGGTTAGGTTAGTTTAGGATTAGATGTTACGTTAGATGTTAGATTAGATTAGATGTTAGGTTAGATTAGGTTAGGTTGGGTTAAGTTAGGTTAGGTGAGGTGAGGTTAGGTTAGGTTAGGTTAGGTTAGGTTATGTTAGGTTAGGTTAGGTTAGGTTAGGTTATGTTAGGTTAGGTTAGGTTAGGTTAGGTTAGATGTTAGATGTTAGATTATAATAAATGGGAAGTTAGATGTTCGATGTTGGACTAGATTAGACGTTAGGTTAGGTTAGGTTAGGTTAGGGTAGGCTAGGCTAGGCAAGGCTAGGCTAGGCTAGGTTAGGTTAGGTTAGGTTAGGTTAGGTTAGGTTAGGTTAGGTTAGGTTAGGTTAGGTTAGGTTAGGTTAGGTTAGGTTAGGTTTGGTTAGGTTAGGTTAGGTAAGGTTAGGTTAGGTTAGGTTAGGTTAGGTTAAGTTAGGTTAGGTTAGGTTAGGTTAGGTTAGGTGTTAGATGTTAGATTAGATTAGATGTTAAGTTAGATGTTAGATGTTAGAATAGATTAGATGTTAGGTTAGGTTAGGTTAGGTTAGTTTAGGATTAGATGTTACGTTAGATGTTAGATGTTAGATTAGATTAGATGTTTGGTTAGGTTAGGTTAGGTTAGGTTGGGTTAAGTTAGGTTAGGTTAGGTTAGGTGAGGTGAGGTTAGGTTAGGTTAGGTTAGGTTATGTTAGGTTAGGTTAGGTTAGGTTAGATGTTAGATGTGAGTTTATAATAAATGGGAAGTTAGATGTTCTATGTTAGACTAGATTAGACATTAGGTTAGGTTAGGTTAGGTTAGGTTAGGTTAGGATGAGATGTTAGGTTAGATGTTAGATGTTAGATTAGATTAGATGTTAGGTTAGGTTAGGTTAGGTTAGGTTAGGTCAGGTTAGGTTAGGTTAGGTTAGGTTAGGTTAGGTTAGGTTACGTTAGGTTAGGTTAGGTTAGGTTAGGTTTGTTAGGTTAGTTTAGGTTAGGTTAGGTTAGGTTAGGTTAGGTTAGGTTCGGTTAGGTTAGGTTAGGTTAGGTTAGGTTAGGATAGTTAGGTTAGGTTAGGTTAGGTTAGGTTAGGTGTTAGATGTTAGATTAGATTAGATGTTAAGTTAGATGTTAGATGTTAGAATAGATTAGATGTTAGGTTAGGTTAGGTTAGTTTAGGATTAGATGTTACGTTAGATGTTAGATTAGATTAGATGTTAGGTTAGGTTAGGTTAGGTTGGGTTAAGTTAGGTTAGGTGAGGTGAGGTTAGGTTAGGTTAGGTTAGGTTAGGTTAGGTTATGTTAGGTTAGGTTAGGTTAGGTTAGGTTAGATGTTAGATGTTAGAATATAATAAATGGGAAGTTAGATGTTCGATGTTGGACTAGATTAGACGTTAGGTTAGGTTAGGTTAGGTTAGGGTAGGCTAGGCTAGGCAAGGCTAGGCTAGGCTAGGTTAGGTTAGGTTAGGTTAGGTTAGGTTAGGTTAGGTTAGGTTAGGTTAGGTTAGGTTAGGTTCGGTAAGGTTAGGTTAGGTTAGGTTAGGTTAGGTTAGGTTAGGTTAGGTTTGGTTAGGTTAGGTTTGGTTAGGTTAGGTTAGGTTAGGTTAGGATAGGTTAGGTTAGGTTAAGTTAGGTTAGGTTAGGTTAGGTTAGGTTAGGTGTTAGATGTTAGATTAGATTAGATGTTAAGTTAGATGTTAGATGTTAGAATAGATTAGATGTTAGGTTAGGTTAGGTTAGGTTAGTTTAGGATTAGATGTTACGTTAGATGTTAGATGTTAGATTAGATTAGATGTTAGGTTAGGTTAGGTTAGGTTAGGTTAGGTTGGGTTAAGTTAGGTTAGGTTAGGTTAGGTGAGGTGAGGTTAGGTTATGTTAGGTTAGGTTAGGTTAGGTTAGATGTTAGATGTTAGATTATATTAAATGGGAAGTTAGATGTTCTATGTTAGACTAGATTAGACATTAGGTTAGGTTAGGTTAGGTTAGGTTAGGATGAGATGTTAGGTTAGATGTTAGATTAGATTAGATGTTAGGTTAGGTTAGGTTAGGTTAGGTTAGGTCAGGTGAGGTTAGGTTAGGTTAGGTTAGGGTATGTTAGGTTAGGTTGGGTTAGGTTAGATGTGAGATGTTAGATGTTAGATTATAATAAATGGGAAGTTAGATGTTCGATGTTAGACTAGATTAGACGTTAGGTTAGGTTAGGTTAGGTTAGGTTAGGTTAGGTTAGGATGAGATGTTAGGTTAGATGTTAGATGTTAGATTAGATTAGATGTTAGGTTAGGTTAGGTGAGGTGAGGTTAGGTTAGGTTAGGTTAGGTTAGGTTAGGGTATGTTAGGTTAGGTTAGGTTAGGTTAGGTTAGGTTAGATGTTGGATTATATTAGATGGGAAGTTAGATGTTCGATGTTAGACTAGATTAGACGTTAGGTTAGGTTAGGTTAGGTTAGGTTAGGTTATGTTAGGTTAGGTTAGGTTAGCTTAGGTTAGTTTAGGTTAGGTTAGGTTAGGTTAGGTTAGGTTAGGTTAGGTTAGGTTATGTTAGGTTAGGTTAGGTTAGGTTAGGTTACGTTAGGGTATGGTAGGTTAGGTTAGGTTAGGTTAGGTTAGGTTAGATGTTAGATGTTAGATTATATTAGATGGGAAGTTAGATGTTCGATGTTAGACTAGATTAGACGTTAGGTTAGGTTAGGTTAGGTTAGGTCAGGTTAGGTTAGGTTAGGTTAGGTTAGGTTAGGTTAGGTTAGGTTAGGTTAGTTTAGGTTAGGTTAGGTTAGGTTAGCTTAGGTTAGGTTAGGTTCGGTTGGGTTAGGTTAGGTTAGGTTAGGTTAGGTTAGGTTAGTTAGGTTAGGTTAGGTTAGGTTAGGTTAGGTTAGGTGTTAGATGTTAGATTAGATTAGATGTTAAGTTAGAGGTTAGATGTTAGAATAGATAATTTGTTAGGTTAGGTTAGGTTAGTTTAGGATTAGATGTTACGTTAGATGTTAGATTAGATTAGATGTTAGGTTAGGTTAGGTTAGGTTAGGTTGGGTTAAGTTAGGTTAGGTTAGGTTAGGTGAGGTGAGGTTAGGTTAGGTTAGGTTAGGTTATGTTAGGTTAGGTTAGGTTAGGTTAGGTTAGACGTTAGATGTTAGATTATAATAAATGGGAAGTTAGATGTTCGATGTTAGACTAGATTAGACGTTAGGTTAGGTTAGGTTAGGTTAGGTTAGGTTAGGGTAGGCTAGGCTAGGCTAGGCTAGGCAAGGCTAGGCTAGGCTAGGTTAGGTTAGGTTAGGTTAGGTTAGGTTAGGTTAGGTTAGGTTAGGTTAGGTTAGGTTAGGTTAGGTTAAGTTAGGTTAGGTTAGGTTAGGTTAGGTTAGGTTAGGTGTTAGATGTTAGATTAGATTAGATGTTAAGTTAGATGTTAGATGTTAGAATAGATTAGATGTTAGGTTCGGTTAGGTTAGTTTAGGATTAGATGTTACGTTAGATGTTAGATGTTAGATTAGATTAGATGTTAGGTTAGGTTAGGTTAGGTTAGGTTGGGTTAAGTTAGGTTAGGTTAGGTTAGGTGAGGTGAGGTTAGGTTAGGTTAGGTTAGGTTATGTTAGGTTAGGTTAGGTTAGGTTAGGTTAGATGTTAGATGTTAGATTATATTAAATGGGAAGTTAGATGTTCTATGTTAGACTAGATTAGACATTAGGTTAGGTTAGGTTAGGTTAGGTTAGGTTAGGTTAGGTTAGGATGAGATGTTAGGTTAGATGTTAGATGTTAGATTAGATTAGATGTTAGGTTAGGTTAGGTCAGGTGAGGTTAGGTTAGGTTAGGTTAGGGTATGTTAAGTTAGGTTAGGTTAGGTTAGGTTAGATGTTAGATGTTAGATTATATTAGATGGGAAGTAAGATGTTCGATGTTAGACTAGATTAGACGTTAGGTTAGGTTAGGTTAGGTTAGGTTAGGTCAGGTTAGGTTAGGTTAGGTTAGGTTAGGTTAGGTTAGGTTAGGTTAGGTTAGGTTAGGTTAGTTTAGGTTAGGTTAGGTTAGGTTAGGTTAGGTTAGGTTAGGTTAGGTTAGGTTAGGTTAGGTTAGGTTTGGTTAGGTTAGGTTAGGTTAGGTTAAGTTAGGTTAGGTTGGGTTCGGTTCGGTTCGGTTAGGTTAGGTTAGGTTAGGTTAGGTTAGGTGAGGTTAGGTTAGGTTAGGTTAGGTTAGGGTATGTTAGGTTAGGTTAGGTTAGGTTAGATGTTAGATGTTGGATTATATTAGATGGGAAGTTAGATGTTCGATGTTAGACTAGATTAGACGTTAGGTTAGGTTAGGTTAGGTTAGGCTAGGTTAGGTTATGTTAGGTTAGGTTAGGTTAGCTTAGGTTAGTTTAGGTTAGGTTAGGTTAGGTTAGGTTAGGTTAGGTTAGGTTAGGTTAGGGTATGTTAGGTTAGGTTAGGTTAGGTTAGGTTAGGTTAGGTTAGGTTAGGTTAGGTTAGGTTAGGTTATGTTAGGTTAGGTTAGGTTAGGTTAGGTTAGGTTAGGGTATGTTAGGTTAGGTTAGGTTAGGTTAGGTTAGGTTAGATGTTAGATTATATTAGATGGGAAGTTAGATGTTCCATGTTAGACTAGATTAGACGTTAGGTTAGGTTAGGTTAGGTTAGGTCAGGTTAGGTTAGGCTAGGTTAGGTTAGGTTAGGTTAGGTTACGTTAGGTTAGGTTAGGTTAGGTTAGGTTATGTTAGGTTAGTTTAGGTTAGGTTAGGTTAGGTTAGGTTAGGTTAGGTTAGGTTCGGTTAGGTTAGGTTAGGTTAGGTTAGGTTAGGTGTTAGATGTTAGATTAGATTAGATGTTAAGTTAGATGTTAGATGTTAGAATAGATTAGATGTTAGGTTAGGTTAGGTTAGGTTGGGGTAAGTTAGGTTAGGTGAGGTGAGGTTAGGTTAGGTTAGGTTAGGTTAGGTTATGTTAGGTTAGGTTAGGTTAGGTTAGGTTAGATGTTAGATGTTAGATTATAATAAATGGGAAGTTAGATGTTCGATGTTGGACTAGATTAGACGTTAGGTTAGGTTAGGTTAGGTTAGGTTAGGTTAGGTTAGGTTAGGTTCGGTTAGGATAGGTTAGGTTAGGTTAGGTTAGGTTAGGTTAGGTTAGGTTTGGTTAGGTTAGGTTTGGTTAGGTTAGGTTAGGTTAGGTTAGGTTAGGTTAGGTTAGGTTAGGTTAGGTTAAGTTAGGTTAGGTGTTAGATGTTAGATTAGATTAGATGTTAAGTTAGATGTTAGATGTTAAGTTAGATGTTAGATGTTAGAATAGATTAGATGTTAGGTTAGGTTAGGTTAGGTTAGTTTAGGATTAGATGTTACGTTAGATGTTAGATGTTAGATTAGATTAGATGTTTGGTTAGGTTAGGTTAGGTTAGGTTGGGTTAAGTTAGGTTAGGTTAGGTTAGGTGAGGTGAGGTTAGGTTAGGTTAGGTTAGGTTATGTTAGGTTAGGTTAGGTTAGGTTAGATGTTAGATGTTAGATTATATTAAATGGGAAGTTAGATGTTCTATGTTAGACTAGATTAGACATTAGGTTAGGTTAGGTTAGGTTAGGTTAGGTTAGGATGAGATGTTAGGTTAGATGTTAGATGTTAGATTAGATTAGATGTTAGGTTAGGTTAGGTTAGGTTAGGTTGGGTTAAGTTAGGTTAGGTTAGGTTAGGTTAGGTTAGGTTATATTAGGTTAGGTTAGGTTAGGTTAGATGTTAGATGTTAGATTATAATAAATGGGAAGTTAGATGTTCGATGTTAGACTAGATTAGACGTTAGGTTAGGTTAGGTTAAGTTGGGTTGTTAGGTTAGGTTAGGTTAGGTTAGGTTAGGCTAGGTTAGGTTAGGTTAGGATGAGATGTTAGGTTAGATTAGGTTAGGTTAGATGTTAGATGTTAGATTATATTAAATGGGAAGTTAGATGTTCTATGTTAGACTAGATTAGACATTAGGTTAGGTTAGGTTAGGTTAGGTTAGGTTAGGATGAGATGTTAGGTTAGATGTTAGATGTTAGATTAGATTAGATGTTAGGTTAGGTTAGGTTAGGTTAGGTTAGGTCAGGTGAGGTTAGGTTAGGTTAGGTTAGGGTATGTTAGGTTAGGTTAGGTTAGGTTAGGTTAGGTTAGATGTTAGATGTTAGATTATATTAGATGGGAAGTTAGATGTTCGATGTTAGACTAGATTAGACGTTAGGTTAGGTTAGGGTAGGTTAGGTTAGGTCAGGTTAGGTTAGGTTAGGTTAGGTTAGTTTAGGTTAGGTTAGGTTAGGTTAGGTTAGGTTAGGTTAGGTTAGGTTAGGTTAGGTTAGGTTAGGTTAGGTTGGGTTCGGTTCGGTTCGGTTAGGTTAGGTTAGGTTAGGTTAGGTTAGGTGAGGTTAGGTTAGGTTAGGTGTTAGATGTTAGATTAGATTAGATGTTAAGTTATATGTTAGATGTTAGAATAGATTAGATGTTAGGTTAGGTTAGGTTAGGTTAGGTTAGTTTAGGATTAAATGTTACGTTAGATGTTAGATGTTAGATTAGATTAGATGTTAGGTTAGGTTAGGTTAGGTTAGGTTGGGTTAAGTTAGGTTAGGTTAGGTGAGGTGAGGTTAGGTTAGGTTAGGTTAGGTTATATTAGGTTAGGTTAGGTTAGGTTAGGTTAGATGTTAGATGTTAGATTATAATAAATGGGAAGTTAGATGTTCGATGTTAGACTAGATTAGACGTTAGGTTAGGTTAGGTTGTTAGGTTAGGTTATGTTAGGTTAGGTTAGGCTAGGTTAGGTTAGGTTAGGATGAGATGTTAGGTTAGATGTTAGATGTTAGATTAGATTAGATGTTAGGTTAGGTTAGGTTAGGTTAGGTTAGGATGAGATGTTAGGTTAGATGTTAGATGTTAGATTAGATTAGATGTTAGGTTAGGTTAGGTGAGGTGAGGTGAGGTTAGGTTAGGTTAGGTTAGGTTCGGGTATGTTAGGTTAGGTTAGGTTAGATGTTAGATGTTAGATTATATTAGATGGGAAGTTAGATGTTCTATGTTAGACTAGATTAGACGTTAGGTTAGGTTAGGTTAGGTTAGGTTAGGTTAGGTTAGGTTATGTTAGGTTAGGTTAGGTTAGCTTAGGTTAGTTTAGGTTAGGTTAGGTTAGGTTAGGTTAGGTTAGGTTAGGTGTTAGATGTTAGATTAGATTAGATGTTAAGTTAGATGTTAGATGTTAGAATAGATTAGATGTTAGGTTAGGTTAGGTTAGGTGAGGTGAGGTTAGGTTAGGTTAGGTTAGGTTAGGTTAGGTTATGTTAGGTTAGGTTAGGTTAGGTTAGGTTAGATGTTAGATGTTAGATTATATTAAATGGGAAGTTAGATGTTCTATGTTAGACTAGATTAGACATTAGGTTAGGTTAGGTTAGGTTAGGTTAGGTTAGGTTAGGTTAGGATGAGATGTTAGGTTAGATGTTAGATGTTAGATTAGATTAGATGTTAGGTTAGGTTAGGTCAGGTGAGGTTAGGTTAGGTTAGGTTAGGGTATGTTAAGTTAGGTTAGGTTAGGTTAGGTTAGGTTAGATGTTAGATGTTAGATTATATTAGATGGGAAGTTAGATGTTCGATGTTAGACTAGATTAGACGTTAGGTTAGGTTAGGTTAGGTTAGGTTAGGTCAGGTTAGGTTAGGTTAGGTTAGGTTAGGTTAGGTTAGGTTAGGTTAGGTTAGTTTAGGTTAGGTTAGGTTAGGTTAGGTTAGGTTAGGTTAGGTTAGGTTAGGTTAGGTTAGGTTTGGTTAGGTTAGGTTAGGTTAGGTTAAGTTAGGTTAGGTTGGGTTCGGTTCGGTTCGGTTAGGTTAGGTTAGGTTAGGTTAGGTTAGGTTAGGTGAGGTTAGGTTAGGTTAGGTGTTAGATGTTAGATTAGATTAGATGTTAAGTTAGATGTTAGATGTTAGAAAAGATTAGATGTTAGGTTAGGTTAGGTTAGGTTAGGTTAGTTTAGGATTAAATGTTACGTTAGATGTTAGATGTTAGATTAGATTAGATGTTAGGTTAGGTTAGGTTAGGTTAGGTTGGGTTAAGTTAGGTTAGGTTAGGTTAGGTGAGGTGAGGTTAGGTTAGGTTAGGTTAGGTTATATTAGGTTAGGTTAGGTTAGGTTAGGTTAGGTTAGATGTTAGATTATAATAAATGGGAAGTTAGATGTTCGATGTTAGACTAGATTAGACGTTAGGTTAGGTTAGGTTAGGTTAGGTTAGGATGAGATGTTAGGTTAGATGTTAGATGTTAGATTAGATTAGATGTTAGGTTAGGTTAGGTTAGGTTAGGTTAGGATGAGATGTTAGGTTAGATGTTAGATGTTAGATTATAATAAATGGGAAGTTAGATGTTCGATGTTGGACTAGATTAGACGTTAGGTTAGGTTAGGTTAGGTTAGGGTAGGCTAGGCTAGGCAAGGCTAGGCTAGGCTAGGTTAGGTTAGGTTAGGTTAGGTTAGGTTAGGTTAGGTTAGGTTCGGTTAGGTTAGGTTAGGTTAGGTTAGGTTAGGTTAGGTTAGGTTAGGTTTGGTTAGGTTAGGTTTGGTTAGGTTAGGTTAGGTTAGGTTAGGTTAGGTTAGGTTAAGTTAGGTTAGGTTAGGTTAGGTTAGGTGTTAGATGTTAGATTAGATTAGATGTTAAGTTAGATGTTAGATGTTAGAATAGATTAGATGTTAGGTTAGGTTAGGTTAGGTTAGTTTAGGATTAGATGTTACGTTAGATGTTAGATGTTAGATTAGATTAGATGTTAGGTTAGGTTAGGTTAGGTTAGGTTAGGTTAGGATGAGATGTTAGGTTAGATGTTAGATGTTAGATTAGATTAGATGTTAGGTTAGGTTAGGTGAGGTGAGGTTAGGTTAGGTTAGGTTAGGTTAGGTTAGGGTATGTTAGGTTAGGTTAGGTTAGATGTTAGATGTTAGATTATATTAGATGGGAAGTTAGATGTTCGATGTTAGACTAGATTAGACGTTAGGTTAGGTTAGGTTAGGTTAGGTTAGGTTAGGTTAGGTTATGTTAGGTTAGGTTAGGTTAGCTTAGGTTAGTTTAGGTTAGGTTAGGTTAGGTTAGGTTAGGTTAGGTTAGGTGTTAGATGTTAGATTAGATTAGATGTTAAGTTAGATGTTAGATGTTAGAATAGATTAGATGTTAGGTTAGGTTAGGTTAGGTGAGGTGAGGTTAGGTTAGGTTAGGTTAGGTTAGGTTATATTAGGTTAGGTTAGGTTAGGTTAGGTTAGATGTTAGATGTTAGATTATAATAAATGGGAAGTTAGATGTTCGATGTTAGACTAGATTACACGTTAGGTTAGGTTAGGTTAGGTTGTTAGGTTAGGTTAGGTTAGGTTAGGTTAGGTTAGCTTAGGTTAGGTTAGGATGAGATGTTAGGTTAGATGTTAGATGTTAGATTAGATTAGATGTTAGGTTAGGTTAGGTGAGGTGAGGTTAGGTTAGGTTAGGTTAGGGTATGTTAGGTTAGGTTAGGTTAGGTTAGGTGTTAGATGTTAGATTAGATTAGATGTTAGGTTAGGTTAGGTTAGGTTAGGTTGGGTTAGGTTAGGTTAGGTTAGGTTAGGTTAGGTTAGGTTAGGTTAGGTTAGGTTAGGTTAGGTTAGGTTAGGTCAGGTTAGGTTAGGTTAGGTTAGGTGTTTGATGTTAGATTAGATTAGATGTTAAGTTAGATGTTATATGTTAGAATAGATTAGATGTTAGGTTAGGTTAGGTTAGGTTAGTTTAGGATTAGATGTTACATTAGATGTTAGGTTAGGTTAGGTTAGGTTAGGTTGGGTTAAGTTAGGTTAGGTTAGGTTAGGTGAGGTGAGGTGAGGTTAGGTTAGGTTAGGTTAGGTTATATTAGGTTAGGTTAGGTTAGGTTAGGTTAGATGTTAGATGTTAGATGTTAGATTATAATAAATGGGAAGTTAGATGTTCGATGTTAGACTAGATTAGACGTTAGGTTATGTTAGGTTAGGTTAGGTTAGGATGAGATGTTAGGTTAGATGTTAGATGTTAGATTAGATTAGATGTTAGGTTAGGTTAGGTGAGGTGAGGTTAGGTTAGGTTAGGTTAGGTTAGGGTATGTTAGGTTAGGTTAGGTTAGGTTAGATGTTAGATGTTGGATTATATTAGATGGGAAGTTAGATGTTCGATGTTAGACTAGATTAGACGTTAGGTTAGGTTAGGTTAGGTTAGGCTAGGTTAGGTTATGTTAGGTTAGGTTAGGTTAGCTTAGGTTAGTTTAGGTTAGGTTAGGTTAGGTTAGGTTAGGTTAGGTTAGGTTAGGTTAGGTTAGGTTAGGGTATGTTAGGTTAGGTTAGGTTAGGTTAGGTTAGGTTAGGTTAGATGTTAGATGTTAGATTATATTAGATGGGAAGTTAGATGTTAGATGTTAGAATAGATTAGATGTTAGGTTAGGTTAGGTTCGTTTAGGATTAGATGTTACGTTAGATGTTAGATTAGATTAGATGTTAGGTTAGATTAGGTTAGGTTGGGTTAAGTTAGGTTAGGTGAGGTGAGGTTAGGTTAGGTTAGGTTAGGTTAGGTTATGTTAGGTTAGGTTAGGTTAGGTTAGGTTATGTTAGGTTAGGTTAGGTTAGGTTAGGTTAGATGTTAGATGTTAGATTATAATAAATGGGAAGTTAGATGTTCGATGTTGGACTAGATTAGACGTTAGGTTAGGTTAGGTTAGGTTAGGGTAGGCTAGGCTAGGCAAGGCTAGGCTAGGCTAGGTTAGGTTAGGTTAGGTTAGGTTAGGTTAGGTTAGGTTAGGTTAGGTTAGGTTAGGTTAGGTTAGGTTAGGTTAGGTTAGGTTAGGTTAGGTTAGGTTTGGTTAGGTTAGGTTAGGTAAGGTTAGGTTAGGTTAGGTTAGGTTAGGTTAAGTTAGGTTAGGTTAGGTTAGGTTAGGTGTTAGATGTTAGATTAGATTAGATGTTAAGTTAGATGTTAGATGTTAGAATAGATTAGATGTTAGGTTAGGTTAGGTTAGGTTAGTTTAGGATTAGATGTTACGTTAGATGTTAGATGTTAGATTAGATTAGATGTTTGGTTAGGTTAGGTTAGGTTAGGTTGGGTTAAGTTAGGTTAGGTTAGGTTAGGTGAGGTGAGGTTAGGTTAGGTTAGGTTAGGTTATGTTAGGTTAGGTTAGGTTAGGTTAGATGTTAGATGTGAGTTTATAATAAATGGGAAGTTAGATGTTCTATGTTAGACTAGATTAGACATTAGGTTAGGTTAGGTTAGGTTAGGTTAGGTTAGGATGAGATGTTAGGTTAGATGTTAGATGTTAGATTAGATTAGATGTTAGGTTAGGTTAGGTTAGGTTAGGTTAGGTCAGGTTAGGTTAGGTTAGGTTAGGTTAGGTTAGGTTAGGTTACGTTAGGTTAGGTTAGGTTAGGTTAGGTTTGTTAGGTTAGTTTAGGTTAGGTTAGGTTAGGTTAGGTTAGGTTAGGTTCGGTTAGGTTAGGTTAGGTTAGGTTAGGTTAGTTAGGTTAGGTTAGGTTAGGTTAGGTTAGGTGTTAGATGTTAGATTAGATTAGATGTTAAGTTAGATGTTAGATGTTAGAATAGATTAGATGTTAGGTTAGGTTAGGTTAGTTTAGGATTAGATGTTACGTTAGATGTTAGATTAGATTAGATGTTAGGTTAGGTTAGGTTAGGTTGGGTTAAGTTAGGTTAGGTGAGGTGAGGTTAGGTTAGGTTAGGTTAGGTTAGGTTAGGTTATGTTAGGTTAGGTTAGGTTAGGTTAGGTTAGATGTTAGATGTTAGAATATAATAAATGGGAAGTTAGATGTTCGATGTTGGACTAGATTAGACGTTAGGTTAGGTTAGGTTAGGTTAGGGTAGGCTAGGCTAGGCAAGGCTAGGCTAGGCTAGGTTAGGTTAGGTTAGGTTAGGTTAGGTTAGGTTAGGTTAGGTTAGGTTAGGTTAGGTTCGGTAAGGTTAGGTTAGGTTAGGTTAGGTTAGGTTAGGTTAGGTTAGGTTTGGTTAGGTTAGGTTTGGTTAGGTTAGGTTAGGTTAGGTTAGGATAGGTTAGGTTAGGTTAAGTTAGGTTAGGTTAGGTTAGGTTAGGTTAGGTGTTAGATGTTAGATTAGATTAGATGTTAAGTTAGATGTTAGATGTTAGAATAGATTAGATGTTAGGTTAGGTTAGGTTAGGTTAGTTTAGGATTAGATGTTACGTTAGATGTTAGATGTTAGATTAGATTAGATGTTAGGTTAGGTTAGGTTAGGTTAGGTTAGGTTGGGTTAAGTTAGGTTAGGTTAGGTTAGGTGAGGTGAGGTTAGGTTATGTTAGGTTAGGTTAGGTTAGGTTAGATGTTAGATGTTAGATTATATTAAATGGGAAGTTAGATGTTCTATGTTAGACTAGATTAGACATTAGGTTAGGTTAGGTTAGGTTAGGTTAGGATGAGATGTTAGGTTAGATGTTAGATGTTAGATTAGATTAGATGTTAGGTTAGGTTAGGTTAGGTTAGGTTAGGTCAGGTGAGGTTAGGTTAGGTTAGGTTAGGGTATGTTAGGTTAGGTTAGGTTAGGTTAGATGTGAGATGTTAGATGTTAGATTATAATAAATGGGAAGTTAGATGTTCGATGTTAGACTAGATTAGACGTTAGGTTAGGTTAGGTTAGGTTAGGTTAGGTTAGGATGAGATGTTAGGTTAGATGTTAGATGTTAGATTAGATTAGATGTTAGGTTAGGTTAGGTGAGGTGAGGTTAGGTTAGGTTAGGTTAGGTTAGGTTAGGGTATGTTAGGTTAGGTTAGGTTAGGTTAGGTTAGGTTAGATGTTGGATTATATTAGATGGGAAGTTAGATGTTCGATGTTAGACTAGATTAGACGTTAGGTTAGGTTAGGTTAGGTTAGGTTAGGTTATGTTAGGTTAGGTTAGGTTAGCTTAGGTTAGTTTAGGTTAGGTTAGGTTAGGTTAGGTTAGGTTAGGTTAGGTTAGGTTATGTTAGGTTAGGTTAGGTTAGGTTAGGTTAGGTTACGTTAGGGTATGGTAGGTTAGGTTAGGTTAGGTTAGGTTAGGTTAGATGTTAGATGTTAGATTATATTAGATGGGAAGTTAGATGTTCGATGTTAGACTAGATTAGACGTTAGGTTAGGTTAGGTTAGGTTAGGTCAGGTTAGGTTAGGTTAGGTTAGGTTAGGTTAGGTTAGGTTAGGTTAGGTTAGTTTAGGTTAGGTTAGGTTAGGTTAGCTTAGGTTAGGTTAGGTTCGGTTGGGTTAGGTTAGGTTAGGTTAGGTTAGGTTAGGTTAGTTAGGTTAGGTTAGGTTAGGTTAGGTTAGGTTAGGTGTTAGATGTTAGATTAGATTAGATGTTAAGTTAGAGGTTAGATGTTAGAATAGATTAGATGTTAGGTTAGGTTAGGTTAGTTTAGGATTAGATGTTACGTTAGATGTTAGATTAGATTAGATGTTAGGTTAGGTTAGGTTAGGTTAGGTTGGGTTAAGTTAGGTTAGGTTAGGTTAGGTGAGGTGAGGTTAGGTTAGGTTAGGTTAGGTTAGGTTATGTTAGGTTAGGTTAGGTTAGGTTAGGTTAGACGTTAGATGTTAGATTATAATAAATGGGAAGTTAGATATTCGATGTTAGACTAGATTAGACGTTAGGTTAGGTTAGGTTAGGTTAGGTTAGGTTAGGGTAGGCTAGGCTAGGCTAGGCTAGGCAAGGCTAGGCTAGGCTAGGTTAGGTTAGGTTAGGTTAGGTTAGGTTAGGTTAGGTTAGGTTAGGTTAGGTTAGGTTAGGTTAGGTTAAGTTAGGTTAGGTTAGGTTAGGTTAGGTTAGGTGTTAGATGTTAGATTAGATTAGATGTTAAGTTAGATGTTAGATGTTAGAATAGATTAGATGTTAGGTTAGGTTAGGTTAGTTTAGGATTAGATGTTACGTTAGATGTTAGATGTTAGATTAGATTAGATGTTAGGTTAGGTTAGGTTAGGTTAGGTTGGGTTAAGTTAGGTTAGGTTAGGTTAGGTGAGGTGAGGTTAGGTTAGGTTAGGTTAGGTTATGTTAGGTTAGGTTAGGTTAGGTTAGGTTAGATGTTAGATGTTAGATTATATTAAATGGGAAGTTAGATGTTCTATGTTAGACTAGATTAGACATTAGGTTAGGTTAGGTTAGGTTAGGTTAGGTTAGGATGAGATGTTAGGTTAGATGTTAGATGTTAGATTAGATTAGATGTTAGGTTAGGTTAGGTCAGGTGAGGTTAGGTTAGGTTAGGTTAGGGTATGTTAAGTTAGGTTAGGTTAGGTTAGATGTTAGATGTTAGATTATATTAGATGGGAAGTTAGATGTTCGATGTTAGACTAGATTAGACGTTAGGTTAGGTTAGGTTAGGTTAGGTTAGGTCAGGTTAGGTTAGGTTAGGTTAGGTTAGGTTAGGTTAGGTTAGGTTAGGTTAGGTTAGTTTAGGTTAGGTTAGGTTAGGTTAGGTTAGGTTAGGTTAGGTTAGGTTAGGTTAGGTTAGGTTAGGTTTGGTTAGGTTAGGTTAGGTTAGGTTAAGTTAGGTTAGGTTGGGTTCGGTTCGGTTCGGTTAGGTTAGGTTAGGTTAGGTTAGGTTAGGTTAGGTGAGGTTAGGTTAGGTTAGGTGTTAGATGTTAGATTAGATTAGATGTTAAGTTAGATGTTAGATGTTAGAAAAGATTAGATGTTAGGTTAGGTTAGGTTAGGTTAGTTTAGGATTAAATGTTACGTTAGATGTTAGATGTTAGATTAGATTAGATGTTAGGTTAGGTTAGGTTAGGTTAGGTTAGGTTGGGTTAAGTTAGGTTAGGTTAGGTTAGGTGAGGTGAGGTTAGGTTAGGTTAGGTTAGGTTATATTAGGTTAGGTTAGGTTAGGTTAGGTTAGGTTAGATGTTAGATTATAATAAATGGGAAGTTAGATGTTCGATGTTAGACTAGATTAGACGTTAGGTTAGGTTAGGTTAGGTTAGGTTAGGATGAGATGTTAGGTTAGATGTTAGATGTTAGATTAGATTAGATGTTAGGTTAGGTTAGGTTAGGTTAGGTTAGGTTAGGATGAGATGTTAGGTTAGATGTTAGATGTTAGATTATAATAAATGGGAAGTTAGATGTTCGATGTTGGACTAGATTAGACGTTAGGTTAGGTTAGGTTAGGTTAGGGTAGGCTAGGCTAGGCAAGGCTAGGCTAGGCTAGGTTAGGTTAGGTTAGGTTAGGTTAGGTTAGGTTAGGTTAGGTTAGGTTAGGTTAGGTTAGGTTCGGTTAGGTTAGGTTAGGTTAGGTTAGGTTAGGTTAGGTTAGGTTAGGTTTGGTTAGGTTAGGTTTGGTTAGGTTAGGTTAGGTTAGGTTAGGTTAGGTTAGGTTAGGTTAAGTTAGGTTAGGTTAGGTTAGGTTAGGTGTTAGATGTTAGATTAGATTAGATGTTAAGTTAGATGTTAGATGTTAGAATAGATTAGATGTTAGGTTAGGTTAGGTTAGGTTAGTTTAGGATTAGATGTTACGTTAGATGTTAGATGTTAGATTAGATTAGATGTTAGGTTAGGTTAGGTTAGGTTAGGTTAGGTTAGGATGAGATGTTAGGTTAGATGTTAGATGTTAGATTAGATTAGATGTTAGGTTAGGTTAGGTGAGGTGAGGTTAGGTTAGGTTAGGTTAGGTTAGGGTATGTTAGGTTAGGTTAGGTTAGATGTTAGATGTTAGATTATATTAGATGGGAAGTTAGATGTTCGATGTTAGACTAGATTAGACGTTAGGTTAGGTTAGGTTAGGTTAGGTTAGGTTAGGTTATGTTAGGTTAGGTTAGGTTAGCTTAGGTTAGTTTAGGTTAGGTTAGGTTAGGTTAGGTTAGGTTAGGTTAGGTGTTAGATGTTAGATTAGATTAGATGTTAAGTTAGATGTTAGATGTTAGAATAGATTAGATGTTAGGTTAGGTTAGGTTAGGTGAGGTGAGGTTAGGTTAGGTTAGGTTAGGTTAGGTTATATTAGGTTAGGTTAGGTTAGGTTAGGTTAGATGTTAGATGTTAGATTATAATAAATGGGAAGTTAGATGTTCGATGTTAGACTAGATTACACGTTAGGTTAGGTTAGGTTAGGTTGTTAGGTTAGGTTAGGTTAGGTTAGGTTAGGTTAGCTTAGGTTAGGTTAGGATGAGATGTTAGGTTAGATGTTAGATGTTAGATTAGATTAGATGTTAGGTTAGGTTAGGTGAGGTGAGGTTAGGTTAGGTTAGGTTAGGGTATGTTAGGTTAGGTTAGGTTAGGTTAGGTGTTAGATGTTAGATTAGATTAGATGTTAGGTTAGGTTAGGTTAGGTTAGGTTGGGTTAGGTTAGGTTAGGTTAGGTTAGGTTAGGTTAGGTTAGGTTAGGTTAGGTCAGGTTAGGTTAGGTTAGGTTAGGTGTTTGATGTTAGATTAGATTAGATGTTAAGTTAGATGTTATATGTTAGAATAGATTAGATGTTAGGTTAGGTTAGGTTAGGTTAGTTTAGGATTAGATGTTACATTAGATGTTAGGTTAGGTTAGGTTAGGTTAGGTTGGGTTAAGTTAGGTTAGGTTAGGTTAGGTGAGGTGAGGTGAGGTTAGGTTAGGTTAGGTTAGGTTATATTAGGTTAGGTTAGGTTAGGTTAGGTTAGATGTTAGATGTTAGATGTTAGATTATAATAAATGGGAAGTTAGATGTTCGATGTTAGACTAGATTAGACGTTAGGTTATGTTAGGTTAGGTTAGGTTAGGATGAGATGTTAGGTTAGATGTTAGATGTTAGATTAGATTAGATGTTAGGTTAGGTTAGGTGAGGTGAGGTTAGGTTAGGTTAGGTTAGGTTAGGGTATGTTAGGTTAGGTTAGGTTAGGTTAGATGTTAGATGTTGGATTATATTAGATGGGAAGTTAGATGTTCGATGTTAGACTAGATTAGACGTTAGGTTAGGTTAGGTTAGGTTAGGCTAGGTTATGTTATGTTAGGTTAGGTTAGGTTAGCTTAGGTTAGTTTAGGTTAGGTTAGGTTAGGTTAGGTTAGGTTAGGTTAGGTTAGGTTAGGTTAGGTTAGGGTATGTTAGGTTAGGTTAGGTTAGGTTAGGTTAGGTTAGATGTTAGATTATATTAGATGGGAAGTTAGATGTTCGATGTTAGACTAGATTAGACGTTAGGTTAGGTTAGGTTAGGTTAGGTCAGGTTAGGTTAGGTTAGGTTAGGTTAGGTTAGGGTACGTTAGCTTAGGTTAGGTTAGGTTAGGTTATGTTAGGTTAGTTTAGGTTAGGTTAGGTTAGGTTAGGTTAGGTTCGGTTAGGTTAGGTTAGGTTAGGTTAGTTAGGTTAGGTTAGGTTAGGTTAGGTTAGGTGTTAGATGTTAGATTAGATTAGATGTTAAGTTAGATGTTAGATGTTAGAATAGATTAGATGTTAGGTTAGGTTAGGTTAGTTTAGGATTAGATGTTACGTTAGATGTTAGATTAGATTAGATGTTAGGTTAGATTAGGTTAGGTTGGGTTAAGTTAGGTTAGGTGAGGTGAGGTTAGGTTAGGTTAGGTTAGGTTAGGTTATGTTAGGTTAGGTTAGGTTAGGTTAGGTTATGTTAGGTTAGGTTAGGTTAGGTTAGGTTAGATGTTAGATGTTAGATTATATTAGATGGGAAGTTAGATGTTCGATGTTAGACTAGATTAGACGTTAGGTTAGGTTAGGTTAGGTTAGGTCAGGTTAGGTTAGGTTAGGTTAGGTTAGGTTAGGGTACGTTAGCTTAGGTTAGGTTAGGTTAGGTTATGTTAGGTTAGTTTAGGTTAGGTTAGGTTAGGTTAGGTTAGGTTAGGTTAGGTTCGGTTAGGTTAGGTTAGGTTAGGTTAGGTTAGTTAGGTTAGGTTAGGTTAGGTGTTAGATGTCAGATTAGATTAGATGTTAAGTTAGATGTTAGATGTTAGAATAGATTAGATGTTAGGTTAGGTTAGGTTAGTTTAGGATTAGATGTTACGTTAGATGTTAGATTAGATTAGATGTTAGGTTAGATTAGGTTAGGTTGGGTTAAGTTAGGTTAGGTGAGGTGAGGTTAGGTTAGGTTAGGTTAGGTTAGGTTATGTTAGGTTAGGTTAGGTTAGGTTAGGTTATGTTAGGTTAGGTTAGGTTAGGTTAGGTTAGATGTTAGATGTTAGATTATAATAAATGGGAAGTTAGATGTTCGATGTTGGACTAGATTAGACGTTAGGTTAGGTTAGGTTAGGTTAGGGTAGGCTAGGCTAGGCAAGGCTAGGCTAGGCTAGGTTAGGTTAGGTTAGGTTAGGTTAGGTTAGGTTAGGTTAGGTTAGGTTAGGTTAGGTTAGGTTAGGTTAGGTTAGGTTAGGTTAGGTTTGGTTAGGTTAGGTTAGGTAAGGTTAGGTTAGGTTAGGTTAGGTTAGGTTAAGTTAGGTTAGGTTAGGTTAGGTTAGGTTAGGTGTTAGATGTTAGATTAGATTAGATGTTAAGTTAGATGTTAGATGTTAGAATAGATTAGATGTTAGGTTAGGTTAGGTTAGGTTAGTTTAGGATTAGATGTTACGTTAGATGTTAGATGTTAGATTAGATTAGATGTTTGGTTAGGTTAGGTTAGGTTAGGTTGGGTTAAGTTAGGTTAGGTTAGGTTAGGTGAGGTGAGGTTAGGTTAGGTTAGGTTAGGTTATGTTAGGTTAGGTTAGGTTAGGTTAGATGTTAGATGTGAGTTTATAATAAATGGGAAGTTAGATGTTCTATGTTAGACTAGATTAGACATTAGGTTAGGTTAGGTTAGGTTAGGTTAGGTTAGGATGAGATGTTAGGTTAGATGTTAGATGTTAGATTAGATTAGATGTTAGGTTAGGTTAGGTTAGGTTAGGTTAGGTCAGGTTAGGTTAGGTTAGGTTAGGTTAGGTTAGGTTAGGTTACGTTAGGTTAGGTTAGGTTAGGTTAGGTTTGTTAGGTTAGTTTAGGTTAGGTTAGGTTAGGTTAGGTTAGGTTAGGTTCGGTTAGGTTAGGTTAGGTTAAGTTAGGTTAGTTAGGTTAGGTTAGGTTAGGTTAGGTGTTAGATGTTAGATTAGATTAGATGTTAAGTTAGATGTTAGATGTTAGAATAGATTAGATGTTAGGTTAGGTTAGGTTAGTTTAGGATTAGATGTTACGTTAGATGTTAGATTAGATTAGATGTTAGGTTAGGTTAGGTTAGGTTGGGTTAAGTTAGGTTAGGTGAGGTGAGGTTAGGTTAGGTTAGGTTAGGTTAGGTTAGGTTAGGTTATGTTAGGTTAGGTTAGGTTAGGTTAGGTTAGATGTTAGATGTTAGAATATAATAAATGGGAAGTTAGATGTTCGATGTTGGACTAGATTAGACGTTAGGTTAGGTTAGGTTAGGTTAGGGTAGGCTAGGCTAGGCAAGGCTAGGCTAGGCTAGGTTAGGTTAGGTTAGGTTAGGTTAGGTTAGGTTAGGTTAGGTTAGGTTAGGTTAGGTTAGGTTCGGTAAGGTTAGGTTAGGTTAGGTTAGGTTAGGTTAGGTTAGGTTAGGTTTGGTTAGGTTAGGTTTGGTTAGGTTAGGTTAGGTTAGGTTAGGATAGGTTAGGTTAGGTTAAGTTAGGTTAGGTTAGGTTAGGTTAGGTGTTAGATGTTAGATTAGATTAGATGTTAAGTTAGATGTTAGATGTTAGAATAGATTAGATGTTAGGTTAGGTTAGGTTAGGTTAGTTTAGGATTAGATGTTACGTTAGATGTTAGATGTTAGATTAGATTAGATGTTAGGTTAGGTTAGGTTAGGTTAGGTTAGGTTGGGTTAAGTTAGGTTAGGTTAGGTTAGGTGAGGTGAGGTTAGGTTATGTTAGGTTAGGTTAGGTTAGGTTAGATGTTAGATGTTAGATTATATTAAATGGGAAGTTAGATGTTCTATGTTAGACTAGATTAGACATTAGGTTAGGTTAGGTTAGGTTAGGTTAGGATGAGATGTTAGGTTAGATGTTAGATGTTAGATTAGATTAGATGTTAGGTTAGGTTAGGTTAGGTTAGGTTAGGTCAGGTGAGGTTAGGTTAGGTTAGGTTAGGGTATGTTAGGTTAGGTTAGGTTAGGTTAGATGTGAGATGTTAGATGTTAGATTATAATAAATGGGAAGTTAGATGTTCGATGTTAGACTAGATTAGACGTTAGGTTAGGTTAGGTTAGGTTAGGTTAGGTTAGGTTAGGATGAGATGTTAGGTTAGATGTTAGATGTTAGATTAGATTAGATGTTAGGTTAGGTTAGGTGAGGTGAGGTTAGGTTAGGTTAGGTTAGGTTAGGTTAGGGTATGTTAGGTTAGGTTAGGTTAGGTTAGGTTAGGTTAGATGTTGGATTATATTAGATGGGAAGTTAGATGTTCGATGTTAGACTAGATTAGACGTTAGGTTAGGTTAGGTTAGGTTAGGTTAGGTTATGTTAGGTTAGGTTAGGTTAGCTTAGGTTAGTTTAGGTTAGGTTAGGTTAGGTTAGGTTAGGTTAGGTTAGGTTAGGTTATGTTAGGTTAGGTTAGGTTAGGTTAGGTTAGGTTACGTTAGGGTATGGTAGGTTAGGTTAGGTTAGGTTAGGTTAGGTTAGATGTTAGATGTTAGATTATATTAGATGGGAAGTTAGATGTTCGATGTTAGACTAGATTAGACGTTAGGTTAGGTTAGGTTAGGTTAGGTCAGGTTAGGTTAGGTTAGGTTAGGTTAGGTTAGGTTAGGTTAGGTTAGGTTAGTTTAGGTTAGGTTAGGTTAGGTTAGCTTAGGTTAGGTTAGGTTCGGTTGGGTTAGGTTAGGTTAGGTTAGGTTAGGTTAGGTTAGTTAGGTTAGGTTAGGTTAGGTTAGGTTAGGTTAGGTGTTAGATGTTAGATTAGATTAGATGTTAAGTTAGAGGTTAGATGTTAGAATAGATTAGATGTTAGGTTAGGTTAGGTTAGTTTAGGATTAGATGTTACGTTAGATGTTAGATTAGATTAGATGTTAGGTTAGGTTAGGTTAGGTTAGGTTGGGTTAAGTTAGGTTAGGTTAGGTTAGGTGAGGTGAGGTTAGGTTAGGTTAGGTTAGGTTAGGTTATGTTAGGTTAGGTTAGGTTAGGTTAGGTTAGACGTTAGATGTTAGATTATAATAAATGGGAAGTTAGATGTTCGATGTTAGACTAGATTAGACGTTAGGTTAGGTTAGGTTAGGTTAGGTTAGGTTAGGGTAGGCTAGGCTAGGCTAGGCTAGGCAAGGCTAGGCTAGGCTAGGTTAGGTTAGGTTAGGTTAGGTTAGGTTAGGTTAGGTTAGGTTAGGTTAGGTTAGGTTAAGTTAGGTTAGGTTAGGTTAGGTTAGGTTAGGTTAGGTGTTAGATGTTAGATTAGATTAGATGTTAAGTTAGATGTTAGATGTTAGAATAGATTAGATGTTAGGTTAGGTTAGGTTAGTTTAGGATTAGATGTTACGTTAGATGTTAGATGTTAGATTAGATTAGATGTTAGGTTAGGTTAGGTTAGGTTAGGTTGGGTTAAGTTAGGTTAGGTTAGGTTAGGTGAGGTGAGGTTAGGTTAGGTTAGGTTAGGTTATGTTAGGTTAGGTTAGGTTAGGTTAGGTTAGATGTTAGATGTTAGATTATATTAAATGGGAAGTTAGATGTTCTATGTTAGACTAGATTAGACATTAGGTTAGGTTAGGTTAGGTTAGGTTAGGTTAGGTTAGGTTAGGATGAGATGTTAGGTTAGATGTTAGATGTTAGATTAGATTAGATGTTAGGTTAGGTTAGGTCAGGTGAGGTTAGGTTAGGTTAGGTTAGGGTATGTTAAGTTAGGTTAGGTTAGGTTAGGTTAGGTTAGATGTTAGATGTTAGATTATATTAGATAGGAAGTTAGATGTTCGATGTTAGACTAGATTAGACGTTAGGTTAGGTTAGGTTAGGTTAGGTTAGGTCAGGTTAGGTTAGGTTAGGTTAGGTTAGGTTAGGTTAGGTTAGGTTAGGTTAGGTTAGTTTAGGTTAGGTTAGGTTAGGTTAGGTTAGGTTAGGTTAGGTTAGGTTAGGTTAGGTTAGGTTAGGTTTGGTTAGGTTAGGTTAGGTTAGGTTAAGTTGGGTTCGGTTCGGTTCGGTTAGGTTAGGTTAGGTTAGGTTAGGTTAGGTTAGGTTAGGTGAGGTTAGGTTAGGTTAGGTGTTAGATGTTAGATTAGATTAGATGTTAAGTTAGATGTTAGATGTTAGAAAAGATTAGATGTTAGGTTAGGTTAGGTTAGTTTAGGATTAAATGTTACGTTAGATGTTAGATGTTAGATTAGATTAGATGTTAGGTTAGGTTAGGTTAGGTTAGGTTGGGTTAAGTTAGGTTAGGTTAGGTTAGGTGAGGTGAGGTTAGGTTAGGTTAGGTTATATTAGGTTAGGTTAGGTTAGGTTAGGTTAGGTTAGATGTTAGATTATAATAAATGGGAAGTTAGATGTTCGATGTTAGACTAGATTAGACGTTAGGTTAGGTTAGGTTAGGTTAGGTTAGGATGAGATGTTAGGTTAGATGTTAGATGTTAGATTAGATTAGATGTTAGGTTAGGTTAGGTTAGGTTAGGTTAGGTTAGGATGAGATGTTAGGTTAGATGTTAGATGTTAGATTATAATAAATGGGAAGTTAGATGTTCGATGTTGGACTAGATTAGACGTTAGGTTAGGTTAGGTTAGGTTAGGGTAGGCTAGGCTAGGCAAGGCTAGGCTAGGCTAGGTTAGGTTAGGTTAGGTTAGGTTAGGTTAGGTTAGGTTAGGTTAGGTTAGGTTAGGTTAGGTTAGGTTAGGTTAGGTTAGGTTAGGTTTGGTTAGGTTAGGTTAGGTTAGGTTAGGTTAGGTTAGGTTAGGTTAAGTTAGGTTAGGTTAGGTTAGGTTAGGTGTTAGATGTTAGATTAGATTAGATGTTAAGTTAGATGTTAGATGTTAGAATAGATTAGATGTTAGGTTAGGTTAGGTTAGGTTAGTTTAGGATTAGATGTTACGTTAGATGTTAGATGTTAGATTAGATTAGATGTTAGGTTAGGTTAGGTTAGGTTAGGTTAGGTTAGGATGAGATGTTAGGTTAGATGTTAGATGTTAGATTAGATTAGATGTTAGGTTAGGTTAGGTGAGGTGAGGTTAGGTTAGGTTAGGTTAGGTTAGGGTATGTTAGGTTAGGTTAGGTTAGATGTTAGATGTTAGATTATATTAGATGGGAAGTTAGATGTTCGATGTTAGACTAGATTAGACGTTAGGTTAGGTTAGGTTAGGTTAGGTTAGGTTAGGTTAGGTTAGCTTAGGTTAGTTTAGGTTAGGTTAGGTTAGGTTAGCTTAGGTTAGGTTAGGTGTTAGATGTTAGATTAGATTAGATGTTAAGTTAGATGTTAGATGTTAGAATAGATTAGATGTTAGGTTAGGTTAGGTTAGGTGAGGTGAGGTTAGGTTAGGTTAGGTTAGGTTAGGTTATATTAGGTTAGGTTAGGTTAGGTTAGGTTAGATGTTAGATGTTAGATTATAATAAATGGGAAGTTAGATGTTCGATGTTAGACTAGATTACACGTTAGGTTAGGTTAGGTTAGGTTGTTAGGTTAGGTTAGGTTAGGTTAGGTTAGGTTAGCTTAGGTTAGGTTAGGATGAGATGTTAGGTTAGATGTTAGATGTTAGATTAGATTAGATGTTAGGTTAGGTTAGGTGAGGTGAGGTTAGGTTAGGTTAGGTTAGGGTATGTTAGGTTAGGTTAGGTTAGGTTAGGTGTTAGATGTTAGATTAGATTAGATGTTAGGTTAGGTTAGGTTAGGTTAGGTTGGGTTAGGTTAGGTTAGGTTAGGTTAGGTTAGGTTAGGTTAGGTTAGGTTAGGTCAGGTTAGGTTAGGTTAGGTTAGGTGTTTGATGTTAGATTAGATTAGATGTTAAGTTAGATGTTATATGTTAGAATAGATTAGATGTTAGGTTAGGTTAGGTTAGGTTAGTTTAGGATTAGATGTTACATTAGATGTTAGGTTAGGTTAGGTTAGGTTAGGTTGGGTTAAGTTAGGTTAGGTTAGGTTAGGTGAGGTGAGGTGAGGTTAGGTTAGGTTAGGTTAGGTTATATTAGGTTAGGTTAGGTTAGGTTAGGTTAGATGTTAGATGTTAGATGTTAGATTATAATAAATGGGAAGTTAGATGTTCGATGTTAGACTAGATTAGACGTTAGGTTATGTTAGGTTAGGTTAGGTTAGGATGAGATGTTAGGTTAGATGTTAGATGTTAGATTAGATTAGATGTTAGGTTAGGTTAGGTGAGGTGAGGTTAGGTTAGGTTAGGTTAGGTTAGGGTATGTTAGGTTAGGTTAGGTTAGGTTAGATGTTAGATGTTGGATTATATTAGATGGGAAGTTAGATGTTCGATGTTAGACTAGATTAGACGTTAGGTTAGGTTAGGTTAGGTTAGGCTAGGTTATGTTATGTTAGGTTAGGTTAGGTTAGCTTAGGTTAGTTTAGGTTAGGTTAGGTTAGGTTAGGTTAGGTTAGGTTAGGTTAGGTTAGGTTAGGTTAGGGTATGTTAGGTTAGGTTAGGTTAGGTTAGGTTAGGTTAGGTTAGATGTTAGATTATATTAGATGGGAAGTTAGATGTTCGATGTTAGACTAGATTAGACGTTAGGTTAGGTTAGGTTAGGTTAGGTCAGGTTAGGTTAGGTTAGGTTAGGTTAGGTTAGGGTACGTTAGCTTAGGTTAGGTTAGGTTAGGTTATGTTAGGTTAGTTTAGGTTAGGTTAGGCTAGGTTAGGTTAGGTTCGGTTAGGTTAGGTTAGGTTAGGTTAGGTTAGTTAGGTTAGGTTAGGTTAGGTTAGGTTAGGTGTTAGATGTTAGATTAGATTAGATGTTAAGTTAGATGTTAGATGTTAGAATAGATTAGATGTTAGGTTAGGTTAGGTTAGTTTAGGATTAGATGTTACGTTAGATGTTAGATTAGATTAGATGTTAGGTTAGATTAGGTTAGGTTGGGTTAAGTTAGGTTAGGTGAGGTGAGGTTAGGTTAGGTTAGGTTAGGTTAGGTTATGTTAGGTTAGGTTAGGTTAGGTTAGGTTATGTTAGGTTAGGTTAGGTTAGGTTAGGTTAGATGTTAGATGTTAGATTATAATAAATGGGAAGTTAGATGTTCGATGTTGGACTAGATTAGACGTTAGGTTAGGTTAGGTTAGGTTAGGGTAGGCTAGGCTAGGCAAGGCTAGGCTAGGCTAGGTTAGGTTAGGTTAGGTTAGGTTAGGTTAGGTTAGGTTAGGTTAGGTTAGGTTAGGTTAGGTTAGGTTAGGTTAGGTTAGGTTTGGTTAGGTTAGGTTAGGTAAGGTTAGGTTAGGTTAGGTTAGGTTAGGTTAAGTTAGGTTAGGTTAGGTTAGGTTAGGTTAGGTGTTAGATGTTAGATTAGATTAGATGTTAAGTTAGATGTTAGATGTTAGAATAGATTAGATGTTAGGTTAGGTTAGGTTAGGTTAGTTTAGGATTAGATGTTACGTTAGATGTTAGATGTTAGATTAGATTAGATGTTTGGTTAGGTTAGGTTAGGTTAGGTTGGGTTAAGTTAGGTTAGGTTAGGTTAGGTGAGGTGAGGTTAGGTTAGGTTAGGTTAGGTTATGTTAGGTTAGGTTAGGTTAGGTTAGATGTTAGATGTGAGTTTATAATAAATGGGAAGTTAGATGTTCTATGTTAGACTAGATTAGACATTAGGTTAGGTTAGGTTAGGTTAGGTTAGGATGAGATGTTAGGTTAGATGTTAGATGTTAGATTAGATTAGATGTTAGGTTAGGTTAGGTTAGGTTAGGTTAGGTCAGGTTAGGTTAGGTTAGGTTAGGTTAGGTTAGGTTACGTTAGGTTAGGTTAGGTTAGGTTAGGTTTGTTAGGTTAGTTTAGGTTAGGTTAGGTTAGGTTAGGTTAGGTTCGGTTAGGTTAGGTTAGGTTAGGTTAGGTTAGGTTAGTTAGGTTAGGTTAGGTTAGGTTAGGTTAGGTGTTAGATGTTAGATTAGATTAGATGTTAAGTTAGATGTTAGATGTTAGAATAGATTAGATGTTAGGTTAGGTTAGGTTAGTTTAGGATTAGATGTTACGTTAGATGTTAGATTAGATTAGATGTTAGGTTAGGTTAGGTTAGGTTGGGTTAAGTTAGGTTAGGTGAGGTGAGGTTAGGTTAGGTTAGGTTAGGTTAGGTTAGGTTATGTTAGGTTAGGTTAGGTTAGGTTAGGTTAGATGTTAGATGTTAGAATATAATAAATGGGAAGTTAGATGTTCGATGTTGGACTAGATTAGACGTTAGGTTAGGTTAGGTTAGGTTAGGGTAGGCTAGGCTAGGCAAGGCTAGGCTAGGCTAGGTTAGGTTAGGTTAGGTTAGGTTAGGTTAGGTTAGGTTAGGTTAGGTTAGGTTAGGTTAGGTTCGGTAAGGTTAGGTTAGGTTAGGTTAGGTTAGGTTAGGTTAGGTTAGGTTTGGTTAGGTTAGGTTTGGTTAGGTTAGGTTAGGTTAGGTTAGGATAGGTTAGGTTAGGTTAAGTTAGGTTAGGTTAGGTTAGGTTAGGTTAGGTGTTAGATGTTAGATTAGATTAGATGTTAAGTTAGATGTTAGATGTTAGAATAGATTAGATGTTAGGTTAGGTTAGGTTAGGTTAGTTTAGGATTAGATGTTACGTTAGATGTTAGATGTTAGATTAGATTAGATGTTAGGTTAGGTTAGGTTAGGTTAGGTTAGGTTGGGTTAAGTTAGGTTAGGTTAGGTTAGGTGAGGTGAGGTTAGGTTATGTTAGGTTAGGTTAGGTTAGGTTAGATGTTAGATGTTAGATTATATTAAATGGGAAGTTAGATGTTCTATGTTAGACTAGATTAGACATTAGGTTAGGTTAGGTTAGGTTAGGTTAGGATGAGATGTTAGGTTAGATGTTAGATGTTAGATTAGATTAGATGTTAGGTTAGGTTAGGTTAGGTTAGGTTAGGTCAGGTGAGGTTAGGTTAGGTTAGGTTAGGGTATGTTAGGTTAGGTTAGGTTCGGTTAGATGTGAGATGTTAGATGTTAGATTATAATAAATGGGAAGTTAGATGTTCGATGTTAGACTAGATTAGACGTTAGGTTAGGTTAGGTTAGGTTAGGTTAGGTTAGGTTAGGATGAGATGTTAGGTTAGATGTTAGATGTTAGATTAGATTAGATGTTAGGTTAGGTTAGGTGAGGTGAGGTTAGGTTAGGTTAGGTTAGGTTAGGTTAGGGTATGTTAGGTTAGGTTAGGTTAGGTTAGGTTAGGTTAGATGTTGGATTATATTAGATGGGAAGTTAGATGTTCGATGTTAGACTAGATTAGACGTTAGGTTAGGTTAGGTTAGGTTAGGTTAGGTTATGTTAGGTTAGGTTAGGTTAGCTTAGGTTAGTTTAGGTTAGGTTAGGTTAGGTTAGGTTAGGTTAGGTTAGGTTAGGTTATGTTAGGTTAGGTTAGGTTAGGTTAGGTTAGGTTACGTTAGGGTATGGTAGGTTAGGTTAGGTTAGGTTAGGTTAGGTTAGATGTTAGATGTTAGATTATATTAGATGGGAAGTTAGATGTTCGATGTTAGACTAGATTAGACGTTAGGTTGGGTTAGGTTAGGTTAGGTCAGGTTAGGTTAGGTTAGGTTAGGTTAGGTTAGGTTAGGTTAGGTTAGGTTAGTTTAGGTTAGGTTAGGTTAGGTTAGCTTAGGTTAGGTTAGGTTCGGTTGGGTTAGGTTAGGTTAGGTTAGGTTAGGTTAGGTTAGTTAGGTTAGGTTAGGTTAGGTTAGGTTAGGTTAGGTGTTAGATGTTAGATTAGATTAGATGTTAAGTTAGAGGTTAGATGTTAGAATAGATTAGATGTTAGGTTAGGTTAGGTTAGTTTAGGATTAGATGTTACGTTAGATGTTAGATTAGATTAGATGTTAGGTTAGGTTAGGTTAGGTTAGGTTGGGTTAAGTTAGGTTAGGTTAGGTTAGGTGAGGTGAGGTTAGGTTAGGTTAGGTTAGGTTAGGTTATGTTAGGTTAGGTTAGGTTAGGTTAGGTTAGACGTTAGATGTTAGATTATAATAAATGGGAAGTTAGATGTTCGATGTTAGACTAGATTAGACGTTAGGTTAGGTTAGGTTAGGTTAGGTTAGGTTAGGGTAGGCTAGGCTAGGCTAGGCTAGGCAAGGCTAGGCTAGGCTAGGTTAGGTTAGGTTAGGTTAGGTTAGGTTAGGTTAGTTTAGGTTAGGTTAGGTTAGGTTAGGTTAGGTTAGGTTAGGTTAGGTTAGGTTAGGTTAGGTTAGGTTTGGTTAGGTTAGGTTAGGTTAGGTTAAGTTAGGTTAGGTTGGGTTCGGTTCGGTTCGGTTAGGTTAGGTTAGGTTAGGTTAGGTTAGGTTAGGTGAGGTTAGGTTAGGTTAGGTGTTAGATGTTAGATTAGATTAGATGTTAAGTTAGATGTTAGATGTTAGAAAAGATTAGATGTTAGGTTAGGTTAGGCTAGGTTAGGTTAGTTTAGGATTAAATGTTACGTTAGATGTTAGATGTTAGATTAGATTAGATGTTAGGTTAGGTTAGGTTAGGTTAGGTTGGGTTAAGTTAGGTTAGGTTAGGTTAGGTGAGGTGAGGTTAGGTTAGGTTAGGTTAGGTTATATTAGGTTAGGTTAGGTTAGGTTAGGTTAGGTTAGATGTTAGATTATAATAAATGGGAAGTTAGATGTTCGATGTTAGACTAGATTAGACATTAGGTTAGGTTAGGTTAGGTTAGGTTAGGATGAGATGTTAGGTTAGATGTTAGATGTTAGATTAGATTAGATGTTAGGTTAGGTTAGGTTAGGTTAGGTTAGGTTAGGATGAGATGTTAGGTTAGATGTTAGATTAGATTAGATGTTAGGTTAGGTTAGGTGAGGTGAGGTTAGGTTAGGTTAGGTTAGGTTAGGGTATGTTAGGTTAGGTTAGGTTAGATGTTAGATGTTAGATTATATTAGATGGGAAGTTAGATGTTCGATGTTAGACTAGATTAGACGTTAGGTTAGGTTAGGTTAGGTTAGGTTAGGTTAGGTTAGGTTAGGTTATGTTAGGTTAGGTTAGGTTAGCTTAGGTTAGTTTAGGTTAGGTTAGGTTAGGTTAGGTTAGGTTAGGTGTTTGATGTTAGATTAGATTAGATGTTAAGTTAGATGTTAGATGTTAGAATAGATTAGATGTTAGGTTAGGTTAGGTTAGGTGAGGTGAGGTTAGGTTAGGTTATATTAGGTTAGGTTAGGTTAGGTTAGGTTAGATGTTAGATGTTAGATTATAATAAATGGGAAGTTAGATGTTCGATGTTAGACTAGATTACACGTTAGGTTAGGTTAGGTTAGGTTGTTAGGTTAGGTTAGGTTAGGTTAGGTTAGCTTAGGTTAGGTTAGGATGAGATGTTAGGTTAGATGTTAGATGTTAGATTAGATTAGATGTTAGGTTAGGTTAGGTGAGGTGAGGTTAGGTTAGGTTAGGTTAGGGTATGTTAGGTTAGGTTAGGTTAGGTTAGGTGTTAGATGTTAGATTAGATTAGATGTTAGGTTAGGTTAGGTTAGGTTGGGTTAGGTTAGGTTAGGTTAGGTTAGGTTAGGTTAGGTTAGGTTAGGTTAGGTCAGGTTAGGTTAGGTTAGGTTAGGTGTTTGATGTTAGATTAGATTAGATGTTAAGTTAGATGGTATATGTTAGAATAGATTAGATGTTAGGTTAGGTTAGGTTAGGTTAGTTTAGGATTAGATGTTACATTAGATGTTAGATGTTAGATTAGATTAGATGTTAGGTTAGGTTAGGTTAGGTTAGGTTGGGTTAAGTTAGGTTAGGTTAGGTTAGGTGAGGTGAGGTTAGGTTAGGTTAGGTTAGGTTATATTAGGTTGGGTTAGGTTAGGTTAGGTTAGATGTTAGATGTTAGATGTTAGAATATAATAAATGGGAAGTTAGATGTTCGATGTTAGACTAGATTAGACGTTAGGTTAGGTTAGGTTAGGTTAGGTTAGGTTAGGTTAGGTTAGGATGAGATGTTAGGTTAGATGTTAGATGTTAGATTAGATTAGATGTAAGGTTAGCTTAGGTGAGGTGAGGTTAGGTTAGGTTAGGTTAGGTTAGGGTATGTTAGGTTAGGTTGGGTTAGGTTAGATGTTAGATGTTGGATTATATTAGATGGGAAGTTAGATGTTCGATGTTGGACTAGATTAGACGTTAGGTTAGGTTAGGTTAGGGTAGGCTAGGCTAGGCAGGGCAAGGCTAGGCTAGGCTAGGTTAGGTTAGGTTAGGTTAGGTTAGGTTAGGTTAGGTTAGGTTAGGTTCGGTTCGGTTAGGTTAGGTTAGGTTAGGTTAGGTTTGGTTAGGTTAGGTTTGGTTAGGTTAGGTTAGGTTAGGTTAGGTTAGGTTAGGTTAAGTTAGGTTAGGTTAGGTTAGGTTAGGTTAGGTGTTAGATGTTAGATTAGATTAGATGTTAAGTTAGATGTTAGATGTTAGAATAGATTAGATGTTAGGTTAGGTTAGGTTAGGTTAGTTTAGGATTAGATGTTACGTTAGATGTTAGATGTTAGATTAGATTAGATGTTAGGTTAGGTTAGGTTAGGTTAGGATGAGATGTTAGGTTAGATGTTAGATGTTAGATTAGATTAGATGTTAGGTTAGGTTAGGTGAGGTGAGGTTAGGTTAGGTTAGGGTATGTTAGGTTAGGTTAGGTTAGATGTTAGATGTTAGATTATATTAGATGGGAAGTTAGATGTTCGATGTTAGACTAGATTAGACGTTAGGTTAGGTTAGGTTAGGTTAGGTTAGGTTAGGTTAGGTTAGGTTATGTTAGGTTAGGTTAGGTTAGCTTAGGTTAGTTTAGGTTAGGTTAGGTTAGGTTAGGTTAGGTGTTAGATGTTAGATTAGATTAGATGTTAAGTTAGATGTTAGATGTTAGAATAGATTAGATGTTAGGTTTAGGTTAGGTTAGGTTAGGTTAGGTGAGGTGAGGTTAGGTTAGGTTAGGTTAGGTTAGGTTATATTAGGTTAGGTTAGGTTAGGTTAGGTTAGATGTTAGATGTTAGATTATAATAAATGGGAAGTTAGATGTTCGATGTTAGACTAGATTACACGTTAGGTTAGGTTAGGTTAGGTTGTTAGGTTAGGTTAGGTTAGGTTAGGTTAGCTTAGGTTAGGTTAGGATGAGATGTTAGGTTAGATGTTACATGTTAGATTAGATTAGATGTTAGGTTAGGTTAGGTGAGGTGAGGTTAGGTTAGGTTAGGTTAGGGTATGTTAGGTTAGGTTAGGTTAGGTTAGGTTAGGTGTTAGATGTTAGATTAGATTAGATGTTAGGTTAGGTTAGGTTAGGTTAGGTTGGGTTAGGTTAGGTTAGGTTAGGTTAGGTTAGGTTAGGTTAGGTTAGGTTAGGTTAGGTTAGGTTAGGTTAGGTTAGGTTAGGTCAGGTTAGGTTAGGTTAGGTTAGGTGTTTGATGTTAGATTAGATTAGATGTTAAGTTAAATGTTATATGTTAGAATAGATTAGATGTTAGGTTAGGTTAGGTTAGGTTAGTTTAGGATTAGATGTTACATTAGATGTTAGGTTAGGTTAGGTTAGGTTAGGTTGGGTTAAGTTAGGTTAGGTTAGGTTAGGTGAGGTGAGGTGAGGTTAGGTTAGGTTAGGTTAGGTTATATTAGGTTAGGTTAGGTTAGGTTAGGTTAGATGTTAGATGTTAGATGTTAGATTATAATAAATGGGAAGTTAGATGTTCGATGTTAGACTAGATTAGACGTTAGGTTAGGTTAGGTTAGGTTAGGTTAGGTTAGGTTAGGTTAGGTTAGGTTAGGTTAGATGTTAGATGTTGGATTATATTAGATGGGAAGTTAGATGTTCGATGTTAGACTAGATTAGACGTTAGGTTAGGTTAGGTTAGGTTAGGTTAGGCTAGGTTAGGTTATGTTAGGTTAGGTTAGGTTAGCTTAGGTTAGTTTAGGTTAGGTTAGGTTAGGTTAGGTTAGGTTAGGTTAGGTTAGGTTAGGTTAGGTTATGTTAGGTTAGGTTAGGTTAGGTTAGGTTAGGTTAGGGTATGTTAGGTTAGGTTAGGTTAGGTTAGGTTAGGTTAGATGTTAGATGTTAGATTATATTAGATGGGAAGTTAGATGTTCCATGTTAGACTAGATTAGACGTTAGGTTAGGTTAGGTTAGGTTAGGTCAGGTTAGGTTAGGCTAGGTTAGGTTAGGTTAGGTTAGGTTACGTTAGGTTAGGTTAGGTTAGGTTAGGTTATGTTAGGTTAGTTTAGGTTAGGTTAGGTTAGGTTAGGTTAGGTTAGGTTAGGTTCGGTTAGGTTAGGTTAGGTTAGGTTAGGTTAGGTGTTAGATGTTAGATTAGATTAGATGTTAAGTTAGATGTTAGATGTTAGAATAGATTAGATGTTAGGTTAGGTTAGGTTAGTTTAGGATTAGATGTTACGTTAGATGTTAGATTAGATTAGATGTTAGGTTAGATTAGGTTAGGTTGGGGTAAGTTAGGTTAGGTGAGGTGAGGTTAGGTTAGGTTAGGTTAGGTTAGGTTATGTTAGGTTAGGTTAGGTTAGGTTAGGTTAGATGTTAGATGTTAGATTATAATAAATGGGAAGTTAGATGTTCGATGTTGGACTAGATTAGACGTTAGGTTAGGTTAGGTTAGGTTAGGTTAGGTTAGGTTAGGTTAGGTTCGGTTAGGATAGGTTAGGTTAGGTTAGGTTAGGTTAGGTTAGGTTTGGTTAGGTTAGGTTTGGTTAGGTTAGGTTAGGTTAGGTTAGGTTAGGTTAGGTTAGGTTGGGTTAAGTTAGGTTAGGTGTTAGATGTTAGATTAGATTAGATGTTAAGTTAGATGTTAGATGTTAAGTTAGATGTTAGATGTTAGAATAGATTAGATGTTAGGTTAGGTTAGGTTAGGTTAGTTTAGGATTAGATGTTACGTTAGATGTTAGATGTTAGATTAGATTAGATGTTTGGTTAGGTTAGGTTAGGTTAGGTTGGGTTAAGTTAGGTTAGGTTAGGTTAGGTGAGGTGAGGTTAGGTTAGGTTAGGTTAGGTTAGGTTATGTTAGGTTAGGTTAGGTTAGGTTAGATGTTAGATGTTAGATTATATTAAATGGGAAGTTAGATGTTCTATGTTAGACTAGATTAGACATTAGGTTAGGTTAGGTTAGGTTAGGTTAGGTTAGGATGAGATGTTAGGTTAGATGTTAGATGTTAGATTAGATTAGATGTTAGGTTAGGTTAGGTTAGGTTAGGTTGGGTTAAGTTAGGTTAGGTTAGGTTAGGTTAGGTTAGGTTATATTAGGTTAGGTTAGGTTAGGTTAGGTTAGGTTAGATGTTAGATGTTAGATTATAATAAATGGGAAGTTAGATGTTCGATGTTAGACTAGATTAGACGTTAGGTTAGGTTAGGTTAAGTTGGGTTGTTAGGTTAGGTTAGGTTAGGTTAGGTTAGGCTAGGTTAGGTTAGGTTAGGATGAGATGTTAGGTTAGATTAGGTTAGGTTAGATGTTAGATGTTAGATTATATTAAATGGGAAGTTAGATGTTCTATGTTAGACTAGATTAGACATTAGGTTAGGTTAGGTTAGGTTAGGTTAGGTTAGGATGAGATGTTAGGTTAGATGTTAGATGTTAGATTAGATTAGATGTTAGGTTAGGTTAGGTTAGGTTAGGTTAGGTCAGGTGAGGTTAGGTTAGGTTAGGTTAGGGTATGTTAGGTTAGGTTAGGTTAGGTTAGGTTAGGTTAGATGTTAGATGTTAGATTATATTAGATGGGAAGTTAGATGTTCGATGTTAGACTAGATTAGACGTTAGGTTAGGTTAGGGTAGGTTAGGTTAGGTCAGGTTAGGTTAGGTTAGGTTAGGTTAGTTTAGGTTAGGTTAGGTTAGGTTAGGTTAGGTTAGGTTAGGTTAGGTTAGGTTAGGTTAGGTTGGGTTCGGTTCGGTTCGGTTAGGTTAGGTTAGGTTAGGTTAGGTTAGGTTAGGTGAGGTTAGGTTAGGTTAGGTGTTAGATGTTAGATTAGATTAGATGTTAAGTTATATGTTAGATGTTAGAATAGATTAGATGTTAGGTTAGGTTAGGTTAGGTTAGGTTAGTTTAGGATTAAATGTTACGTTAGATGTTAGATGTTAGATTAGATTAGATGTTAGGTTAGGTTAGGTTAGGTTAGGTTGGGTTAAGTTAGGTTAGGTTAGGTGAGGTGAGGTTAGGTTAGGTTAGGTTAGGTTATATTAGGTTAGGTTAGGTTAGGTTAGGTTAGGTTAGATGTTAGATGTTAGATTATAATAAATGGGAAGTTAGATGTTCGATGTTAGACTAGATTAGACGTTAGGTTAGGTTAGGTTGTTAGGTTAGGTTATGTTAGGTTAGGTTAGGCTAGGTTAGGTTAGGTTAGGATGAGATGTTAGGTTAGATGTTAGATGTTAGATTAGATTAGATGTTAGGTTAGGTTAGGTTAGGTTAGGTTAGGATGAGATGTTAGGTTAGATGTTAGATGTTAGATTAGATTAGATGTTAGGTTAGGTGAGGTGAGGTGAGGTTAGGTTAGGTTAGGTTAGGTTCGGGTATGTTAGGTTAGGTTAGGTTAGATGTTAGATGTTAGATTATATTAGATGGGAAGTTAGATGTTCTATGTTAGACTAGATTAGACGTTAGGTTAGGTTAGGTTAGGTTAGGTTAGGTTAGGTTATGTTAGGTTAGGTTAGGTTAGCTTAGGTTAGTTTAGGTTAGGTTAGGTTAGGTTAGGTTAGGTGTTAGATGTTAGATTAGATTAGATGTTAAGTTAGATGTTAGATGTTAGAATAGATTAGATGTTAGGTTAGGTTAGGTTAGGTGAGGTGAGGTTAGGTTAGGTTAGGTTAGGTTATATTAGGTTAGGTTAGGTTAGGTTAGGTTAGATGTTAGATGTTAGATTATAATAAATGGGAAGTTAGATGTTCGATGTTAGACTAGATTAGACGTTAGGTTAGGTTAGGTTAGGTTAGGTGTTAGATGTTAGATTAGATTAGATGTTAAGTTAGATGTTATATGTTAGAATAGATTAGATGTTAGGTTAGGTTAGGTTAGGTTAGGTTAGTTTAGGATTAGATGTTACGTTAGATGTTAGATGTTAGATTAGATAAGATGTTAGGTTAGGTTAGGTTAGGTTGGGTTAAGTTAGGTTAGGTTAGGTTAGGTGAGGTGAGGTTAGGTTAGGTTAGGTTACGTTATATTAGGTTAGGTTAGGTTAGGTTAGGTTAGATGTTAGATGTTAGATTATAATAAATGGGAAGTTAGATGTTCGGTGTTAGACTAGATTAGACGTTAGGTTAGGTTAGGTTAGGTTAGGTTAGGTTAGGATGAGATGTTAGGTTAGATGTTAGATGTTAGATTAGATTAGATGTTAGGTTAGGTTAGGTGAGGTGAGGTTAGGTTAGGTTAGGTTAGGGTATGTTAGGTTAGGTTAGGTTAGGTTAGGTTAGATGTTAGATGTTGGGTTATATTAGATGGGAAGTTAGATGTTCGATGTTAGACTAGATTAGACGTTAGGTTAGGTTAGGTTAGGTTAGGTTAGGTTAGGTTATGTTAGGTTAGGTTAGGTTAGCTTAGGTTAGTTTAGGTTAGGTTAGGTTAGGTTAGGTTAGGTTAGGTTAGGTTAGGGTAGGCTATGCTAGGCTAGGCTAGGCTAGGCAAGGCTAGGCTAGGCTAGGTTAGGTTAGGTTAGGTTAGGTTAGGTTAGGTTAGGTTAGGTTAGGTTCGGTTAGGTTAGGTTAGGTTAGGTTAGGTTAGGTTTGGTTAGGTTAGGTTTGGTTAGGTTAGGTTAGGTTAGGTTAGGTTAGGTTAGGTTAGGTTAGGTTAGGTTAAGTTAGGTTATGTTAGGTTAGGTTAGGTTAGGTTAGGTTAGGTGTTAGATGTTAGATTAGATTAGATGTTAAGTTAGATGTTAGATGTTAGAATAGATTAGATGTTAGGTTAGTTTAGGTTAGGTTAGTTTAGGATTAGATGTTAGATGTTAGATTAGATTAGATGTTAGGTTAGGTTAGGTTGGGTTAAGTTAGGTTAGGTTAGGTTAGGTGAGGTGAGGTTAGGTTAGGTTAGGTTAGGTTATGTTATGTTAGGTTAGGTTAGGTTAGGTTAGATGTTAGATGTTAGATTATATTAAATGGGAAGTTAGATGTTCGATGTTAGACTAGATTAGACATTAGGTTAGGTTAGGTTAGGTTAGGTTAGGTTAGGTTAGGATGAGATGTTAGGTTAGATGTTAGATGTTAGATTAGATTAGATGTTAGGTTAGGTTAGGTTAGGTTAGGTCAGGTGAGGTTAGGTTAGGTTAGGTTAGGGTATGTTAGGTTAGGTTAGGTTAGGTTAGGTTTGGTTAGATGTTAGATGTTAGATTATATTAGATGGGAAGTTAGATGTTCGATGTTAGACTAGATTAGACGTTAGGTTAGGTTAGGTTAGGTTAGGTTAGGTCAGGTTAGGTTAGGTTAGGTTAGGTTAGGTTAGGTTAGGTTAGGTTAGGTTAGGTTAGTTTAGGTTAGGTTAGGTTAGGTTAGGTTAGGTTAGGTTAGGTTAGGTTAGGTTAGGTTAGGTTAGGTTAGGTTGGGTTCGGTTCGGTTCGGTTAGGTTAGGTTAGGTTAGGTTAGGTTAGGTTAGGTGTTAGATGTTAGATTAGATTAGATGTTAAGTTAGATGTTAGATGTTAGAATAGATTAGATGTTAGGTTAGGTTAGGTTATGTGAGGTGAGGTTAGGTTAGGTTAGGTTATATTAGGTTAGGTTAGGTTAGGTTAGGTTAGATGTTAGATTATAATAAATGGGAAGTTAGATGTTTGATGTTAGACTAGATTAGACGTTAGGTTAGGTTAGGTTGTTAGGTTAGGTTAGGTTAGGTTAGGTTAGGTTAGCTTAGGTTAGGTTAGGATGAGATGTTAGGTTAGATGTTAGATGTTAGATTAGATTAGATGTTAGGTTAGGTTAGGTGAGGTGAGGTTAGGTTAGGTTAGGTTAGGGTATGTTAGGTTAGGTTAGGTTAGATGTTAGATGTTAGATTATATTAGATGGGAAGTTAGATGTTCGATGTTAGACTAGATTAGACGTTAGGTTAGGTTAGGTTAGGTTAGGTCAGGTTAGGTTAGGTTAGATTAGGTTAGGTTAGGTTAGGTTAGGTTAGGTTAGGTTAGGCTAGGTTAGGTTAGGTTAGGTTAGGTTAGGTGTTAAATGTTAGATTAGATTAGATGTTAAGTTAGATGTTAGATGTTAGAATAGATTAGATGTTAGGTTAGGTTAGGTTAGGTTAGGTTAGTTTAGGATTAGATGTTACGTTAGATGTTAGATGTTAGATTAGATTAGATGTTAGGTTAGGTTACGTTAGGTTAGGTTGGGTTAAGTTAGGTTAGGTTAGGTTAGGTGAGGTGAGGTTAGGTTAGGTTAGGTTATATTAGGTTAGGTTAGGTTAGGTTAGGTTAGGTTAGGTTAGATGTTAGATTATAATAAATGGGAAGTTAGATGTTCGATGTTAGACTAGATTAGACGTTAGGTTAGGTTAGGTTAGGTTAGCTTAGGTTAGGTTAGGATGAGATGTTAGGTTAGATGTTAGATGTTAGATTAGATTAGATGTTAGGTTAGGTTAGGTGAGGTGAGGTTAGGTTAGGTTAGGTTAGGTTAGGGTATGTTAGGTTAGGTTAGGTTAGGTTAGGTTAGGTTAGGTGTTAGATGTTAGATTATATTAGATGGGAAGTTAGATGTTCGATGTTAGACTAGATTAGACGTTAGGTTAGGTTAGGTTAGGTTAGGTTAGGTTAGGTTAGGTTAGGTTAGGTTAGGTTAGGTTAGGTTAGCTTAGGTTAGTTTAGGTTAGGTTAGGTTAGGTTAGGTTAGGTTAGGTTAGGTTAGTTTAGGTTAGGTTAGGTTAGGTTAGGTTAGGTTAGGGTATGTTAGGTTAGGTTAGGTTAGATGTTAGATGTTAGAATATATTAGATGGGAAGTTAGATGTTCGATGTTAGACTAGATTAGACGTTAGGTTAGGTTAGGTTAGGTTAGGTTAGGTCAGGTTAGGTTAGGTTAGGTTAGGTTAGGTTAGGTTAGGTTAGGTTAGGTTAGGCTAGGTTAGGTTAGGTTAGGTTAGGTTAGGTTAGGTTAGGTGTTAAATGTTAGATTAGATTAGATGTTAAGTTAGATGTTAGATGTTAGAATAGATTAGATGTTAGGTTAGGTTAGGTTAGGTTAGGTTAGTTTAGGATTAGATGTTACGTTAGATGTTAGATGTTAGATTAGATTAGATGTTAGGTTAGGTTACGTTAGGTTAGGTTGGGTTAAGGTAGGTTAGGTTAGGTTAGGTGAGGTGAGGTGAGGTTAGGTTAGGTTAGGTTTGGTTATGTTAGGTTAGGTTAGGTTAGGTTAGATGTTAGATTATAATAAATGGGAAGTTATATGTTCGATGTTAGACTAGATTAGACGTTAGGTTAGGTTAGGATAGGTTAGGTTAGGTTAGGTTAGCTTAGGTTAGTTTAGGTTAAGTTAGGTTAGGTTAGGTTAGGTTAGGTTAGGTTAGGTTGTTAGGTTAGGTTAGGTTAGGTTAGGTTAGGTTAGCTTAGGTTAGGTTAGGATGAGATGTTAGGTTAGGTTAGGTGAGGTGAGGTTAGGTTAGGTTAGGTTAGGTTAGGGTATGTTAGCTTAGGTTAGGTTAGGTTAGGTGTTAGATGTTAGATTAGATTAGATGTTAGGTTAGGTTAGGTTAGGTTGGGTTAGGTTAGGTTAGGTTAGGTTAGGTTAGGTTAGGTTAGGTTAGGTTAGGATGAGATGTTAGGTTAGATGTTAGATGTTAGATTAGATTAGATGTTAGGTTAGGTTAGGTTAGGTTAGGTTGGGTTAAGTTAGGTTAGGTTAGGTTAGGTTAGGTTAGGTTATATTAGGTTAGGTTAGGTTAGGTTAGGTTAGGTTAGATGTTAGATGTTAGATTATAATAAATGGGAAGTTAGATGTTCGATGTTAGACTAGATTAGACGTTAGGTTAGGTTAGGTTAAGTTGGGTTGTTAGGTTAGGTTAGGTTAGGTTAGGTTAGGCTAGGTTAGGTTAGGTTAGGATGAGATGTTAGGTTAGATTAGGTTAGGTTAGATGTTAGATGTTAGATTATATTAAATGGGAAGTTAGATGTTCTATGTTAGACTAGATTAGACATTAGGTTAGGTTAGGTTAGGTTAGGTTAGGTTAGGATGAGATGTTAGGTTAGATGTTAGATGTTAGATTAGATTAGATGTTAGGTTAGGTTAGGTTAGGTTAGGTTAGGTCAGGTGAGGTTAGGTTAGGTTAGGTTAGGGTATGTTAGGTTAGGTTAGGTTAGGTTAGGTTAGGTTAGATGTTAGATGTTAGATTATATTAGATGGGAAGTTAGATGTTCGATGTTAGACTAGATTAGACGTTAGGTTAGGTTAGGGTAGGTTAGGTTAGGTCAGGTTAGGTTAGGTTAGGTTAGGTTAGTTTAGGTTAGGTTAGGTTAGGTTAGGTTAGGTTAGGTTAGGTTAGGTTAGGTTAGGTTAGGTTAGGTTGGGTTCGGTTCGGTTCGGTTAGGTTAGGTTAGGTTAGGTTAGGTTAGGTTAGGTGAGGTTAGGTTAGGTTAGGTGTTAGATGTTAGATTAGATTAGATGTTAAGTTATATGTTAGATGTTAGAATAGATTAGATGTTAGGTTAGGTTAGGTTAGGTTAGGTTAGTTTAGGATTAAATGTTACGTTAGATGTTAGATGTTAGATTAGATTAGATGTTAGGTTAGGTTAGGTTAGGTTAGGTTGGGTTAAGTTAGGTTAGGTTAGGTGAGGTGAGGTTAGGTTAGGTTAGGTTAGGTTATATTAGGTTAGGTTAGGTTAGGTTAGGTTAGGTTAGATGTTAGATGTTAGATTATAATAAATGGGAAGTTAGATGTTCGATGTTAGACTAGATTAGACGTTAGGTTAGGTTAGGTTGTTAGGTTAGGTTATGTTAGGTTAGGTTAGGCTAGGTTAGGTTAGGTTAGGATGAGATGTTAGGTTAGATGTTAGATGTTAGATTAGATTAGATGTTAGGTTAGGTTAGGTTAGGTTAGGTTAGGATGAGATGTTAGGTTAGATGTTAGATGTTAGATTAGATTAGATGTTAGGTTAGGTGAGGTGAGGTGAGGTTAGGTTAGGTTAGGTTAGGTTCGGGTATGTTAGGTTAGGTTAGGTTAGATGTTAGATGTTAGATTATATTAGATGGGAAGTTAGATGTTCTATGTTAGACTAGATTAGACGTTAGGTTAGGTTAGGTTAGGTTAGGTTAGGTTAGGTTATGTTAGGTTAGGTTAGGTTAGCTTAGGTTAGTTTAGGTTAGGTTAGGTTAGGTTAGGTTAGGTGTTAGATGTTAGATTAGATTAGATGTTAAGTTAGATGTTAGATGTTAGAATAGATTAGATGTTAGGTTAGGTTAGGTTAGGTGAGGTGAGGTTAGGTTAGGTTAGGTTAGGTTATATTAGGTTAGGTTAGGTTAGGTTAGGTTAGATGTTAGATGTTAGATTATAATAAATGGGAAGTTAGATGTTCGATGTTAGACTAGATTAGACGTTAGGTTAGGTTAGGTTAGGTTAGGTGTTAGATGTTAGATTAGATTAGATGTTAAGTTAGATGTTATATGTTAGAATAGATTAGATGTTAGGTTAGGTTAGGTTAGGTTAGGTTAGTTTAGGATTAGATGTTACGTTAGATGTTAGATGTTAGATTAGATAAGATGTTAGGTTAGGTTAGGTTAGGTTGGGTTAAGTTAGGTTAGGTTAGGTTAGGTGAGGTGAGGTTAGGTTAGGTTAGGTTACGTTATATTAGGTTAGGTTAGGTTAGGTTAGGTTAGATGTTAGATGTTAGATTATAATAAATGGGAAGTTAGATGTTCGGTGTTAGACTAGATTAGACGTTAGGTTAGGTTAGGTTAGGTTAGGTTAGGTTAGGATGAGATGTTAGGTTAGATGTTAGATGTTAGATTAGATTAGATGTTAGGTTAGGTTAGGTGAGGTGAGGTTAGGTTAGGTTAGGTTAGGGTATGTTAGGTTAGGTTAGGTTAGGTTAGGTTAGATGTTAGATGTTGGATTATATTAGATGGGAAGTTAGATGTTCGATGTTAGACTAGATTAGACGTTAGGTTAGGTTAGGTTAGGTTAGGTTAGGTTAGGTTATGTTAGGTTAGGTTAGGTTAGCTTAGGTTAGTTTAGGTTAGGTTAGGTTAGGTTAGGTTAGGTTAGGTTAGGTTAGGGTAGGCTATGCTAGGCTAGGCTAGGCTAGGCAAGGCTAGGCTAGGCTAGGTTAGGTTAGGTTAGGTTAGGTTAGGTTAGGTTAGGTTAGGTTAGGTTCGGTTAGGTTAGGTTAGGTTAGGTTAGGTTAGGTTTGGTTAGGTTAGGTTTGGTTAGGTTAGGTTAGGTTAGGTTAGGTTAGGTTAGGTTAGGTTAGGTTAGGTTAAGTTAGGTTATGTTAGGTTAGGTTAGGTTAGGTTAGGTTAGGTGTTAGATGTTAGATTAGATTAGATGTTAAGTTAGATGTTAGATGTTAGAATAGATTAGATGTTAGGTTAGTTTAGGTTAGGTTAGTTTAGGATTAGATGTTAGATGTTAGATTAGATTAGATGTTAGGTTAGGTTAGGTTGGGTTAAGTTAGGTTAGGTTAGGTTAGGTGAGGTGAGGTTAGGTTAGGTTAGGTTAGGTTATGTTATGTTAGGTTAGGTTAGGTTAGGTTAGATGTTAGATGTTAGATTATATTAAATGGGAAGTTAGATGTTCGATGTTAGACTAGATTAGACATTAGGTTAGGTTAGGTTAGGTTAGGTTAGGTTAGGTTAGGATGAGATGTTAGGTTAGATGTTAGATGTTAGATTAGATTAGATGTTAGGTTAGGTTAGGTTAGGTTAGGTCAGGTGAGGTTAGGTTAGGTTAGGTTAGGGTATGTTAGGTTAGGTTAGGTTAGGTTAGGTTTGGTTAGATGTTAGATGTTAGATTATATTAGATGGGAAGTTAGATGTTCGATGTTAGACTAGATTAGACGTTAGGTTAGGTTAGGTTAGGTTAGGTTAGGTCAGGTTAGGTTAGGTTAGGTTAGGTTAGGTTAGGTTAGGTTAGGTTAGGTTAGGTTAGTTTAGGTTAGGTTAGGTTAGGTTAGGTTAGGTTAGGTTAGGTTAGGTTAGGTTAGGTTAGGTTAGGTTAGGTTAGGTTGGGTTCGGTTCGGTTCGGTTAGGTTAGGTTAGGTTAGGTTAGGTTAGGTTAGGTGTTAGATGTTAGATTAGATTAGATGTTAAGTTAGATGTTAGATGTTAGAATAGATTAGATGTTAGGTTAGGTTAGGTTATGTGAGGTGAGGTTAGGTTAGGTTAGGTTATATTAGGTTAGGTTAGGTTAGGTTAGGTTAGATGTTAGATTATAATAAATGGGAAGTTAGATGTTTGATGTTAGACTAGATTAGACGTTAGGTTAGGTTAGGTTGTTAGGTTAGGTTAGGTTAGGTTAGGTTAGGTTAGCTTAGGTTAGGTTAGGATGAGATGTTAGGTTAGATGTTAGATGTTAGATTAGATTAGATGTTAGGTTAGGTTAGGTGAGGTGAGGTTAGGTTAGGTTAGGTTAGGGTATGTTAGGTTAGGTTAGGTTAGATGTTAGATGTTAGATTATATTAGATGGGAAGTTAGATGTTCGATGTTAGACTAGATTAGACGTTAGGTTAGGTTAGGTTAGGTTAGGTCAGGTTAGGTTAGGTTAGATTAGGTTAGGTTAGGTTAGGTTAGGTTAGGTTAGGTTAGGCTAGGTTAGGTTAGGTTAGGTTAGGTTAGGTGTTAAATGTTAGATTAGATTAGATGTTAAGTTAGATGTTAGATGTTAGAATAGATTAGATGTTAGGTTAGGTTAGGTTAGGTTAGGTTAGTTTAGGATTAGATGTTACGTTAGATGTTAGATGTTAGATTAGATTAGATGTTAGGTTAGGTTACGTTAGGTTAGGTTGGGTTAAGTTAGGTTAGGTTAGGTTAGGTGAGGTGAGGTTAGGTTAGGTTAGGTTATATTAGGTTAGGTTAGGTTAGGTTAGGTTAGGTTAGGTTAGATGTTAGATTATAATAAATGGGAAGTTAGATGTTCGATGTTAGACTAGATTAGACGTTAGGTTAGGTTAGGTTAGGTTAGCTTAGGTTAGGTTAGGATGAGATGTTAGGTTAGATGTTAGATGTTAGATTAGATTAGATGTTAGGTTAGGTTAGGTGAGGTGAGGTTAGGTTAGGTTAGGTTAGGTTAGGGTATGTTAGGTTAGGTTAGGTTAGGTTAGGTTAGGTTAGGTGTTAGATGTTAGATTATATTAGATGGGAAGTTAGATGTTCGATGTTAGACTAGATTAGACGTTAGGTTAGGTTAGGTTAGGTTAGGTTAGGTTAGGTTAGGTTAGGTTAGGTTAGGTTAGGTTAGGTTAGCTTAGGTTAGTTTAGGTTAGGTTAGGTTAGGTTAGGTTAGGTTAGGTTAGTTTAGGTTAGGTTAGGTTAGGTTAGGTTAGGTTAGGGTATGTTAGGTTAGGTTAGGTTAGATGTTAGATGTTAGAATATATTAGATGGGAAGTTAGATGTTCGATGTTAGACTAGATTAGACGTTAGGTTAGGTTAGGTTAGGTTAGGTTAGGTCAGGTTAGGTTAGGTTAGGTTAGGTTAGGTTAGGTTAGGTTAGGTTAGGTTAGGCTAGGTTAGGTTAGGTTAGGTTAGGTTAGGTTAGGTTAGGTGTTAAATGTTAGATTAGATTAGATGTTAAGTTAGATGTTAGATGTTAGAATAGATTAGATGTTAGGTTAGGTTAGGTTAGGTTAGGTTAGTTTAGGATTAGATGTTACGTTAGATGTTAGATGTTAGATTAGATTAGATGTTAGGTTAGGTTACGTTAGGTTAGGTTGGGTTAAGGTAGGTTAGGTTAGGTTAGGTGAGGTGAGGTGAGGTTAGGTTAGGTTAGGTTTGGTTATGTTAGGTTAGGTTAGGTTAGGTTAGATGTTAGATTATAATAAATGGGAAGTTATATGTTCGATGTTAGACTAGATTAGACGTTAGGTTAGGTTAGGATAGGTTAGGTTAGGTTAGGTTAGCTTAGGTTAGTTTAGGTTAAGTTAGGTTAGGTTAGGTTAGGTTAGGTTAGGTTAGGTTGTTAGGTTAGGTTAGGTTAGGTTAGGTTAGGTTAGCTTAGGTTAGGTTAGGATGAGATGTTAGGTTAGGTTAGGTGAGGTGAGGTTAGGTTAGGTTAGGTTAGGTTAGGGTATGTTAGCTTAGGTTAGGTTAGGTTAGGTGTTAGATGTTAGATTAGATTAGATGTTAGGTTAGGTTAGGTTAGGTTGGGTTAGGTTAGGTTAGGTTAGGTTAGGTTAGGTTAGGTTAGGTTAGGTTAGGTCAGGTTAGGTTAGGTTAGGTTAGGTGTTTGATGTTAGATTAGATTAGATGTTAAGTTAGATGGTATATGTTAGAATAGATTAGATGTTAGGTTAGGTTAGGTTAGGTTAGTTTAGGATTAGATGTTACATTAGATGTTAGATGTTAGATTAGATTAGATGTTAGGTTAGGTTAGGTTAGGTTAGGTTGGGTTAAGTTAGGTTAGGTTAGGTTAGGTGAGGTGAGGTTAGGTTAGGTTAGGTTAGGTTATATTAGGTTAGGTTAGGTTAGGTTAGGTTAGATGTTAGATGTTAGATGTTAGAATATAATAAATGGGAAGTTAGATGTTCGATGTTAGACTAGATTAGACGTTAGGTTAGGTTAGGTTAGGTTAGGTTAGGTTAGGTTAGGATGAGATGTTAGGTTAGATGTTAGATGTTAGATTAGATTAGATGTAAGGTTAGCTTAGGTGAGGTGAGGTTAGGTTAGGTTAGGTTAGGTTAGGTTAGGGTATGTTAGGTTAGGTTAGGTTAGGTTAGATGTTAGATGTTGGATTATATTAGATGGGAAGTTAGATGTTCGATGTTGGACTAGATTAGACGTTAGGTTAGGTTAGGTTAGGGTAGGCTAGGCTAGGCAGGGCAAGGCTAGGCTAGGCTAGGTTAGGTTAGGTTAGGTTAGGTTAGGTTAGGTTAGGTTAGGTTAGGTTCGGTTCGGTTAGGTTAGGTTAGGTTAGGTTAGGTTAGGTTAGGTTAGGTTTGGTTAGGTTAGGTTTGGTTAGGTTAGGTTAGGTTAGGTTAGGTTAGGTTAGGTTAAGTTAGGTTAGGTTAGGTTAGGTTAGGTTAGGTGTTAGATGTTAGATTAGATTAGATGTTAAGTTAGATGTTAGATGTTAGAATAGATTAGATGTTAGGTTAGGTTAGGTTAGTTTAGGATTAGATGTTACGTTAGATGTTAGATGTTAGATTAGATTAGATGTTAGGTTAGGTTAGGTTAGGTTAGGTTAGGATGAGATGTTAGGTTAGATGTTAGATGTTAGATTAGATTAGATGTTAGGTTAGGTTAGGTGAGGTGAGGTTAGGTTAGGTTAGGTTAGATGTTAGATGTTAGATTATATTAGATGGGAAGTTAGATGTTCGATGTTAGACTAGATTAGACGTTAGGTTAGGTTAGGTTAGGTTAGGTTATGTTAGGTTAGGTTAGGTTAGCTTAGGTTAGTTTAGGTTAGGTTAGGTTAGGTTAGGTTAGGTGTTAGATGTTAGATTAGATTAGATGTTAAGTTAGATGTTAGATGTTAGAATAGATTAGATGTTAGGTTAGGTTAGGTTAGGTTAGGTGAGGTGAGGTTAGGTTAGGTTAGGTTAGGTTATATTAGGTTAGGTTAGGTTAGGTTAGATGTTAGATGTTAGATTATAATAAATGGGAAGTTAGATGTTCGATGTTAGACTAGATTACATGTTAGGTTAGGTTAGGTTAGGTTGTTAGGTTAGGTTAGGTTAGGTTAGGTTAGGTTAGGTTAGCTTAGGTTAGGTTAGGATGAGATGTTAGGTTAGATGTTACATGTTAGATTAGATTAGATGTTAGGTTAGGTTAGGTGAGGTGAGGTTAGGTTAGGTTAGGTTAGGGTATGTTAGGTTAGGTTAGGTTAGGTTAGGTTAGGTGTTAGATGTTAGATTAGATTAGATGTTAGGTTAGGTTAGGTTAGGTTAGGTTGGGTTAGGTTAGGTTAGGTTAGGTTAGGTTAGGTTAGGTTAGGTTAGGTTAGGTTAGGTTAGGTCAGGTTAGGTTAGGTTAGGTTAGGTGTTTGATGTTAGATTAGATTAGATGTTAAGTTAGATGTTATATGTTAGAATAGATTAGATGTTAGGTTAGGTTAGGTTAGGTTAGTTTAGGATTAGATGTTACAATAGATGTTAGGTTAGGTTAGGTTAGGTTAGGTTGGGTTAAGTTAGGTTAGGTTAGGTTAGGTGAGGTGAGGTAAGGTTAGGTTAGGTTAGGTTAGGTTATATTAGGTTAGGTTAGGTTAGGTTAGGTTAGATGTTAGATGTTAGATGTTAGATTATAATAAATGGGAAGTCAGATGTTCGATGTTAGACTAGATTAGACGTTAGGTTAGGTTAGGTTAGGTTAGGTTAGGTTAGGTTAGGTTAGGTTAGATGTTAGATGTTGGATTATATTAGATGGGAAGTTAGATGTTCGATGTTAGACTAGATTAGACGTTAGGTTAGGTTAGGTTAGGTTAGGTTAGGCTAGGTTAGGTTATGTTAGGTTAGGTTAGGTTAGCTTAGGTTAGTTTAGGTTAGGTTAGGTTAGGTTAGGTTAGGTTAGGTTAGGTTATGTTAGGTTAGGTTAGGTTAGGTTAGGGTATGTTAGGTTAGGTTAGGTTAGGTTAGGTTAGGTTAGATGTTAGATGTTAGATTATATTAGATGGGAAGTTAGATGTTCCATGTTAGACTAGATTAGACGTTAGGTTAGGTTAGGTTAGGTTAGGTCAGGTTAGGTTAGGCTAGGTTAGGTTAGGTTAGGTTAGGTTACGTTAGGTTAGGTTAGGTTAGGTTAGGTTATGTTAGGTTAGTTTAGGTTAGGTTAGGTTAGGTTAGGTTCGGTTAGGTTAGGTTAGGTTAGGTTAGGTTAGGTTAGTTAGGTTAGGTTAGGTTAGGTTAGGTTAGGTTAGGTGTTAGATGTTAGATTAGATTAGATGTTAAGTTAGATGTTAGATGTTAGAATAGATTAGATGTTAGGTTAGGTTAGGTTAGTTTAGGATTAGATGTTACGTTAGATGTTAGATTAGATTAGATGTTAGGTTAGATTAGGTTAGGTTGGGGTAAGTTAGGTTAGGTGAGGTGAGGTTAGGTTAGGTTAGGTTAGGTTAGGTTATGTTAGGTTAGGTTAGGTTAGGTTAGGTTAGATGTTAGATGTTAGATTATAATAAATGGGAAGTTAGATGTTCGATGTTGGACTAGATTAGACGTTAGGTTAGGTTAGGTTAGGTTAGGTTAGGTTAGGTTAGGTTCGGTTAGGATAGGTTAGGTTAGGTTAGGTTAGGTTAAGTTTGGTTAGGTTAGGTTTGGTTAGGTTAGGTTAGGTTAGGTTAGGTTAGGTTAGGTTAGGTTAGGTTAAGTTAGGTTAGGTTAGGTTAGGTTAGGTTAGGTGTTAGATGTTAGATTAGATTAGATGTTAAGTTAGATGTTAGATGTTAGAATAGATTAGATGTTAGGTTAGGTTAGGTTAGGTTAGTTTAGGATTAGATGTTACGTTAGATGTTAGATGTTAGATTAGATTAGATGTTTGGTTAGGTTAGGTTAGGTTAGGTTGGGTTAAGTTAGGTTAGGTTAGGTTAGGTGAGGTGAGGTTAGGTTAGGTTAGGTTAGGTTATGTTAGGTTAGGTTAGGTTAGGTTAGATGTTAGATGTTAGATTATATTAAATGGGAAGTTAGATGTTCTATGTTAGACTAGATTAGACATTAGGTTAGGTTAGGTTAGGTTAGGTTAGGTTAGGATGAGATGTTAGGTTAGATGTTAGATGTTAGATTAGATGAGATGTTAGGTTAGGTTAGGTTAGGTTAGGTTGGGTTAAGTTAGGTTAGGTTAGGTTAGGTGAGGTGAGGTTAGGTTAGGTTAGGTTAGGTTATATTAGGTTAGGTTAGGTTAGGTTAGGTTAGGTTAGATGTTAGATGTTAGATTTTAATAAATGGGAAGTTAGATGTTCGATGTTAGACTAGATTAGACGTTAGGTTAGGTTAGGTTAAGTTGGGTTGTTAGGTTAGGCTAGGTTAGGTTAGGTTAGGATGAGATGTTAGGTTAGATTAGGTTAGGTTAGATGTTAGATGTTAGATTATATTAAATGGGAAGTTAGATGTTCTATGTTAGACTAGATTAGACATTAGGTTAGGTTAGGTTAGGTTAGGTTAGGTTAGGATGAGATGTTAGGTTAGATGTTAGATGTTAGATTAGATTAGATGTTAGGTTAGGTTAGGTTAGGTTAGGTTAGGTCAGGTGAGGTTAGGTTAGGTTAGGTTAGGGTATGTTAGGTTAGGTTAGGTTAGGTTAGGTTAGGTTAGATGTTAGATGTTAGATTATATTAGATGGGAAGTTAGATGTTCGATGTTAGACTAGATTAGACGTTAGGTTAGGTTAGGGTAGGTTAGGTTAGGTCAGGTTAGGTTAGGTTAGGTTAGGTTAGGTTAGGTTAGGTTAGTTTAGGTTAGGTTAGGTTAGGTTAGGTTAGGTTAGGTTAGGTTAGGTTAGGTTAGGTTATTTTAGGTTAGGTTAGGTTGGGTTCGGTTCGGTTCGGTTAGGTTAGGTTAGGTTAGGTTAGGTTAGGTTAGGTGAGGTTAGGTTAGGTTAGGTGTTAGATGTTAGATTAGATTAGATGTTAAGTTATATGTTAGATGTTAGAATAGATTAGATGTTAGGTTAGGTTAGGTTAGGTTAGGTTAGTTTAGGATTAAATGTTACGTTAGATGTTAGATGTTAGATTAGATTAGATGTTAGGTTAGGTTAGGTTAGGTTAGGTTGGGTTAAGTTAGGTTAGGTTAGGTGAGGTGAGGTTAGGTTAGGTTAGGTTAGGTTATATTAGGTTAGGTTAGGTTAGGTTAGGTTAGGTTAGATGTTAGATGTTAGATTATAATAAATGGGAAGTTAGATGTTCGATGTTAGACTAGATTAGACGTTAGGTTAGGTTAGGTTGTTAGGTTAGGTTATGTTAGGTTAGGTTAGGCTAGGTTAGGTTAGGTTAGGATGAGATGTTAGGTTAGATGTTAGATGTTAGATTAGATTAGATGTTAGGTTAGGTTAGGTTAGGTTAGGTTAGGATGAGATGTTAGGTTAGATGTTAGATGTTAGATTAGATTAGATGTTAGGTTAGGTTAGGTGAGGTGAGGTGAGGTTAGGTTAGGTTAGGTTAGGTTCGGGTATGTTAGGTTAGGTTAGGTTAGATGTTAGATGTTAGATTATATTAGATGGGAAGTTAGATGTTCTATGTTAGACTAGATTAGACGTTAGGTTAGGTTAGGTTAGGTTAGGTTAGGTTAGGTTAGGTTAGGTTATGTTAGGTTAGGTTAGGTTAGCTTAGGTTAGTTTAGGTTAGGTTAGGTTAGGTTAGGTTAGGTTAGGTTAGGTGTTAGATGTTAGATTAGATTAGATGTTAAGTTAGATGTTAGATGTTAGAATAGATTAGATGTTAGGTTAGGTTAGGTTAGGTGAGGTGAGGTTAGGTTAGGTTAGGTTAGGTTATATTAGGTTAGGTTAGGTTAGGTTAGATGTTAGATGTTAGATTATAATAAATGGGAAGTTAGATGTTCGATGTTAGACTAGATTAGACGTTAGGTTAGGTTAGGTTAGGTTAGGTGTTAGATGTTAGATTAGATTAGATGTTAAGTTAGATGTTATATGTTAGAATAGATTAGATGTTAGGTTAGGTTAGGTTAGGTTAGTTTAGGATTAGATGTTACGTTAGATGTTAGATGTTAGATTAGATAAGATGTTAGGTTAGGTTAGGTTAGGTTGGGTTAAGTTAGGTTAGGTTAGGTTACGTTATATTAGGTTAGGTTAGGTTAGGTTAGGTTAGGTTAGATGTTAGATGTTAGATTATAATAAATGGGAAGTTAGATGTTCGGTGTTAGACTAGATTAGACGTTAGGTTAGGTTAGGTTAGGTTAGGTTAGGTTAGGATGAGATGTTAGGTTAGATGTTAGATGTTAGATTAGATTAGATGTTAGGTTAGGTTAGGTGAGGTGAGGTTAGGTTAGGTTAGGTTAGGGTATGTTAGGTTAGGTTAGGTTAGGTTAGGTTAGATGTTAGATGTTGGATTATATTAGATGGGAAGTTAGATGTTCGATGTTAGACTAGATTAGACGTTAGGTTAGGTTAGGTTAGGTTAGGTTAGGTTAGGTTAGGTTAGGTTATGTTAGGTTAGGTTAGGTTAGCTTAGGTTAGTTTAGGTTAGGTTAGGTTAGGTTAGGTTAGGTTAGGTTAGGTTAGGGTAGGCTAGGCTAGGCTAGGCTAGGCAAGGCTAGGCTAGGCTAGGTTAGGTTAGGTTAGGTTAGGTTAGGTTAGGTTAGGTTTGGTTCGGTTAGGTTAGGTTAGGTTAGGTTAGGTTAGGTTTGGTTAGGTTAGGTTTGGTTAGGTTAGGTTAGGTTAGGTTAGGTTAGGTTAGGTTAGGTTAGGTTAAGTTAGGTTATGTTAGGTTAGGTTAGGTTAGGTTAGGTGTTAGATGTTAGATTAGATTTGATGTTAAGTTAGATGTTAGATGTTAGAATAGATTAGATGTTAGGTTAGGTTAGGTTAGGTTAGTTTAGGATTAGATGTTACGTTAGATGTTAGATGTTAGATTAGATTAGATGTTAGGTTAGGTTAGGTTGGGTTAAGTTAGGTTAGGTTAGGTTAGGTGAGGTTAGGTTAGGTTAGGTTATGTTATGTTAGGTTAGGTTAGGTTAGGATGAGATGTTAGGTTAGATGTTAGATGTTAGATTACATTAGATGTTAGGTTAGGTTAGGTTAGGTTAGGTCAGGTGAGGTTAGGTTAGGTTAGGTTAGGGTATGTTAGGTTAGGTTAGGTTAGGTTAGGTTTGGTTAGATGTTAGATGTTAGATTATATTAGATGGGAAGTTAGATGTTCGATGTTAGACTAGATTAGACGTTAGGTTAGGTTAGGTTAGGTTAGGTTAGGTTAGGTCAGGTTAGGTTAGGTTAGGTTAGGTTAGGTTAGGTTAGGTTAGGTTAGGTTAGGTTAGTTTAGGTTAGGTTAGGTTAGGTTAGGTTAGGTTAGGTTAGGTTAGGTTAGGTTGGGTTCGGTTCGGTTCGGTTAGGTTAGGTTAGGTTAGGTTAGGTGTTAGATGTTAGATTAGATTAGATGTTAAGTTAGATGTTAGATGTTAGAATAGATTAGATGTTAGGTTAGGTTAGGTTATGTGAGGTGAGGTTAGGTTAGGTTAGGTTATATTAGGTTAGGTTAGGTTAGGTTAGGTTAGGTTAGGTTAGGTTAGGTGTTAGATGTTAGATTAGATTAGATGTTAAGTTAGATGTTAGATGTTAGAATAGATTAGATGTTAGGTTAGGTTAGGTTAGGTTAGGTTAGGTGAGGTGAGGTTAGGTTAGGTTAGGTTAGGTTAGGTTATATTAGGTTAGGTTAGGTTAGGTTAGGTTAGATGTTAGATGTTAGATTATAATAAATGGGAAGTTAGATGTTCGATGTTAGACTAGATTACACGTTAGGTTAGGTTAGGTTAGGTTGTTAGGTTAGGTTAGGTTAGGTTAGGTTAGGTTAGCTTAGGTTAGGTTAGGATGAGATGTTAGGTTAGATGTTACATGTTAGATTAGATTAGATGTTAGGTTAGGTTAGGTGAGGTGAGGTTAGGTTAGGTTAGGTTAGGGTATGTTAGGTTAGGTTAGGTTAGGTGTTAGATGTTAGATTAGATTAGATGTTAGGTTAGGTTAGGTTAGGTTAGGTTGGGTTAGGTTAGGTTAGGTTAGGTTAGGTTAGGTTAGGTTAGGTTAGGTTAGGTTAGGTTAGGTTAGGTTAGGTCAGGTTAGGTTAGGTTAGGTTAGGTGTTTGATGTTAGATTAGATTAGATGTTAAGTTAGATGTTATATGTTAGAATAGATTAGATGTTAGGTTAGGTTAGGTTAGGTTAGTTTAGGATTAGATGTTACATTAGATGTTAGGTTAGGTTAGGTTAGGTTGGGTTAAGTTAGGTTAGGTTAGGTTAGGTGAGGTGAGGTTAGGTTAGGTTAGGTTAGGTTATATTAGGTTAGGTTAGGTTAGGTTAGGTTAGATGTTAGATGTTAGATTATAATAAATGGGAAGTTAGATGTTCGATGTTAGACTAGATTAGACGTTAGGTTAGGTTAGGTTAGGTTAGGTTAGGTTAGGTTAGATGTTAGATGTTGGATTATATTAGATGGGAAGTTAGATGTTCGATGTTAGACTAGATTAGACGTTAGGTTAGGTTAGGTTAGGTTAGGTTAGGCTAGGTTAGGTTATGTTAGGTTAGGTTAGGTTAGCTTAGGTTAGTTTAGGTTAGGTTAGGTTAGGTTAGGTTAGGTTAGGTTAGGTTAGGTTATGTTAGGTTAGGTTAGGTTAGGTTAGGTTAGGGTATGTTAGGTTAGGTTAGGTTAGGTTAGGTTAGGTTAGATGTTAGATGTTAGATTATATTAGATGGGAAGTTAGATGTTCCATGTTAGACTAGATTAGACGTTAGGTTAGGTTAGGTTAGGTTAGGTCAGGTTAGGTTAGGCTAGGTTAGGTTAGGTTAGGTTAGGTTACGTTAGGTTAGGTTAGGTTAGGTTAGGTTATGTTAGGTTAGTTTAGGTTAGGTTAGGTTAGGTTAGGTTAGGTTCGGTTAGGTTAGGTTAGGTTAGGTTAGGTTAGGTTAGTTAGGTTAGGTTAGGTTAGGTTAGGTTAGGTGTTAGATTAGATTAGATGTTAAGTTAGATGTTAGATGTTAGAATAGATTAGATGTTAGGTTAGGTTAGGTTAGTTTAGGATTAGATGTTACGTTAGATGTTAGATTAGATTAGATGTTAGGTTAGATTAGGTTAGGTTGGGGTAAGTTAGGTTAGGTGAGGTGAGGTTAGGTTAGGTTAGGTTAGGTTAGGTTATGTTAGGTTAGGTTAGGTTAGGTTAGGTTAGATGTTAGATGTTAGATTATAATAAATGGGAAGTTAGATGTTCGATGTTGGACTAGATTAGACGTTAGGTTAGGTTAGGTTAGGTTAGGTTAGGTTAGGTTAGGTTCGGTTAGGATAGGTTAGGTTAGGTTAGGTTAGGTTAGGTTAGGTTAGGTTTGGTTAGGTTAGGTTTGGTTAGGTTAGGTTAGGTTAGGTTAGGTTAGGTTAGGTTAGGTTAGGTTAGGTTAAGTTAGGTTAGGTTAGGTTAGGTTAGGTTAGGTGTTAGATGTTAGATTAGATTAGATGTTAAGTTAGATGTTAGATGTTAGAATAGATTAGATGTTAGGTTAGGTTAGGTTAGGTTAGTTTAGGATTAGATGTTACGTTAGATGTTAGATGTTAGATTAGATTAGATGTTTGGTTAGGTTAGGTTAGGTTAGGTTGGGTTAAGTTAGGTTAGGTTAGGTGAGGTGAGGTTAGGTTAGGTTAGGTTAGGTTATGTTAGGTTAGGTTAGGTTAGGTTAGATGTTAGATGTTAGATTATATTAAATGGGAAGTTAGATGTTCTATGTTAGACTAGATTAGACATTAGGTTAGGTTAGGTTAGGTTAGGTTAGGTTAGGATGAGATGTTAGGTTAGATGTTAGATGTTAGATTAGATTAGATGTTAGGTTAGGTTAGGTTAGGTTAGGTTGGGTTAAGTTAGGTTAGGTTAGGTTAGGTGAGGTGAGGTTAGGTTAGGTTAGGTTAGGTTATATTAGGTTAGGTTAGGTTAGGTTAGGTTAGATGTTAGATGTTAGATTATAATAAATGGGAAGTTAGATGTTCGATGTTAGACTAGATTAGACGTTAGGTTAGGTTAGGTTAAGTTGGGTTGTTAGGTTAGGTTAGGTTAGGTTAGGTTAGGCTAGGTTAGGTTAGGTTAGGATGAGATGTTAGGTTAGATTAGGTTAGGTTAGATGTTAGATGTTAGATTATATTAAATGGGAAGTTAGATGTTCTATGTTAGACTAGATTAGACATTAGGTTAGGTTAGGTTAGGTTAGGTTAGGTTAGGATGAGATGTTAGGTTAGATGTTAGATGTTAGATTAGATTAGATGTTAGGTTAGGTTAGGTTAGGTTAGGTTAGGTCAGGTGAGGTTAGGTTAGGTTAGGTTAGGGTATGTTAGGTTAGGTTAGGTTAGGTTAGGTTAGATGTTAGATGTTAGATTATATTAGATGGGAAGTTAGATGTTCGATGTTAGACTAGATTAGACGTTAGGTTAGGTTAGGGTAGGTTAGGTTAGGTCAGGTTAGGTTAGGTTAGGTTAGGTTAGGTTAGGTTAGTTTAGGTTAGGTTAGGTTAGGTTAGGTTAGGTTAGGTTAGGTTAGGTTAGGTTAGGTTAGGTTAGGTTAGGTGAGGTTAGGTTAGGTTAGGTGTTAGATGTTAGATTAGATTAGATGTTAAGTTATATGTTAGATGTTAGAATAGATTAGATGTTAGGTTAGGTTAGGTTAGTTTAGGATTAAATGTTACGTTAGATGTTAGATGTTAGATTAGATTAGATGTTAGGTTAGGTTAGGTTAGGTTAGGTTGGGTTAAGTTAGGTTAGGTTAGGTGAGGTGAGGTTAGGTTAGGTTAGGTTAGGTTATATTAGGTTAGGTTAGGTTAGGTTAGGTTAGATGTTAGATGTTAGATTATAATAAATGGGAAGTTAGATGTTCGATGTTAGACTAGATTAGACGTTAGGTTAGGTTAGGTTGTTAGGTTAGGTTATGTTAGGTTAGGTTAGGCTAGGTTAGGTTAGGTTAGGATGAGATGTTAGGTTAGATGTTAGATGTGAGATTAGATTAGATGTTAGGTTAGGTTAGGATGAGATGTTAGGTTAGATGTTAGATGTTAGATTAGATTAGATGTTAGGTTAGGTTAGGTGAGGTGAGGTGAGGTTAGGTTAGGTTAGGTTAGGTTCGGGTATGTTAGGTTAGGTTAGGTTAGATGTTAGATGTTAGATTATATTAGATGGGAAGTTAGATGTTCTATGTTAGACTAGATTAGACGTTAGGTTAGGTTAGGTTAGGTTAGGTGTTAGATGTTAGATTAGATTAGATGTTAAGTTAGATGTTATATGTTAGAATAGATTAGATGTTAGGTTAGGTTAGGTTAGGTTAGGTTAGTTTAGGATTAGATGTTACGTTAGATGTTAGATGTTAGATTAGATAAGATGTTAGGTTAGGTTAGGTTAGGTTGGGTTAAGTTAGGTTAGGTTAGGTTAGGTGAGGTGAGGTTAGGTTAGGTTAGGTTACGTTATATTAGGTTAGGTTAGGTTAGGTTAGGTTAGATGTTAGATGTTAGATTATAATAAATGGGAAGTTAGATGTTCGGTGTTAGACTAGATTAGACGTTAGGTTAGGTTAGGTTAGGTTAGGTTAGGTTAGGATGAGATGTTAGGTTAGATGTTAGATGTTAGATTAGATTAGATGTTAGGTTAGGTTAGGTGAGGTGAGGTTAGGTTAGGTTAGGTTAGGGTATGTTAGGTTAGGTTAGGTTAGGTTAGATGTTAGATGTTGGATTATATTAGATGGGAAGTTAGATGTTCGATGTTAGACTAGATTAGACGTTAGGTTAGGTTAGGTTAGGTTAGGTTAGGTTAGGTTAGGTTATGTTAGGTTAGGTTAGGTTAGCTTAGGTTAGTTTAGGTTAGGTTAGGTTAGGTTAGGTTAGGTTAGGTTAGGTTAGGTTAGGTTAGGGTAGGCTAGGCTAGGCTAGGCTAGGCAAGGCTAGGCTAGGCTAGGTTAGGTTAGGTTAGGTTAGGTTAGGTTAGGTTAGGTTAGGTTCGGTTAGGTTAGGTTAGGTTAGGTTAGGTTAGGTTTGGTTAGGTTAGGTTTGGTTAGGTTAGGTTAGGTTAGGTTAGGTTAGGTTAGGTTAGGTTAAGTTAGGTTATGTTAGGTTAGGTTAGGTTAGGTTAGGTGTTAGATGTTAGATTAGATTAGATGTTAAGTTAGATGTTAGATGTTAGAATAGATTAGATGTTAGGTTAGGTTAGGTTAGGTTAGTTTAGGATTAGATGTTACGTTAGATGTTAGATGTTAGATTAGATTAGATGTTAGGTTAGGTTAGGTTGGGTTAGGTTAGGTTAGGTTAGGTTAGGTTAGGTTAGGTTAGGTTAGGTTAGGTTAGGTTAGGTTAGGTTGGGTTAGGTTAGGTTAGGTTAGGTTAGGTTAGGTTAGGTTAGGTTAGGTTAGGTTAGGTTAGGTTAGGTTAGGTTAGGTTAGGTTAGGTTAGGTTAGGTTAGGTTAGGTTAGGTTAGGTTAGGTTAGGTTAGGTTAGGTTAGGTTAGGTGAGGTTAGGTTAGGTTAGGTTAGGTTATGTTATGTTAGGTTAGGTTAGGTTAGGTTAGATGTTAGATGTTAGATTGTATTAAATGGGAAGTTAGATGTTCGATGTTAGACTAGATTAGACATTAGGTTAGGTTAGGTTAGGTTAGGTTAGGTTAGGTTAGGATGAGATGTTAGGTTAGATGTTAGATGTTAGATTAGATTAGATGTTAGGTTAGGTTAGGTTAGGTTAGGTCAGGTGAGGTTAGGTTAGGTTAGGTTAGGGTATGTTAGGTTAGGTTAGGTTAGGTTAGGTTAGGTTTGGTTAGATGTTAGATGTTAGATTATATTAGATGGGAAGTTAGATGTTCGATGTTAGACTAGATTAGACGTTAGGTTAGGTTAGGTTAGGTTAGGTTAGGTCAGGTTAGGTTAGGTTAGGTTAGGTTAGGTTAGGTTAGGTTAGGTTAGGTTAGTTTAGGTTAGGTTAGGTTAGGTTAGGTTAGGTTAGGTTAGGTTAGGTTAGGTTAGGTTAGGTTAGGTTGGGTTCGGTTCGGTTCGGTTAGGTTAGGTTAGGTTAGGTTAGGTTAGGTTAGGTGTTAGATGTTAGATTAGATTAGATGTTAAGTTAGATGTTAGATGTTAGAATAGATTAGATGTTAGGTTAGGTTAGGTTATGTGAGGTGAGGTTAGGTTAGGTTAGGTTATATTAGGTTAGGTTAGGTTAGGTTAGGTTAGATGTTAGATTATAATAAATGGGAAGTTAGATGTTTGATGTTAGACTAGATTAGACGTTAGGTTAGGTTAGGTTGTTAGGTTAGGTTAGGTTAGGTTAGGTTAGGTTAGCTTAGGTTAGGTTAGGATGAGATGTTAGGTTAGATGTTAGATGTTAGATTAGATTAGATGTTAGGTTAGGTTAGGTGAGGTGAGGTTAGGTTAGGTTAGGTTAGGGTATGTTAGGTTAGGTTAGGTTAGATGTTAGATGTTAGATTATATTAGATGGGAAGTTAGATGTTCGATGTTAGACTAGATTAGACGTTAGGTTAGGTTAGGTTAGGTTAGGTCAGGTTAGGTTAGGTTAGATTAGGTTAGGTTAGGTTAGGTTAGGCTAGGTTAGGTTAGGTTAGGTTAGGTTAGGTGTTAAATGTTAGATTAGATTAGATGTTAAGTTAGATGTTAGATGTTAGAATAGATTAGATGTTAGGTTAGGTTAGGTTAGGTTAGGTTAGTTTAGGATTAGATGTTACGTTAGATGTTAGATGTTAGATTAGATTAGATGTTAGGTTAGGTTACGTTAGGTTAGGTTGGGTTAAGTTAGGTTAGGTTAGGTTAGGTGAGGTGAGGTTAGGTTAGGTTAGGTTATATTAGGTTAGGTTAGGTTAGGTTAGGTTAGGTTAGATGTTAGATTATAATAAATGGGAAGTTAGATGTTCGATGTTAGACTAGATTAGACGTTAGGTTAGGTTAGGTTGTTAGGTTAGGTTAGGTTAGGTTAGGTTAGGTTAGCTTAGGTTAGGTTAGGATGAGATGTTAGGTTAGATGTTAGATGTTAGATTAGATTAGATGTTAGGTTAGGTTAGGTGAGGTGAGGTTAGGTTAGGTTAGGTTAGGTTAGGGTATGTTAGGTTAGGTTAGGTTAGGTTAGGTTAGGTGTTAGATGTTAGATTATATTAGATGGGAAGTTAGATGTTCGATGTTAGACTAGATTAGACGTTAGGTTAGGTTAGGTTAGGTTAGGTTAGGTTAGGTTAGGTTAGGTTAGGTTAGCTTAGGTTAGTTTAGGTTAGGTTAGGTTAGGTTAGGTTAGGTTAGGTTAGGTTAGTTTAGGTTAGGTTAGGTTAGGTTAGGTTAGGTTAGGGTATGTTAGGTTAGGTTAGGTTAGATGTTAGATGTTAGAATATATTAGATGGGAAGTTAGATGTTCGATGTTAGACTAGATTAGACGTTAGGTTAGGTTAGGTTAGGTTAGGTTAGGTCAGGTTAGGTTAGGTTAGGTTAGGTTAGGTTAGGTTAGGTTAGGTTAGGTTAGGCTAGGTTAGGTTAGGTTAGGTTAGGTTAGGTTAGGTGTTAAATGTTAGATTAGATTAGATGTTAAGTTAGATGTTAGATGTTAGAATAGATTAGATGTTAGGTTAGGTTAGGTTAGGTTAGTTTAGGATTAGATGTTACGTTAGATGTTAGATGTTAGATTAGATTAGATGTTAGGTTAGGTTACGTTAGGTTAGGTTGGGTTAAGGTAGGTTAGGTTAGGTTAGGTGAGGTGAGGTGAGGTTAGGTTAGGTTAGGTTTGGTTATGTTAGGTTAGGTTAGGTTAGGTTAGATGTTAGATTATAATAAATGGGAAGTTATATGTCCGATGTTAGACTAGATTAGACGTTAGGTTAGGTTAGGATAGGTTAGGTTAGGTTAGGTTAGCTTAGGTTAGTTTAGGTTAGGTTAGGTTAGGTTAGGTTAGGTTAGGTTAGGTTGGGTTAGGTTAGGTTAGGTTAGGTTAGGTTGTTAGGTTAGGTTAGGTTAGGTTAGGTTAGCTTAGGTTAGGTTAGGATGAGATGTTAGGTTAGATGTTAGATGTTAGATTAGATTAGATGTTAGGTTAGGTTAGGTGAGGTGAGGTTAGGTTAGGTTAGGTTAGGTTAGGGTATGTTAGGTTAGGTTAGGTTAGGTGTTAGATGTTAGATTAGATTAGATGTTAGGTTAGGTTAGGTTAGGTTGGGTTAGGTTAGGTTAGGTTAGGTTAGGTTAGGTTAGGTCAGGTTAGGTTAGGTTAGGTTAGGTGTTTGATGTTAGATTAGATTAGATGTTAAGTTAGATGGTATATGTTAGAATAGATTAGATGTTAGGTTAGGTTAGGTTAGGTTAGTTTAGGATTAGATGTTACATTAGATGTTAGATGTTAGATTAGATTAGATGTTAGGTTAGGTTAGGTTAGGTTAGGTTGGGTTAAGTTAGGTTAGGTTAGGTTAGGTGAGGTTAGGTTAGGTTAGGTTAGGTTATATTAGGTTAGGTTAGGTTAGGTTAGGTTAGATGTTAGATGTTAGATGTTAGAATATAATAAATGGGAAGTTAGATGTTCGATGTTAGACTAGATTAGACGTTAGGTTAGGTTAGGTTAGGTTAGGTTAGGATGAGATGTTAGGTTAGATGTTAGATGTTAGATTAGATTAGATGTAAGGTTAGCTTAGGTGAGGTGAGGTTAGGTTAGGTTAGGTTAGGTTAGGTTAGGGTATGTTAGGTTAGGTTAGGTTAGGTTAGATGTTAGATGTTGGATTATATTAGATGGGAAGTTAGATGTTCGATGTTGGACTAGATTAGACGTTAGGTTAGGTTAGGTTAGGGTAGGCTAGGCTAGGCAGGGCAAGGCTAGGCTAGGCTAGGTTAGGTTAGGTTAGGTTAGGTTAGGTTAGGTTAGGTTAGGTTAGGTTCGGTTCGGTTAGGTTAGGTTAGGTTAGGTTAGGTTAGGTTAGGTTAGGTTTGGTTAGGTTAGGTTTGGTTAGGTTAGGTTAGGTTAGGTTAGGTTAGGTTAAGTTAGGTTAGGTTAGGTTAGGTTAGGTTAGGTGTTAGATGTTAGATTAGATTAGATGTTAAGTTAGATGTTAGATGTTAGAATAGATTAGATGTTAGGTTAGGTTAGGTTAGGTTAGTTTAGGATTAGATGTTACGTTAGATGTTAGATTAGATTAGATGTTAGGTTAGGTTAGGTTAGGTTAGGTTAGGATGAGATGTTAGGTTAGATGTTAGATGTTAGATTATATTAGATGGGAAGTTAGATGTTCGATGTTAGACTAGATTAGACGTTAGGTTAGGTTAGGTTAGGTTAGGTTAGGTTAGGTTATGTTAGGTTAGGTTAGGTTAGCTTAGGTTAGTTTAGGTTAGGTTAGGTTAGGTTAGGTTAGGTGTTAGATGTTAGATTAGATTAGATGTTAAGTTAGATGTTAGATGTTAGAATAGATTAGATGTTAGGTTAGGTTAGGTTAGGTTAGGTTAGGTGAGGTGAGGTTAGGTTAGGTTAGGTTAGGTTAGGTTATATTAGGTTAGGTTAGGTTAGGTTAGGTTAGGTTAGATGTTAGATGTTAGATTATAATAAATGGGAAGTTAGATGTTCGATGTTAGACTAGATTACACGTTAGGTTAGGTTAGGTTAGGTTGTTAGGTTAGGTTAGGTTAGGTTAGGTTAGGTTAGGTTAGCTTAGGTTAGGTTAGGATGAGATGTTAGGTTAGATGTTACATGTTAGATTAGATTAGATGTTAGGTTAGGTTAGGTGAGGTGAGGTTAGGTTAGGTTAGGTTAGGGTATGTTAGGTTAGGTTAGGTTAGGTTAGGTTAGGTGTTAGATGTTAGATTAGATTAGATGTTAGGTTAGGTTAGGTTAGGTTAGGTTGGGTTAGGTTAGGTTAGGTTAGGTTAGGTTAGGTTAGGTTAGGTTAGGTTAGGTTAGGTTAGGTCAGGTTAGGTTAGGTTAGGTTAGGTGTTTGATGTTAGATTAGATTAGATGTTAAGTTAGATGTTATATGTTAGAATAGATTAGATGTTAGGTTAGGTTAGGTTAGGTTAGTTTAGGATTAGATGTTACATTAGATGTTAGGTTAGGTTAGGTTAGGTTAGGTTGGGTTAAGTTAGGTTAGGTTAGGTTAGGTGAGGTGAGGTAAGGTTAGGTTAGGTTAGGTTAGGTTATATTAGGTTAGGTTAGGTTAGGTTAGGTTAGATGTTAGATGTTAGATGTTAGATTATAATAAATGGGAAGTCAGATGTTCGATGTTAGACTAGATTAGACGTTAGGTTAGGTTAGGTTAGGTTAGGTTAGGTTAGGTTAGGTTAGGTTAGATGTTAGATGTTGGATTATATTAGATGGGAAGTTAGATGTTCGATGTTAGACTAGATTAGACGTTAGGTTAGGTTAGGTTAGGTTAGGTTAGGCTAGGTTAGGTTATGTTAGGTTAGGTTAGGTTAGCTTAGGTTAGTTTAGGTTAGGTTAGGTTAGGTTAGGTTAGGTTAGGTTAGGTTAGGTTAGGTTAGGTTAGGTTAGGGTATGTTAGGTTAGGTTAGGTTAGGTTAGGTTAGGTTAGATGTTAGATGTTAGATTATATTAGATGGGAAGTTAGATGTTCCATGTTAGACTAGATTAGACGTTAGGTTAGGTTAGGTTAGGTTAGGTCAGGTTAGGTTAGGCTAGGTTAGGTTAGGTTAGGTTAGGTTACGTTAGGTTAGGTTAGGTTAGGTTAGGTTATGTTAGGTTAGTTTAGGTTAGGTTAGGTTAGGTTAGGTTAGGTTCGGTTAGGTTAGGTTAGGTTAGGTTAGGTTAGGTTAGTTAGGTTAGGTTAGGTTAGGTTAGGTTAGGTGTTAGATGTTAGATTAGATTAGATGTTAAGTTAGATGTTAGATGTTAGAATAGATTAGATGTTAGGTTAGGTTAGGTTAGTTTAGGATTAGATGTTACGTTAGATGTTAGATTAGATTAGATGTTAGGTTAGATTAGGTTAGGTTGGGGTAAGTTAGGTTAGGTGAGGTGAGGTTAGGTTAGGTTAGGTTAGGTTAGGTTATGTTAGGTTAGGTTAGGTTAGGTTAGGTTAGATGTTAGATGTTAGATTATAATAAATGGGAAGTTAGATGTTCGATGTTGGACTAGATGAGACGTTAGGTTAGGTTAGGTTAGGTTAGGTTAGGTTAGGTTCGGTTAGGATAGGTTAGGTTAGGTTAGGTTAGGTTAGGTTAGGTTAGGTTTGGTTAGGTTAGGTTTGATTAGGTTAGGTTAGGTTAGGTTAGGTTAGGTTAGGTTAGGTTAAGTTAGGTTAGGTTAGGTTAGGTTAGGTTAGGTTAGGTGTTAGATGTTAGATTAGATTAGATGTTAAGTTAGATGTTAGATGTTAGAATAGATTAGATGTTAGGTTAGGTTAGGTTAGGTTAGTTTAGGATTAGATGTTACGTTAGATGTTAGATGTTAGATTAGATTAGATGTTTGGTTAGGTTAGGTTAGGTTAGGTTGGGTTAAGTTAGGTTAGGTTAGGTTAGGTGAGGTGAGGTTAGGTTAGGTTAGGTTAGGTTATGTTAGGTTAGGTTAGGTTAGGTTAGATGTTAGATGTTAGATTATATTAAATGGGAAGTTAGATGTTCTATGTTAGACTAGATTAGACATTAGGTTAGGTTAGGTTAGGTTAGGATGAGATGTTAGGTTAGATGTTAGATGTTAGATTAGATTAGATGTTAGGTTAGGTTAGGTTAGGTTAGGTTGGGTTAAGTTAGGTTAGGTTAGGTTAGGTGAGGTGAGGTTAGGTTAGGTTAGGTTAGGTTATATTAGGTTAGGTTAGGTTAGGTTAGGTTAGGTTAGATGTTAGATGTTAGATTATAATAAATGGGAAGTTAGATGTTCGATGTTAGACTAGATTAGACGTTAGGTTAGGTTAGGTTAAGTTGGGTTGTTAGGTTAGGTTAGGTTAGGTTAGGTTAGGCTAGGTTAGGTTAGGTTAGGATGAGATGTTAGGTTAGATTAGGTTAGGTTAGATGTTAGATGTTAGATTATATTAAATGGGAAGTTAGATGTTCTATGTTAGACTAGATTAGACATTAGGTTAGGTTAGGTTAGGTTAGGTTAGGTTAGGATGAGATGTTAGGTTAGATGTTTGATGTTAGATTAGATTAGATGTTAGGTTAGGTTAGGTTAGGTTAGGTTAGGTCAGGTGAGGTTAGGTTAGGTTAGGTTAGGGTATGTTAGGTTAGGTTAGGTTAGGTTAGGTTAGGTTAGATGTTAGATGTTAGATTATATTAGATGGGAAGTTAGATGTTCGATGTTAGACTAGATTAGACGTTAGGTTAGGTTAGGGTAGGTTAGGTTAGGTCAGGTTAGGTTAGGTTAGGTTAGGTTAGGTTAGGTTAGGTTAGTTTAGGTTAGGTTAGGTTAGGTTAGGTTAGGTTAGGTTAGGTTAGGTTAGGTTAGGTTAGGTTAGGTTGGGTTCGGTTCGGTTCGGTTAGGTTAGGTTAGGTTAGGTTAGGTTAGGTTAGGTGAGGTTAGGTTAGGTTAGGTGTTAGATGTTAGATTAGATTAGATGTTAAGTTATATGTTAGATGTTAGAATAGATTAGATGTTAGGTTAGGTTAGGTTAGGTTGGGTTAGTTTAGGATTAAATGTTACGTTAGATGTTAGATGTTAGATTAGATTAGATGTTAGGTTAGGTTAGGTTAGGTTAGGTTGGGTTAAGTTAGGTTAGGTTAGGTGAGGTGAGGTTAGGTTAGGTTAGGTTAGGTTATATTAGGTTAGGTTAGGTTAGGTTAGGTTAGGTTAGATGTTAGATGTTAGATTATAATAAATGGGAAGTTAGATGTTCGATGTTAGACTAGATTAGACGTTAGGTTAGGTTAGGTTGTTAGGTTAGGTTATGTTAGGTTAGGTTAGGCTAGGTTAGGTTAGGTTAGGATGAGATGTTAGGTTAGATGTTAGATGTTAGATTAGATTAGATGTTAGGTTAGGTTAGGTTAGGTTAGGTTAGGATGAGATGTTAGGTTAGATGTTAGATGTTAGATTAGATTAGATGTTAGGTTAGGTTAGGTGAGGTGAGGTGAGGTTAGGTTAGGTTAGGTTAGGTTCGGGTATGTTAGGTTAGGTTAGGTTAGATGTTAGATGTTAGATTATATTAGATGGGAAGTTAGATGTTCTATGTTAGACTAGATTAGACGTTAGGTTAGGTTAGGTTAGGTTAGGTTAGGTTAGGTTAGGTTAGGTTATGTTAGGTTAGGTTAGGTTAGCTTAGGTTAGTTTAGGTTAGGTTAGGTTAGGTTAGGTTAGGTTAGGTTAGGTGTTAGATGTTAGATTAGATTAGATGTTAAGTTAGATGTTAGATGTTAGAATAGATTAGATGTTAGGTTAGGTTAGGTTAGGTGAGGTGAGGTTAGGTTAGGTTAGGTTAGGTTATATTAGGTTAGGTTAGGTTAGGTTAGGTTAGATGTTAGATGTTAGAATATAATAAATGGGAAGTTAGATGTTCGATGTTAGACTAGATTAGACGTTAGGTTAGGTTAGGTTAGGTTAGGTGTTAGATGTTAGATTAGATTAGATGTTAAGTTAGATGTTATATGTTAGAATAGATTAGATGTTAGGTTAGGTTAGGTTAGGTTAGGTTAGTTTAGGATTAGATGTTACGTTAGATGTTAGATGTTAGATTAGATAAGATGTTAGGTTAGGTTAGGTTAGGTTGGGTTAAGTTAGGTTAGGTTAGGTTAGGTGAGGTGAGGTTAGGTTAGGTTAGGTTACGTTATATTAGGTTAGGTTAGGTTAGGTTAGGTTAGGTTAGATGTTAGATGTTAGATTATAATAAATGGGAAGTTAGATGTTCGGTGTTAGACTAGATTAGACGTTAGGTTAGGTTAGGTTAGGTTAGGTTAGGTTAGGATGAGATGTTAGGTTAGATGTTAGATGTTAGATTAGATTAGATGTTAGGTTAGGTTAGGTGAGGTGAGGTTAGGTTAGGTTAGGTTAGGGTATGTTAGGTTAGGTTAGGTTAGGTTAGGTTAGATGTTAGATGTTGGATTATATTAGATGGGAAGTTAGATGTTCGATGTTAGACTAGATTAGACGTTAGGTTAGGTTAGGTTAGGTTAGGTTAGGTTAGGTTAGGTTATGTTAGGTTAGGTTAGGTTAGCTTAGGTTAGTTTAGGTTAGGTTAGGTTAGGTTAGGTTAGGTTAGGTTAGGGTAGGCTAGGCTAGGCTAGGCTAGGCAAGGCTAGGCTAGGCTAGGTTAGGTTAGGTTAGGTTAGGTTAGGTTAGGTTAGGTTAGGTTAGGTTCGGTTAGGTTAGGTTAGGTTAGGTTAGGTTTGGTTAGGTTAGGTTTGGTTAGGTTAGGTTAGGTTAGGTTAGGTTAGGTTAGGTTAGGTTAGGTTAGGTTAAGTTAGGTTATGTTAGGTTAGGTTAGGTTAGGTTAGGTTAGGTGTTAGATGTTAGATTAGATTAGATGTTAAGTTAGATGTTAGATGTTAGAATAGATTAGATGTTAGGTTAGGTTAGGTTAGTTTAGGATTAGATGTTACGTTAGATGTTAGATGTTAGATTAGATTAGATGTTAGGTTAGGTTAGGTTGGGTTAAGTTAGGTTAGGTTAGGTTAGGTGAGGTTAGGTTAGGTTAGGTTAGGTTATGTTATGTTAGGTTAGGTTAGGTTAGGTTAGATGTTAGATGTTAGATTATATTAAATGGGAAGTTAGATGTTCGATGTTAGACTATATTAGACATTAGGTTAGGTTAGGTTAGGTTAGGTTAGGTTAGGATGAGATGTTAGGTTAGATGTTAGATGTTAGATTAGATTAGATGTTAGGTTAGGTTAGGTTAGGTTAGGTCAGGTGAGGTTAGGTTAGGTTAGGTTAGGGTATGTTAGGTTAGGTTAGGTTAGGTTTGGTTAGATGTTAGATGTTAGATTATATTAGATGGGAAGTTAGATGTTCGATGTTAGACTAGATTAGACGTTAGGTTAGGTTAGGTTAGGTCAGGTTAGGTTAGGTTAGGTTAGGTTAGGTTAGGTTAGGTTAGTTTAGGTTAGGTTAGGTTAGGTTAGGTTAGGTTAGGTTAGGTTAGGTTAGGTTAGGTTAGGTTGGGTTCGGTTCGGTTCGGTTAGGTTAGGTTAGGTTAGGTTAGGTTAGGTTAGGTGTTAGATGTTAGATTAGATTAGATGTTAAGTTAGATGTTAGATGTTAGAATAGATTAGATGTTAGGTTAGGTTAGGTTATGTGAGGTGAGGTTAGGTTAGGTTAGGTTATATTAGGTTAGGTTAGGTTAGGTTAGGTGTTAGATGTTAGATTAGATTAGATGTTAAGTTAGATGTTAGATGTTAGAATAGATTAGATGTTAGGTTAGGTTAGGTTAGGTTAGGTGAGGTGAGGTTAGGTTAGGTTAGGTTAGGTTAGGTTATATTAGGTTAGGTTAGGTTAGGTTAGGTTAGATGTTAGATGTTAGATTATAATAAATGGGAAGTTAGATGTTCGATGTTAGACTAGATTACACGTTAGGTTAGGTTAGGTTAGGTTGTTAGGTTAGGTTAGGTTAGGTTAGGTTAGGTTAGGTTAGCTTAGGTTAGGTTAGGATGAGATGTTAGGTTAGATGTTACATGTTAGATTAGATTAGATGTTAGGTTAGGTTAGGTGAGGTGAGGTTAGGTTAGGTTAGGTTAGGGTATGTTAGGTTAGGTTAGGTTAGGTTAGGTTAGGTGTTAGATGTTAGATTAGATTAGATGTTAGGTTAGGTTAGGTTAGGTTAGGTTGGGTTAGGTTAGGTTAGGTTAGGTTAGGTTAGGTTAGGTTAGGTTAGGTTAGGTTAGGTTAGGTTAGGTTAGGTCAGGTTAGGTTAGGTTAGGTTAGGTGTTTGATGTTAGATTAGATTAGATGTTAAGTTAGATGTTATATGTTAGAATAGATTAGATGTTAGGTTAGGTTAGGTTAGGTTAGTTTAGGATTAGATGTTACATTAGATGTTAGGTTAGGTTAGGTTAGGTTAGGTTGGGTTAAGTTAGGTTAGGTTAGGTTAGGTGAGGTGAGGTGAGGTTAGGTTAGGTTAGGTTAGGTTATATTAGGTTAGGTTAGGTTAGGTTAGGTTAGATGTTAGATGTTAGATGTTAGATTATAATAAATGGGAAGTTAGATGTTCGATGTTAGACTAGATTAGACGTTAGGTTAGGTTAGGTTAGGTTAGGTTAGGTTAGGTTAGGTTAGGTTAGATGTTAGATGTTGGATTATATTAGATGGGAAGTTAGATGTTCGATGTTAGACTAGATTAGACGTTAGGTTAGGTTAGGTTAGGTTAGGTTAGGCTAGGTTAGGTTATGTTAGGTTAGGTTAGGTTAGCTTAGGTTAGTTTAGGTTAGGTTAGGTTAGGTTAGGTTAGGTTAGGTTAGGTTAGGTTAGGTTAGGTTATGTTAGGTTAGGTTAGGTTGGGTTAGGTTAGGGTATGTTAGGTTAGGTTAGGTTAGGTTAGGTTAGGTTAGATGTTAGATGTTAGATTATATTAGATGGGAAGTTAGATGTTCCATGTTAGACTACATTAGACGTTAGGTTAGGTTAGGTTAGGTTAGGTCAGGTTAGGTTAGGCTAGGTTAGGTTAGGTTAGGTTAGGTTACGTTAGGTTAGGTTAGGTTAGGTTAGGTTATGTTAGGTTAGTTTAGGTTAGGTTAGGTTAGGTTAGGTTAGGTTAGGTTCGGTTAGGTTAGGTTAGGTTAGGTTAGGTTAGGTGTTAGATGTTAGATTAGATTAGATGTTAAGTTAGATGTTAGATGTTAGAATAGATTAGATGTTAGGTTAGGTTAGGTTAGTTTAGGATTAGATGTTACGTTAGATGTTAGATTAGATTAGATGTTAGGTTAGATTAGGTTAGGTTGGGGTAAGTTAGGTTAGGTGAGGTGAGGTTAGGTTAGGTTAGGTTAGGTTAGGTTATGTTAGGTTAGGTTAGGTTAGGTTAGGTTAGATGTTAGATGTTAGATTATAATAAATGGGAAGTTAGATGTTCGATGTTGGACTAGATTAGACGTTAGGTTAGGTTAGGTTAGGTTAGGTTAGGTTAGGTTAGGTTAGGTTCGGTTAGGATAGGTTAGGTTAGGTTAGGTTGGGTTAGTTTAGGATTAAATGTTACGTTAGATGTTAGATGTTAGATTAGATTAGATGTTAGGTTAGGTTAGGTTAGGTTAGGTTGGGTTAAGTTAGGTTAGGTTAGGTGAGGTGAGGTTAGGTTAGGTTAGGTTAGGTTATATTAGGTTAGGTTAGGTTAGGTTAGGTTAGGTTAGATGTTAGATGTTAGATTATAATAAATGGGAAGTTAGATGTTCGATGTTAGACTAGATTAGACGTTAGGTTAGGTTAGGTTGTTAGGTTAGGTTATGTTAGGTTAGGTTAGGCTAGGTTAGGTTAGGTTAGGATGAGATGTTAGGTTAGATGTTAGATGTTAGATTAGATTAGATGTTAGGTTAGGTTAGGTTAGGTTAGGTTAGGATGAGATGTTAGGTTAGATGTTAGATGTTAGATTAGATTAGATGTTAGGTTAGGTTAGGTGAGGTGAGGTGAGGTTAGGTTAGGTTAGGTTAGGTTCGGGTATGTTAGGTTAGGTTAGGTTAGATGTTAGATGTTAGATTATATTAGATGGGAAGTTAGATGTTCTATGTTAGACTAGATTAGACGTTAGGTTAGGTTAGGTTAGGTTAGGTTAGGTTAGGTTAGGTTAGGTTATGTTAGGTTAGGTTAGGTTAGCTTAGGTTAGTTTAGGTTAGGTTAGGTTAGGTTAGGTTAGGTTAGGTTAGGTGTTAGATGTTAGATTAGATTAGATGTTAAGTTAGATGTTAGATGTTAGAATAGATTAGATGTTAGGTTAGGTTAGGTTAGGTGAGGTGAGGTTAGGTTAGGTTAGGTTAGGTTATATTAGGTTAGGTTAGGTTAGGTTAGGTTAGATGTTAGATGTTAGAATATAATAAATGGGAAGTTAGATGTTCGATGTTAGACTAGATTAGACGTTAGGTTAGGTTAGGTTAGGTTAGGTGTTAGATGTTAGATTAGATTAGATGTTAAGTTAGATGTTATATGTTAGAATAGATTAGATGTTAGGTTAGGTTAGGTTAGGTTAGGTTAGTTTAGGATTAGATGTTACGTTAGATGTTAGATGTTAGATTAGATAAGATGTTAGGTTAGGTTAGGTTAGGTTGGGTTAAGTTAGGTTAGGTTAGGTTAGGTGAGGTGAGGTTAGGTTAGGTTAGGTTACGTTATATTAGGTTAGGTTAGGTTAGGTTAGGTTAGGTTAGATGTTAGATGTTAGATTATAATAAATGGGAAGTTAGATGTTCGGTGTTAGACTAGATTAGACGTTAGGTTAGGTTAGGTTAGGTTAGGTTAGGTTAGGATGAGATGTTAGGTTAGATGTTAGATGTTAGATTAGATTAGATGTTAGGTTAGGTTAGGTGAGGTGAGGTTAGGTTAGGTTAGGTTAGGGTATGTTAGGTTAGGTTAGGTTAGGTTAGGTTAGATGTTAGATGTTGGATTATATTAGATGGGAAGTTAGATGTTCGATGTTAGACTAGATTAGACGTTAGGTTAGGTTAGGTTAGGTTAGGTTAGGTTAGGTTAGGTTATGTTAGGTTAGGTTAGGTTAGCTTAGGTTAGTTTAGGTTAGGTTAGGTTAGGTTAGGTTAGGTTAGGTTAGGGTAGGCTAGGCTAGGCTAGGCTAGGCAAGGCTAGGCTAGGCTAGGTTAGGTTAGGTTAGGTTAGGTTAGGTTAGGTTAGGTTAGGTTAGGTTCGGTTAGGTTAGGTTAGGTTAGGTTAGGTTTGGTTAGGTTAGGTTTGGTTAGGTTAGGTTAGGTTAGGTTAGGTTAGGTTAGGTTAGGTTAGGTTAGGTTAGGTTAAGTTAGGTTATGTTAGGTTAGGTTAGGTTAGGTTAGGTTAGGTGTTAGATGTTAGATTAGATTAGATGTTAAGTTAGATGTTAGATGTTAGAATAGATTAGATGTTAGGTTAGGTTAGGTTAGGTTAGTTTAGGATTAGATGTTACGTTAGATGTTAGATGTTAGATTAGATTAGATGTTAGGTTAGGTTAGGTTGGGTTAAGTTAGGTTAGGTTAGGTTAGGTGAGGTTAGGTTAGGTTAGGTTAGGTTATGTTATGTTAGGTTAGGTTAGGTTAGGTTAGATGTTAGATGTTAGATTATATTAAATGGGAAGTTAGATGTTCGATGTTAGACTATATTAGACATTAGGTTAGGTTAGGTTAGGTTAGGTTAGGTTAGGATGAGATGTTAGGTTAGATGTTAGATGTTAGATTAGATTAGATGTTAGGTTAGGTTAGGTTAGGTTAGGTCAGGTGAGGTTAGGTTAGGTTAGGTTAGGGTATGTTAGGTTAGGTTAGGTTAGGTTTGGTTAGATGTTAGATGTTAGATTATATTAGATGGGAAGTTAGATGTTCGATGTTAGACTAGATTAGACGTTAGGTTAGGTTAGGTTAGGTCAGGTTAGGTTAGGTTAGGTTAGGTTAGGTTAGGTTAGGTTAGGTTAGGTTAGGTTAGTTTAGGTTAGGTTAGGTTAGGTTAGGTTAGGTTAGGTTAGGTTAGGTTAGGTTAGGTTAGGTTGGGTTCGGTTCGGTTCGGTTAGGTTAGGTTAGGTTAGGTTAGGTTAGGTTAGGTGTTAGATGTTAGATTAGATTAGATGTTAAGTTAGATGTTAGATGTTAGAATAGATTAGATGTTAGGTTAGGTTAGGTTATGTGAGGTGAGGTTAGGTTAGGTTAGGTTATATTAGGTTAGGTTAGGTTAGGTTAGGTGTTAGATGTTAGATTAGATTAGATGTTAAGTTAGATGTTAGATGTTAGAATAGATTAGATGTTAGGTTAGGTTAGGTTAGGTTAGGTGAGGTGAGGTTAGGTTAGGTTAGGTTAGGTTAGGTTATATTAGGTTAGGTTAGGTTAGGTTAGGTTAGATGTTAGATGTTAGATTATAATAAATGGGAAGTTAGATGTTCGATGTTAGACTAGATTACACGTTAGGTTAGGTTAGGTTAGGTTGTTAGGTTAGGTTAGGTTAGGTTAGGTTAGGTTAGGTTAGCTTAGGTTAGGTTAGGATGAGATGTTAGGTTAGATGTTACATGTTAGATTAGATTAGATGTTAGGTTAGGTTAGGTGAGGTGAGGTTAGGTTAGGTTAGGTTAGGGTATGTTAGGTTAGGTTAGGTTAGGTTAGGTTAGGTGTTAGATGTTAGATTAGATTAGATGTTAGGTTAGGTTAGGTTAGGTTAGGTTGGGTTAGGTTAGGTTAGGTTAGGTTAGGTTAGGTTAGGTTAGGTTAGGTTAGGTTAGGTTAGGTTAGGTTAGGTCAGGTTAGGTTAGGTTAGGTTAGGTGTTTGATGTTAGATTAGATGTTAAGTTAGATGTTATATGTTAGAATAGATTAGATGTTAGGTTAGGTTAGGTTAGGTTAGTTTAGGATTAGATGTTACATTAGATGTTAGGTTAGGTTAGGTTAGGTTAGGTTGGGTTAAGTTAGGTTAGGTTAGGTTAGGTGAGGTGAGGTGAGGTTAGGTTAGGTTAGGTTAGGTTATATTAGGTTAGGTTAGGTTAGGTTAGGTTAGATGTTAGATGTTAGATGTTAGATTATAATAAATGGGAAGTTAGATGTTCGATGTTAGACTAGATTAGACGTTAGGTTAGGTTAGGTTAGGTTAGGTTAGGTTAGGTTAGGTTAGGTTAGATGTTAGATGTTGGATTATATTAGATGGGAAGTTAGATGTTCGATGTTAGACTAGATTAGACGTTAGGTTAGGTTAGGTTAGGTTAGGTTAGGCTAGGTTAGGTTATGTTAGGTTAGGTTAGGTTAGCTTAGGTTAGTTTAGGTTAGGTTAGGTTAGGTTAGGTTAGGTTAGGTTAGGTTAGGTTAGGTTAGGTTATGTTAGGTTAGGTTAGGTTAGGTTAGGTTAGGGTATGTTAGGTTAGGTTAGGTTAGGTTAGGTTAGGTTAGATGTTAGATGTTAGATTATATTAGATGGGAAGTTAGATGTTCCATGTTAGACTAGATTAGACGTTAGGTTAGGTTAGGTTAGGTTAGGTCAGGTTAGGTTAGGCTAGGTTAGGTTAGGTTAGGTTACGTTAGGTTAGGTTAGGTTAGGTTAGGTTATGTTAGGTTAGTTTAGGTTAGGTTAGGTTAGGTTAGGTTAGGTTAGGTTCGGTTAGGTTAGGTTAGGTTAGGTTAGGTTAGGTGTTAGATGTTAGATTAGATTAGATGTTAAGTTAGATGTTAGATGTTAGAATAGATTAGATGTTAGGTTAGGTTAGGTTAGTTTAGGATTAGATGTTACGTTAGATGTTAGATTAGATTAGATGTTAGGTTAGATTAGGTTAGGTTGGGGTAAGTTAGGTTAGGTGAGGTGAGGTTAGGTTAGGTTAGGTTAGGTTAGGTTATGTTAGGTTAGGTTAGGTTAGGTTAGGTTAGATGTTAGATGTTAGATTATAATAAATGGGAAGTTAGATGTTCGATGTTGGACTAGATTAGACGTTAGGTTAGGTTAGGTTAGGTTAGGTTAGGTTAGGTTAGGTTCGGTTAGGATAGGTTAGGTTAGGTTAGGTTAGGTTAGGTTAGGTTAGGTTTGGTTAGGTTAGGTTTGGTTAGGTTAGGTTAGGTTAGGTTAGGTTAGGTTAGGTTAGGTTAGGTTAAGTTAGGTTAGGTTAGGTTAGGTTAGGTTAGGTGTTAGATGTTAGATTAGATTAGATGTTAAGTTAGATGTTAGAATAGATTAGATGTTAGGTTAGGTTAGGTTAGGTTAGTTTAGGATTAGATGTTACGTTAGATGTTAGATGTTAGATTAGATTAGATGTTTGGTTAGGTTAGGTTAGGTTAGGTTGGGTTAAGTTAGGTTAGGTTAGGTTAGGTGAGGTGAGGTTAGGTTAGGTTAGGTTAGGTTATGTTAGGTTAGGTTAGGTTAGGTTAGATGTTAGATGTTAGATTATATTAAATGGGAAGTTAGATGTTCTATGTTAGACTAGATTAGACATTAGGTTAGGTTAGGTTAGGTTAGGTTAGGTTAGGATGAGATGTTAGGTTAGATGTTAGATGTTAGATTAGATTAGATGTTAGGTTAGGTTAGGTTAGGTTAGCTTGGGTTAAGTTAGGTTAGGTTAGGTTAGGTGAGGTGAGGTTAGGTTAGGTTAGGTTAGGTTATATTAGGTTAGGTTAGGTTAGGTTAGGTTAGGTTAGGTTAGGTTAGATGTTAGATTATAATAAATGGGAAGTTAGATGTTCGATGTTAGACTAGATTAGACGTTAGGTTAGGTTAGGTTAAGTTGGGTTGTTAGGTTAGGTTAGGTTAGGTTAGGTTAGGCTAGGTTAGGTTAGGTTAGGATGAGATGTTAGGTTAGATTAGGTTAGGTTAGATGTTAGATGTTAGATTATATTAAATGGGAAGTTAGATGTTCTATGTTAGACTAGATTAGACATTAGGTTAGGTTAGGTTAGGTTAGGTTAGGATGAGATGTTAGGTTAGATGTTAGATGTTAGATTAGATGAGATGTTAGGTTAGGTTATGTTAGGTTAGGTTAGGTCAGGTGAGGTTAGGTTAGGTTAGGTTAGGGTATGTTAGGTTAGGTTAGGTTAGGTTAGGTTAGGTTAGATGTTAGATGTTAGATTATATTAGATGGGAAGTTAGATGTTCGATGTTAGACTAGATTAGACGTTATATTAGGTTAGGGTAGGTTAGGTTAGGTCAGGTTAGGTTAGGTTAGGTTAGGTTAGGTTAGGTTAGTTTAGGTTAGGTTAGGTTAGGTTAGGTTAGGTTAGGTTAGGTTAGGTTAGGTTAGGTTAGGTTAGGTTAGGTTAGGTTGGGTTCGGTTCGGTTCGGTTAGGTTAGGTTAGGTTAGGTTAGGTTAGGTTAGGTGAGGTTAGGTTAGGTTAGGTGTTAGATGTTAGATTAGATTAGATGTTAAGTTATATGTTAGATGTTAGAATAGATTAGATGTTAGGTTAGGTTAGGTTAGGTTAGGTTAGTTTAGGATTAAATGTTACGTTAGACGTTAGATGTTAGATTAGATTAGATGTTAGGTTAGGTTAGGTTAGGTTAGGTTGGGTTAAGTTAGGTTAGGTTAGGTGAGGTGAGGTTAGGTTAGGTTAGGTTAGGTTATATTAGGTTAGGTTAGGTTAGGTTAGGTTAGGTTAGATGTTAGATGTTAGATTATAATAAATGGGAAGTTAGATGTTCGATGTTAGACTAGATTAGACGTTAGGTTAGGTTAGGTTGTTAGGTTAGGTTATGTTAGGTTAGGTTAGGCTAGGTTAGGTTAGGTTAGGATGAGATGTTAGGTTAGATGTTAGATGTTAGATTAGATTAGATGTTAGGTTAGGTTAGGTTAGGTTAGGTTAGGATGAGATGTTAGGTTAGATGTTAGATGTTAGATTAGATTAGATGTTAGGTTAGGTTAGGTGAGGTGAGGTGAGGTTAGGTTAGGTTAGGTTAGGTTCGGGTATGTTAGGTTAGGTTAGGTTAGATGTTAGATGTTAGATTATATTAGATGGGAAGTTAGATGTTCTATGTTAGACTAGATTAGACGTTAGGTTAGGTTAGGTTAGGTTAGGTTAGGTTAGGTTAGGTTATGTTAGGTTAGGTTAGGTTAGCTTAGGTTAGTTTAGGTTAGGTTAGGTTAGGTTAGGTTAGGTTAGGTTAGGTGTTAGATGTTAGATTAGATTAGATGTTAAGTTAGATGTTAGATGTTAGAATAGATTAGATGTTAGGTTAGGTTAGGTTAGGTGAGGTGAGGTTAGGTTAGGTTAGGTTAGGTTATATTAGGTTAGGTTAGGTTAGGTTAGGTTAGATGTTAGATGTTAGATTATAATAAATGGGAAGTTAGATGTTAGATTAGATTAGATGTTAAGTTAGATGTTATATGTTAGAATAGATTAGATGTTAGGTTAGGTTAGGTTAGGTTAGGTTAGTTTAGGATTAGATGTTACGTTAGATGTTAGATGTTAGATTAGATAAGATGTTAGGTTAGGTTGGGTTAAGTTAGGTTAGGTTAGGTTAGGTGAGGTGAGGTTAGGTTAGGTTAGGTTACGTTATATTAGGTTAGGTTAGGTTAGGTTAGGTTAGGTTAGATGTTAGATGTTAGATTATAATAAATGGGAAGTTAGATGTTCGGTGTTAGACTAGATTAGACGTTAGGTTAGGTTAGGTTAGGTTAGGTTAGGTTAGGATGAGATGTTAGGTTAGATGTTAGATGTTAGATTAGATTAGATGTTAGGTTAGGTTAGGTGAGGTGAGGTTAGGTTAGGTTAGGTTAGGGTATGTTAGGTTAGGTTAGGTTAGGTTAGGTTAGATGTTAGATGTTGGATTATATTAGATGGGAAGTTAGATGTTCGATGTTAGACTAGATTAGACGTTAGGTTAGGTTAGGTTAGGTTAGGTTAGGTTAGGTTACCTTAGGTTAGGTTAGGTTAGGCAAGGTTAGGATTAGATGTTAGGTTAGATGTTAGATGTTAGATTAGATTACATGTTAGGTTAGGTTAGGTTAGGTTAGGTTAGGTTAGGTGTGGTGAGGTTAGGCTAGGTTAGGTTAGGTTAGGTTAGATGTTAGATGTTAGATTATATTAGATGGGAAGTTAGATGTTCGATGTTAGACTAGATTAGACGTTAGGTTAGGTTAGGTTAGGTTGTTAGGTTAGGTTAGGTTAGGCTAGGTTAGGTTAGGTTAGTTTAGGTTAGGTTAGGTTAGGTTAGGTTAGGTTACGTTAGGTTAGGTTAGGTTAGGTTAGGTTAGGTTAGGTTAGGTTAGGTTACGTTAGGTTAGGTTAGGTTAGGTTAGGTTAGGTTAGGTTAGGTTAGGTTAGGTTAGGTTAGGATAGGTTAAGTTAGGTTAGGTTAGGTTAGGTTAGGTTAGGTTAGTTAGGTTAGGTTAGGTTACGTTAAGTTAGGTTAGGTTAGGTTAGGTTAGGTTAGGTTGGGCTAGGTTAGGATTAGATGTTAGGTTAGATGTTAGATGTTAGATTAGATTAGATGTTAGGTTAGGTTAGGTTAGGTGAGGTGAGGTTAGGTTAGGTTAGGTTAGATGTTAGGTGTTAGATTATATTAGATGGGAAGTTAGATGTTCGATGTTAGACTAGATTAGACGTTAGGTTAGGATAGGTTAGGTTAGGTTAGGTTAGGTTACATTAGGTTAGGTTAGGTTAGGTTACGTTAGGTTAGGTGTTAGACGCTAGATTAGATTAGATGTTAAGTTAGATGTTAGATGTTAGAATAGATTAGATGTTAGGTTAGGTTAGGTTAGGTTAGGTTAGGTGAGGTGAGGTTAGGTTAGGTTAGGTTAGGTTAGGTTATATTAGGTTAGGTTAGGTTAGGTTAGGTTAGATGTTAGATGTTAGATTATAATAAATGGGAAGTTAGATGTTCGATGTTAGACTAGATTACACGTTAGGTTAGGTTAGGTTAGGTTGTTAGGTTAGGTTAGGTTAGGTTAGGTTAGGTTAGCTTAGGTTAGGTTAGGATGAGATGTTAGGTTAGATGTTACATGTTAGATTAGATTAGATGTTAGGTTAGGTTAGGTGAGGTGAGGTTAGGTTAGGTTAGGTTAGGGTATGTTAGGTTAGGTTAGGTTAGGTTAGGTTAGGTGTTAGATGTTAGATTAGATTAGATGTTAGGTTAGGTTAGGTTAGGTTAGGTTGGGTTAGGTTAGGTTAGGTTAGGTTAGGTTAGGTCAGGTTAGGTTAGGTTAGGTTAGGTGTTTGATGTTAGATTAGATTAGATGTTAAGTTAGATGTTATATGTTAGAATAGATTAGATGTTAGGTTAGGTTAGGTTAGGTTAGTTTAGGATTAGATGTTACATTAGATGTTAGGTTAGGTTAGGTTAGGTTAGGTTGGGTTAAGTTAGGTTAGGTTAGGTTAGGTGAGGTAAGGTTAGGTTAGGTTAGGTTAGGTTATATTAGGTTAGGTTAGGTTAGGTTAGGTTAGATGTTAGATGTTAGATGTTAGATTATAATAAATGGGAAGTCAGATGTTCGATGTTAGACTAGATTAGACGTTAGGTTAGGTTAGGTTAGGTTAGGTTAGGTTAGGTTAGGTTAGGTTAGATGTTAGATGTTGGATTATATTAGATGGGAAGTTAGATGTTCGATGTTAGACTAGATTAGACGTTAGGTTAGGTTAGGTTAGGTTAGGTTAGGCTAGGTTAGGTTATGTTAGGTTAGGTTAGGTTAGCTTAGGTTAGTTTAGGTTAGGTTAGGTTAGGTTAGGTTAGGTTAGGTTAGGTTAGGTTAGGTTAGGGTATGTTAGGTTAGGTTAGGTTAGGTTAGGTTAGGTTAGATGTTAGATGTTAGATTATATTAGATGGGAAGTTAGATGTTCCATGTTAGACTAGATTAGACGTTAGGTTAGGTTAGGTTAGGTTAGGTCAGGTTAGGTTAGGCTAGGTTAGGTTAGGTTAGGTTAGGTTACGTTAGGTTAGGTTAGGTTAGGTTAGGTTATGTTAGGTTAGTTTAGGTTAGGTTAGGTTAGGTTAGGTTAGGTTCGGTTAGGTTAGGTTAGGTTAGGTTAGGTTAGGTTAGTTAGGTTAGGTTAGGTTAGGTTAGGTTAGGTGTTAGATGTTAGATTAGATTAGATGTTAAGTTAGATGTTAGATGTTAGAATAGATTAGATGTTAGGTTAGGTTAGGTTAGTTTAGGATTAGATGTTACGTTAGATGTTAGATTAGATTAGATGTTAGGTTAGATTAGGTTAGGTTGGGGTAAGTTAGGTTAGGTGAGGTGAGGTTAGGTTAGGTTAGGTTAGGTTAGGTTATGTTAGGTTAGGTTAGGTTAGGTTAGGTTAGATGTTAGATGTTAGATTATAATAAATGGGAAGTTAGATGTTCGATGTTGGACTAGATGAGACGTTAGGTTAGGTTAGGTTAGGTTAGGTTAGGTTAGGTTCGGTTAGGATAGGTTAGGTTAGGTTAGGTTAGGTTAGGTTAGGTTAGGTTTGGTTAGGTTAGGTTTGATTAGGTTAGGTTAGGTTAGGTTAGGTTAGGTTAGGTTAGGTTAAGTTAGGTTAGGTTAGGTTAGGTTAGGTTAGGTTAGGTGTTAGATGTTAGATTAGATTAGATGTTAAGTTAGATGTTAGATGTTAGAATAGATTAGATGTTAGGTTAGGTTAGGTTAGGTTAGTTTAGGATTAGATGTTACGTTAGATGTTAGATGTTAGATTAGATTAGATGTTTGGTTAGGTTAGGTTAGGTTAGGTTGGGTTAAGTTAGGTTAGGTTAGGTTAGGTGAGGTGAGGTTAGGTTAGGTTAGGTTAGGTTATGTTAGGTTAGGTTAGGTTAGGTTAGATGTTAGATGTTAGATTATATTAAATGGGAAGTTAGATGTTCTATGTTAGACTAGATTAGACATTAGGTTAGGTTAGGTTAGGTTAGGTTAGGATGAGATGTTAGGTTAGATGTTAGATGTTAGATTAGATTAGATGTTAGGTTAGGTTAGGTTAGGTTAGGTTGGGTTAAGTTAGGTTAGGTTAGGTTAGGTGAGGTGAGGTTAGGTTAGGTTAGGTTAGGTTATATTAGGTTAGGTTAGGTTAGGTTAGGTTAGGTTAGATGTTAGATGTTAGATTATAATAAATGGGAAGTTAGATGTTCGATGTTAGACTAGATTAGACGTTAGGTTAGGTTAGGTTAAGTTGGGTTGTTAGGTTAGGTTAGGTTAGGTTAGGTTAGGCTAGGTTAGGTTAGGTTAGGATGAGATGTTAGGTTAGATTAGGTTAGGTTAGATGTTAGATGTTAGATTATATTAAATGGGAAGTTAGATGTTCTATGTTAGACTAGATTAGACATTAGGTTAGGTTAGGTTAGGTTAGGTTAGGTTAGGATGAGATGTTAGGTTAGATGTTTGATGTTAGATTAGATTAGATGTTAGGTTAGGTTAGGTTAGGTTAGGTTAGGTCAGGTGAGGTTAGGTTAGGTTAGGTTAGGGTATGTTAGGTTAGGTTAGGTTAGGTTAGGTTAGGTTAGATGTTAGATGTTAGATTATATTAGATGGGAAGTTAGATGTTCGATGTTAGACTAGATTAGACGTTAGGTTAGGTTAGGGTAGGTTAGGTTAGGTCAGGTTAGGTTAGGTTAGGTTAGGTTAGGTTAGGTTAGGTTAGTTTAGGTTAGGTTAGGTTAGGTTAGGTTAGGTTAGGTTAGGTTAGGTTAGGTTAGGTTAGGTTGGGTTCGGTTCGGTTCGGTTAGGTTAGGTTAGGTTAGGTTAGGTTAGGTTAGGTGAGGTTAGGTTAGGTTAGGTGTTAGATGTTAGATTAGATTAGATGTTAAGTTATATGTTAGATGTTAGAATAGATTAGATGTTAGGTTAGGTTAGGTTAGGTTGGGTTAGTTTAGGATTAAATGTTACGTTAGATGTTAGATGTTAGATTAGATTAGATGTTAGGTTAGGTTAGGTTAGGTTAGGTTGGGTTAAGTTAGGTTAGGTTAGGTGAGGTGAGGTTAGGTTAGGTTAGGTTAGGTTATATTAGGTTAGGTTAGGTTAGGTTAGGTTAGGTTAGATGTTAGATGTTAGATTATAATAAATGGGAAGTTAGATGTTCGATGTTAGACTAGATTAGACGTTAGGTTAGGTTAGGTTGTTAGGTTAGGTTATGTTAGGTTAGGTTAGGCTAGGTTAGGTTAGGTTAGGATGAGATGTTAGGTTAGATGTTAGATGTTAGATTAGATTAGATGTTAGGTTAGGTTAGGTTAGGTTAGGTTAGGATGAGATGTTAGGTTAGATGTTAGATGTTAGATTAGATTAGATGTTAGGTTAGGTTAGGTGAGGTGAGGTGAGGTTAGGTTAGGTTAGGTTAGGTTCGGGTATGTTAGGTTAGGTTAGGTTAGATGTTAGATGTTAGATTATATTAGATGGGAAGTTAGATGTTCTATGTTAGACTAGATTAGACGTTAGGTTAGGTTAGGTTAGGTTAGGTTAGGTTAGGTTAGGTTATGTTAGGTTAGGTTAGGTTAGCTTAGGTTAGTTTAGGTTAGGTTAGGTTAGGTTAGGTTAGGTTAGGTTAGGTGTTAGATGTTAGATTAGATTAGATGTTAAGTTAGATGTTAGATGTTAGAATAGATTAGATGTTAGGTTAGGTTAGGTTAGGTGAGGTGAGGTTAGGTTAGGTTAGGTTAGGTTATATTAGGTTAGGTTAGGTTAGGTTAGGTTAGATGTTAGATGTTAGAATATAATAAATGGGAAGTTAGATGTTCGATGTTAGACTAGATTAGACGTTAGGTTAGGTTAGGTTAGGTTAGGTGTTAGATGTTAGATTAGATTAGATGTTAAGTTAGATGTTATATGTTAGAATAGATTAGATGTTAGGTTAGGTTAGGTTAGGTTAGGTTAGTTTAGGATTAGATGTTACGTTAGATGTTAGATGTTAGATTAGATAAGATGTTAGGTTAGGTTAGGTTAGGTTGGGTTAAGTTAGGTTAGGTTAGGTTAGGTGAGGTGAGGTTAGGTTAGGTTAGGTTACGTTATATTAGGTTAGGTTAGGTTAGGTTAGGTTAGGTTAGATGTTAGATGTTAGATTATAATAAATGGGAAGTTAGATGTTCGGTGTTAGACTAGATTAGACGTTAGGTTAGGTTAGGTTAGGTTAGGTTAGGTTAGGATGAGATGTTAGGTTAGATGTTAGATGTTAGATTAGATTAGATGTTAGGTTAGGTTAGGTGAGGTGAGGTTAGGTTAGGTTAGGTTAGGGTATGTTAGGTTAGGTTAGGTTAGGTTAGGTTAGATGTTAGATGTTGGATTATATTAGATGGGAAGTTAGATGTTCGATGTTAGACTAGATTAGACGTTAGGTTAGGTTAGGTTAGGTTAGGTTAGGTTAGGTTAGGTTATGTTAGGTTAGGTTAGGTTAGCTTAGGTTAGTTTAGGTTAGGTTAGGTTAGGTTAGGTTAGGTTAGGTTAGGGTAGGCTAGGCTAGGCTAGGCTAGGCAAGGCTAGGCTAGGCTAGGTTAGGTTAGGTTAGGTTAGGTTAGGTTAGGTTAGGTTAGGTTAGGTTCGGTTAGGTTAGGTTAGGTTAGGTTAGGTTTGGTTAGGTTAGGTTTGGTTAGGTTAGGTTAGGTTAGGTTAGGTTAGGTTAGGTTAGGTTAGGTTAGGTTAGGTTAAGTTAGGTTATGTTAGGTTAGGTTAGGTTAGGTTAGGTTAGGTGTTAGATGTTAGATTAGATTAGATGTTAAGTTAGATGTTAGATGTTAGAATAGATTAGATGTTAGGTTAGGTTAGGTTAGGTTAGTTTAGGATTATATGTTACGTTAGATGTTAGATGTTAGATTAGATTAGATGTTAGGTTAGGTTAGGTTGGGTTAAGTTAGGTTAGGTTAGGTTAGGTGAGGTTAGGTTAGGTTAGGTTAGGTTATGTTATGTTAGGTTAGGTTAGGTTAGGTTAGATGTTAGATGTTAGATTATATTAAATGGGAAGTTAGATGTTCGATGTTAGACTAGATTAGACATTAGGTTAGGTTAGGTTAGGTTAGGTTAGGTTAGGATGAGATGTTAGGTTAGATGTTAGATGTTAGATTAGATTAGATGTTAGGTTAGGTTAGGTTAGGTTAGGTCAGGTGAGGTTAGGTTAGGTTAGGTTAGGGTATGTTAGGTTAGGTTAGGTTAGGTTTGGTTAGATGTTAGATGTTAGATTATATTAGATGGGAAGTTAGATGTTCGATGTTAGACTAGATTAGACGTTAGGTTAGGTTAGGTTAGGTCAGGTTAGGTTAGGTTAGGTTAGGTTAGGTTAGGTTAGGTTAGGTTAGGTTAGGTTAGTTTAGGTTAGGTTAGGTTAGGTTAGGTTAGGTTAGGTTAGGTTAGGTTAGGTTAGGTTAGGTTGGGTTCGGTTCGGTTCGGTTAGGTTAGGTTAGGTTAGGTTAGGTTAGGTTAGGTGTTAGATGTTAGATTAGATTAGATGTTAAGTTAGATGTTAGATGTTAGAATAGATTAGATGTTAGGTTAGGTTAGGTTATGTGAGGTGAGGTTAGGTTAGGTTAGGTTATATTAGGTTAGGTTAGGTTAGGTTAGGTGTTAGATGTTAGATTAGATTAGATGTTAAGTTAGATGTTAGATGTTAGAATAGATTAGATGTTAGGTTAGGTTAGGTTAGGTTAGGTGAGGTGAGGTTAGGTTAGGTTAGGTTAGGTTAGGTTATATTAGGTTAGGTTAGGTTAGGTTAGGTTAGATGTTAGATGTTAGATTATAATAAATGGGAAGTTAGATGTTCGATGTTAGACTAGATTACACGTTAGGTTAGGTTAGGTTAGGTTGTTAGGTTAGGTTAGGTTAGGTTAGGTTAGGTTAGGTTAGCTTAGGTTAGGTTAGGATGAGATGTTAGGTTAGATGTTACATGTTAGATTAGATTAGATGTTAGGTTAGGTTAGGTGAGGTGAGGTTAGGTTAGGTTAGGTTAGGGTATGTTAGGTTAGGTTAGGTTAGGTTAGGTGTTAGATGTTAGATTAGATTAGATGTTAGGTTAGGTTAGGTTAGGTTAGGTTGGGTTAGGTTAGGTTAGGTTAGGTTAGGTTAGGTTAGGTTAGGTTAGGTTAGGTTAGGTTAGGTTAGGTTAGGTTAGGTTAGGTCAGGTTAGGTTAGGTTAGGTTAGGTGTTTGATGTTAGATTAGATTAGATGTTAAGTTAGATGTTATATGTTAGAATAGATTAGATGTTAGGTTAGGTTAGGTTAGGTTAGTTTAGGATTAGATGTTACATTAGATGTTAGGTTAGGTTAGGTTAGGTTAGGTTGGGTTAAGTTAGGTTAGGTTAGGTTAGGTGAGGTGAGGTGAGGTTAGGTTAGGTTAGGTTAGGTTATATTAGGTTAGGTTAGGTTAGGTTAGGTTAGATGTTAGATGTTAGATGTTAGATTATAATAAATGGGAAGTTAGATGTTCGATGTTAGACTAGATTAGACGTTAGGTTAGGTTAGGTTAGGTTAGGTTAGGTTAGGTTAGGTTAGGTTAGATGTTAGATGTTGGATTATATTAGATGGGAAGTTAGATGTTCGATGTTAGACTAGATTAGACGTTAGGTTAGGTTAGGTTAGGTTAGGTTAGGCTAGGTTAGGTTATGTTAGGTTAGGTTAGGTTAGCTTAGGTTAGTTTAGGTTAGGTTAGGTTAGGTTAGGTTAGGTTAGGTTAGGTTAGGTTAGGTTAGGTTATGTTAGGTTAGGTTAGGTTAGGTTAGGTTAGGGTATGTTAGGTTAGGTTAGGTTAGGTTAGGTTAGATGTTAGATGTTAGATTATATTAGATGGGAAGTTAGATGTTCCATGTTAGACTAGATTAGACGTTAGGTTAGGTTAGGTTAGGTTAGGTCAGGTTAGGTTAGGCTAGGTTAGGTTAGGTTAGGTTAGGTTACGTTAGGTTAGGTTAGGTTAGGTTAGGTTATGTTAGGTTAGTTTAGGTTAGGTTAGGTTAGGTTAGGTTAGGTTAGGTTCGGTTAGGTTAGGTTAGGTTAGGTTAGGTTAGGTGTTAGATGTTAGATTAGATTAGATGTTAAGTTAGATGTTAGATGTTAGAATAGATTAGATGTTAGGTTAGGTTAGGTTAGTTTAGGATTAGATGTTACGTTAGATGTTAGATTAGATTAGATGTTAGGTTAGATTAGGTTAGGTTGGGGTAAGTTAGGTTAGGTGAGGTGAGGTTAGGTTAGGTTAGGTTAGGTTAGGTTATGTTAGGTTAGGTTAGGTTAGGTTAGGTTAGATGTTAGATGTTAGATTATAATAAATGGGAAGTTAGATGTTCGATGTTGGACTAGATTAGACGTTAGGTTAGGTTAGGTTAGGTTAGGTTAGGTTAGGTTAGGTTAGGTTCGGTTAGGATAGGTTAGGTTAGGTTAGGTTAGGTTAGGTTAGGTTAGGTTTGGTTAGGTTAGGTTTGGTTAGGTTAGGTTAGGTTAGGTTAGGTTAGGTTAGGTTAGGTTAGGTTAGGTTAAGTTAGGTTAGGTTAGGTTAGGTTAGGTTAGGTGTTAGATGTTAGATTAGATTAGATGTTAAGTTAGATGTTAGATGTTAGAATAGATTAGATGTTAGGTTAGGTTAGGTTAGGTTAGTTTAGGATTAGATGTTACGTTAGATGTTAGATGTTAGATTAGATTAGATGTTTGGTTAGGTTAGGTTAGGTTAGGTTGGGTTAAGTTAGGTTAGGTTAGGTTAGGTGAGGTGAGGTTAGGTTAGGTTAGGTTAGGTTATGTTAGGTTAGGTTAGGTTAGGTTAGATGTTAGATGTTAGATTATATTAAATGGGAAGTTAGATGTTCTATGTTAGACTAGATTAGACATTAGGTTAGGTTAGGTTAGGTTAGGTTAGGTTAGGATGAGATGTTAGGTTAGATGTTAGATGTTAGATTAGATTAGATGTTAGGTTAGGTTAGGTTAGGTTAGCTTGGGTTAAGTTAGGTTAGGTTAGGTTAGGTGAGGTGAGGTTAGGTTAGGTTAGGTTAGGTTATATTAGGTTAGGTTAGGTTAGGTTAGGTTAGGTTAGATGTTAGATGTTAGATTATAATAAATGGGAAGTTAGATGTTCGATGTTAGACTAGATTAGACGTTAGGTTAGGTTAGGTTAAGTTGGGTTGTTAGGTTAGGTTAGGTTAGGTTAGGTTAGGCTAGGTTAGGTTAGGTTAGGATGAGATGTTAGGTTAGATTAGGTTAGGTTAGATGTTAGATGTTAGATTATATTAAATGGGAAGTTAGATGTTCTATGTTAGACTAGATTAGACATTAGGTTAGGTTAGGTTAGGTTAGGTTAGGATGAGATGTTAGGTTAGATGTTAGATGTTAGATTAGATGAGATGTTAGGTTAGGTTATGTTAGGTTAGGTTAGGTCAGGTGAGGTTAGGTTAGGTTAGGTTAGGGTATGTTAGGTTAGGTTAGGTTAGGTTAGGTTAGGTTAGATGTTAGATGTTAGATTATATTAGATGGGAAGTTAGATGTTCGATGTTAGACTAGATTAGACGTTATATTAGGTTAGGGTAGGTTAGGTTAGGTCAGGTTAGGTTAGGTTAGGTTAGGTTAGTTTAGGTTAGGTTAGGTTAGGTTAGGTTAGGTTAGGTTAGGTTAGGTTAGGTTAGGTTAGGTTAGGTTAGGTTGGGTTCGGTTCGGTTCGGTTAGGTTAGGTTAGGTTAGGTTAGGTTAGGTTAGGTGAGGTTAGGTTAGGTTAGGTGTTAGATGTTAGATTAGATTAGATGTTAAGTTATATGTTAGATGTTAGAATAGATTAGATGTTAGGTTAGGTTAGGTTAGGTTAGGTTAGTTTAGGATTAAATGTTACGTTAGATGTTAGATGTTAGATTAGATTAGATGTTAGGTTAGGTTAGGTTAGGTTAGGTTGGGTTAAGTTAGGTTAGGTTAGGTGAGGTGAGGTTAGGTTAGGTTAGGTTAGGTTATATTAGGTTAGGTTAGGTTAGGTTAGGTTAGGTTAGATGTTAGATGTTAGATTATAATAAATGGGAAGTTAGATGTTCGATGTTAGACTAGATTAGACGTTAGGTTAGGTTAGGTTGTTAGGTTAGGTTATGTTAGGTTAGGTTAGGCTAGGTTAGGTTAGGTTAGGATGAGATGTTAGGTTAGATGTTAGATGTTAGATTAGATTAGATGTTAGGTTAGGTTAGGTTAGGTTAGGTTAGGATGAGATGTTAGGTTAGATGTTAGATGTTAGATTAGATTAGATGTTAGGTTAGGTTAGGTGAGGTGAGGTGAGGTTAGGTTAGGTTAGGTTAGGTTCGGGTATGTTAGGTTAGGTTAGGTTAGATGTTAGATGTTAGATTATATTAGATGGGAAGTTAGATGTTCTATGTTAGACTAGATTAGACGTTAGGTTAGGTTAGGTTAGGTTAGGTTAGGTTAGGTTATGTTAGGTTAGGTTAGGTTAGCTTAGGTTAGTTTAGGTTAGGTTAGGTTAGGTTAGGTTAGGTTAGGTTAGGTGTTAGATGTTAGATTAGATTAGATGTTAAGTTAGATGTTAGATGTTAGAATAGATTAGATGTTAGGTTAGGTTAGGTTAGGTGAGGTGAGGTTAGGTTAGGTTAGGTTAGGTTATATTAGGTTAGGTTAGGTTAGGTTAGGTTAGATGTTAGATGTTAGATTATAATAAATGGGAAGTTAGATGTTAGATTAGATTAGATGTTAAGTTAGATGTTATATGTTAGAATAGATTAGATGTTAGGTTAGGTTAGGTTAGGTTAGGTTAGTTTAGGATTAGATGTTACGTTAGATGTTAGATGTTAGATTAGATAAGATGTTAGGTTAGGTTGGGTTAAGTTAGGTTAGGTTAGGTTAGGTGAGGTGAGGTTAGGTTAGGTTAGGTTACGTTATATTAGGTTAGGTTAGGTTAGGTTAGGTTAGGTTAGGTTAGGATGAGATGTTAGGTTAGATGTTAGATGTTAGATTAGATTAGATGTTAGGTTAGGTTAGGTGAGGTGAGGTTAGGTTAGGTTAGGTTAGGGTATGTTAGGTTAGGTTAGGTTAGGTTAGGTTAGATGTTAGATGTTGGATTATATTAGATGGGAAGTTAGATGTTCGATGTTAGACTAGATTAGACGTTAGGTTAGGTTAGGTTAGGTTAGGTTAGGTTAGGTTAGGTTATGTTAGGTTAGGTTAGGTTAGCTTAGGTTAGTTTAGGTTAGGTTAGGTTAGGTTAGGTTAGGTTAGGTTAGGTTAGGGTAGGCTAGGCTAGGCTAGGCTAGGCAAGGCTAGGCTAGGCTAGGTTAGGTTAGGTTAGGTTAGGTTAGGTTAGGTTAGGTTAGGTTAGGTTCGGTTAGGTTAGGTTAGGTTAGGTTAGGTTAGGTTTGGTTAGGTTAGGTTTGGTTAGGTTAGGTTAGGTTAGGTTAGGTTAGGTTAGGTTAGGTTAGGTTAAGTTAGGTTATGTTAGGTTAGGTTAGGTTAGGTTAGGTTAGGTGTTAGATGTTAGATGTTAGAATAGATTAGATGTTAGGTTAGGTTAGGTTAGGTTAGTTTAGGATTAGATGTTACGTTAGATGTTAGATGTTAGATTAGATTAGATGTTAGGTTAGGTTAGGTTGGGTTAAGTTAGGTTAGGTTAGGTTAGGTGAGGTTAGGTTAGGTTAGGTTAGGTTATGTTATGTTAGGTTAGGTTAGGTTAGGTTAGATGTTAGATGTTAGATTATATTAAATGGGAAGTTAGATGTTCGATGTTAGACTAGATTAGACATTAGGTTAGGTTAGGTTAGGTTAGGTTAGGTTAGGTTAGGATGAGATGTTAGGTTAGATGTTAGATGTTAGATTAGATTAGATGTTAGGTTAGGTTAGGTTAGGTTAGGTCAGGTGAGGTTAGGTTAGGTTAGGTTAGGGTATGTTAGGTTAGGTTAGGTTAGGTTAGGTTTGGTTAGATGTTAGATGTTAGATTATATTAGATGGGAAGTTAGATGTTCGATGTTAGACTAGATTAGACGTTAGGTTAGGTTAGGTTAGGTCAGGTTAGGTTAGGTTAGGTTAGGTTCGGTTAGGTTAGGTTAGGTTAGGTTAGGTTAGGTTAGGTGTTAGATGTTAGATTAGATTAGATGTTAAGTTAGATGTTAGATGTTAGAATAGATTAGATGTTAGGTTAGGTTAGGTTAGTTTAGGATTAGATGTTACGTTAGATGTTAGATTAGATTAGATGTTAGGTTAGATTAGGTTAGGTTGGGGTAAGTTAGGTTAGGTGAGGTGAGGTTAGGTTAGGTTAGGTTAGGTTAGGTTATGTTAGGTTAGGTTAGGTTAGGTTAGGTTAGATGTTAGATGTTAGATTATAATAAATGGGAAGTTAGATGTTCGATGTTGGACTAGATTAGACGTTAGGTTAGGTTAGGTTAGGTTAGGTTAGGTTAGGTTAGGTTAGGTTCGGTTAGGATAGGTTAGGTTAGGTTAGGTTAGGTTAGGTTAGGTTAGGTTTGGTTAGGTTAGGTTTGGTTAGGTTAGGTTAGGTTAGGTTAGGTTAGGTTAGGTTAGGTTAGGTTAGGTTAAGTTAGGTTAGGTTAGGTTAGGTTAGGTTAGGTGTTAGATGTTAGATTAGATTAGATGTTAAGTTAGATGTTAGATGTTAGAATAGATTAGATGTTAGGTTAGGTTAGGTTAGGTTAGTTTAGGATTAGATGTTACGTTAGATGTTAGATGTTAGATTAGATTAGATGTTTGGTTAGGTTAGGTTAGGTTAGGTTGGGTTAAGTTAGGTTAGGTTAGGTTAGGTGAGGTGAGGTTAGGTTAGGTTAGGTTAGGTTATGTTAGGTTAGGTTAGGTTAGGTTAGATGTTAGATGTTAGATTATATTAAATGGGAAGTTAGATGTTCTATGTTAGACTAGATTAGACATTAGGTTAGGTTAGGTTAGGTTAGGTTAGGATGAGATGTTAGGTTAGATGTTAGATGTTAGATTAGATTAGATGTTAGGTTAGGTTAGGTTAGGTTAGCTTGGGTTAAGTTAGGTTAGGTTAGGTTAGGTGAGGTGAGGTTAGGTTAGGTTAGGTTAGGTTATATTAGGTTAGGTTAGGTTAGGTTAGGTTAGGTTAGATGTTAGATGTTAGATTATAATAAATGGGAAGTTAGATGTTCGATGTTAGACTAGATTAGACGTTAGGTTAGGTTAGGTTAAGTTGGGTTGTTAGGTTAGGTTAGGTTAGGTTAGGTTAGGCTAGGTTAGGTTAGGTTAGGATGAGATGTTAGGTTAGATTAGGTTAGGTTAGATGTTAGATGTTAGATTATATTAAATGGGAAGTTAGATGTTCTATGTTAGACTAGATTAGACATTAGGTTAGGTTAGGTTAGGTTAGGTTAGGTTAGGATGAGATGTTAGGTTAGATGTTTGATGTTAGATTAGATTAGATGTTAGGTTAGGTTAGGTTAGGTTAGGTTAGGTCAGGTGAGGTTAGGTTAGGTTAGGTTAGGGTATGTTAGGTTAGGTTAGGTTAGGTTAGGTTAGGTTAGATGTTAGATGTTAGATTATATTAGATGGGAAGTTAGATGTTCGATGTTAGACTAGATTAGACGTTAGGTTAGGTTAGGGTAGGTTAGGTTAGGTCAGGTTAGGTTAGGTTAGGTTAGGTTAGGTTAGGTTAGGTTAGTTTAGGTTAGGTTAGGTTAGGTTAGGTTAGGTTAGGTTAGGTTAGGTTAGGTTAGGTTAGGTTAGGTTGGGTTCGGTTCGGTTCGGTTAGGTTAGGTTAGGTTAGGTTAGGTTAGGTTAGGTGAGGTTAGGTTAGGTTAGGTGTTAGATGTTAGATTAGATTAGATGTTAAGTTATATGTTAGATGTTAGAATAGATTAGATGTTAGGTTAGGTTAGGTTAGGTTGGGTTAGTTTAGGATTAAATGTTACGTTAGATGTTAGATGTTAGATTAGATTAGATGTTAGGTTAGGTTAGGTTAGGTTAGGTTGGGTTAAGTTAGGTTAGGTTAGGTGAGGTGAGGTTAGGTTAGGTTAGGTTAGGTTATATTAGGTTAGGTTAGGTTAGGTTAGGTTAGGTTAGATGTTAGATGTTAGATTATAATAAATGGGAAGTTAGATGTTCGATGTTAGACTAGATTAGACGTTAGGTTAGGTTAGGTTGTTAGGTTAGGTTATGTTAGGTTAGGTTAGGCTAGGTTAGGTTAGGTTAGGATGAGATGTTAGGTTAGATGTTAGATGTTAGATTAGATTAGATGTTAGGTTAGGTTAGGTTAGGTTAGGTTAGGATGAGATGTTAGGTTAGATGTTAGATGTTAGATTAGATTAGATGTTAGGTTAGGTTAGGTGAGGTGAGGTGAGGTTAGGTTAGGTTAGGTTAGGTTCGGGTATGTTAGGTTAGGTTAGGTTAGATGTTAGATGTTAGATTATATTAGATGGGAAGTTAGATGTTCTATGTTAGACTAGATTAGACGTTAGGTTAGGTTAGGTTAGGTTAGGTTAGGTTAGGTTAGGTTATGTTAGGTTAGGTTAGGTTAGCTTAGGTTAGTTTAGGTTAGGTTAGGTTAGGTTAGGTTAGGTTAGGTTAGGTGTTAGATGTTAGATTAGATTAGATGTTAAGTTAGATGTTAGATGTTAGAATAGATTAGATGTTAGGTTAGGTTAGGTTAGGTGAGGTGAGGTTAGGTTAGGTTAGGTTAGGTTATATTAGGTTAGGTTAGGTTAGGTTAGGTTAGATGTTAGATGTTAGAATATAATAAATGGGAAGTTAGATGTTCGATGTTAGACTAGATTAGACGTTAGGTTAGGTTAGGTTAGGTTAGGTGTTAGATGTTAGATTAGATTAGATGTTAAGTTAGATGTTATATGTTAGAATAGATTAGATGTTAGGTTAGGTTAGGTTAGGTTAGGTTAGTTTAGGATTAGATGTTACGTTAGATGTTAGATGTTAGATTAGATAAGATGTTAGGTTAGGTTAGGTTAGGTTGGGTTAAGTTAGGTTAGGTTAGGTTAGGTGAGGTGAGGTTAGGTTAGGTTAGGTTACGTTATATTAGGTTAGGTTAGGTTAGGTTAGGTTAGGTTAGATGTTAGATGTTAGATTATAATAAATGGGAAGTTAGATGTTCGGTGTTAGACTAGATTAGACGTTAGGTTAGGTTAGGTTAGGTTAGGTTAGGATGAGATGTTAGGTTAGATGTTAGATGTTAGATTAGATTAGATGTTAGGTTAGGTTAGGTGAGGTGAGGTTAGGTTAGGTTAGGTTAGGGTATGTTAGGTTAGGTTAGGTTAGGTTAGGTTAGATGTTAGATGTTGGATTATATTAGATGGGAAGTTAGATGTTCGATGTTAGACTAGATTAGACGTTAGGTTAGGTTAGGTTAGGTTAGGTTAGGTTAGGTTAGGTTATGTTAGGTTAGGTTAGGTTAGCTTAGGTTAGTTTAGGTTAGGTTAGGTTAGGTTAGGTTAGGTTAGGTTAGGGTAGGCTAGGCTAGGCTAGGCTAGGCAAGGCTAGGCTAGGCTAGGTTAGGTTAGGTTAGGTTAGGTTAGGTTAGGTTAGGTTAGGTTAGGTTCGGTTAGGTTAGGTTAGGTTAGGTTAGGTTTGGTTAGGTTAGGTTTGGTTAGGTTAGGTTAGGTTAGGTTAGGTTAGGTTAGGTTAGGTTAGGTTAGGTTAGGTTAAGTTAGGTTATGTTAGGTTAGGTTAGGTTAGGTTAGGTTAGGTGTTAGATGTTAGATTAGATTAGATGTTAAGTTAGATGTTAGATGTTAGAATAGATTAGATGTTAGGTTAGGTTAGGTTAGGTTAGTTTAGGATTAGATGTTACGTTAGATGTTAGATGTTAGATTAGATTAGATGTTAGGTTAGGTTAGGTTGGGTTAAGTTAGGTTAGGTTAGGTTAGGTGAGGTTAGGTTAGGTTAGGTTAGGTTATGTTATGTTAGGTTAGGTTAGGTTAGGTTAGATGTTAGATGTTAGATTATATTAAATGGGAAGTTAGATGTTCGATGTTAGACTAGATTAGACATTAGGTTAGGTTAGGTTAGGTTAGGTTAGGTTAGGATGAGATGTTAGGTTAGATGTTAGATGTTAGATTAGATTAGATGTTAGGTTAGGTTAGGTTAGGTTAGGTCAGGTGAGGTTAGGTTAGGTTAGGTTAGGGTATGTTAGGTTAGGTTAGGTTAGGTTTGGTTAGATGTTAGATGTTAGATTATATTAGATGGGAAGTTAGATGTTCGATGTTAGACTAGATTAGACGTTAGGTTAGGTTAGGTTAGGTCAGGTTAGGTTAGGTTAGGTTAGGTTAGGTTAGGTTAGGTTAGGTTAGGTTAGTTTAGGTTAGGTTAGGTTAGGTTAGGTTAGGTTAGGTTAGGTTAGGTTAGGTTAGGTTAGGTTGGGTTCGGTTCGGTTCGGTTAGGTTAGGTTAGGTTAGGTTAGGTTAGGTTAGGTGTTAGATGTTAGATTAGATTAGATGTTAAGTTAGATGTTAGATGTTAGAATAGATTAGATGTTAGGTTAGGTTAGGTTATGTGAGGTGAGGTTAGGTTAGGTTAGGTTATATTAGGTTAGGTTAGGTTAGGTTAGGTGTTAGATGTTAGATTAGATTAGATGTTAAGTTAGATGTTAGATGTTAGAATAGATTAGATGTTAGGTTAGGTTAGGTTAGGTTAGGTGAGGTGAGGTTAGGTTAGGTTAGGTTAGGTTAGGTTATATTAGGTTAGGTTAGGTTAGGTTAGGTTAGATGTTAGATGTTAGATTATAATAAATGGGAAGTTAGATGTTCGATGTTAGACTAGATTACACGTTAGGTTAGGTTAGGTTAGGTTGTTAGGTTAGGTTAGGTTAGGTTAGGTTAGGTTAGGTTAGCTTAGGTTAGGTTAGGATGAGATGTTAGGTTAGATGTTACATGTTAGATTAGATTAGATGTTAGGTTAGGTTAGGTGAGGTGAGGTTAGGTTAGGTTAGGTTAGGGTATGTTAGGTTAGGTTAGGTTAGGTTAGGTGTTAGATGTTAGATTAGATTAGATGTTAGGTTAGGTTAGGTTAGGTTAGGTTGGGTTAGGTTAGGTTAGGTTAGGTTAGGTTAGGTTAGGTTAGGTTAGGTTAGGTTAGGTTAGGTTAGGTTAGGTTAGGTTAGGTCAGGTTAGGTTAGGTTAGGTTAGGTGTTTGATGTTAGATTAGATTAGATGTTAAGTTAGATGTTATATGTTAGAATAGATTAGATGTTAGGTTAGGTTAGGTTAGGTTAGTTTAGGATTAGATGTTACATTAGATGTTAGGTTAGGTTAGGTTAGGTTAGGTTGGGTTAAGTTAGGTTAGGTTAGGTTAGGTGAGGTGAGGTGAGGTTAGGTTAGGTTAGGTTAGGTTATATTAGGTTAGGTTAGGTTAGGTTAGGTTAGATGTTAGATGTTAGATGTTAGATTATAATAAATGGGAAGTTAGATGTTCGATGTTAGACTAGATTAGACGTTAGGTTAGGTTAGGTTAGGTTAGGTTAGGTTAGGTTAGGTTAGGTTAGATGTTAGATGTTGGATTATATTAGATGGGAAGTTAGATGTTCGATGTTAGACTAGATTAGACGTTAGGTTAGGTTAGGTTAGGTTAGGTTAGGCTAGGTTAGGTTATGTTAGGTTAGGTTAGGTTAGCTTAGGTTAGTTTAGGTTAGGTTAGGTTAGGTTAGGTTAGGTTAGGTTAGGTTAGGTTAGGTTATGTTAGGTTAGGTTAGGTTAGGTTAGGTTAGGGTATGTTAGGTTAGGTTAGGTTAGGTTAGGTTAGATGTTAGATGTTAGATTATATTAGATGGGAAGTTAGATGTTCCATGTTAGACTAGATTAGACGTTAGGTTAGGTTAGGTTAGGTTAGGTCAGGTTAGGTTAGGCTAGGTTAGGTTAGGTTAGGTTAGGTTACGTTAGGTTAGGTTAGGTTAGGTTAGGTTATGTTAGGTTAGTTTAGGTTAGGTTAGGTTAGGTTAGGTTAGGTTAGGTTCGGTTAGGTTAGGTTAGGTTAGGTTAGGTTAGGTGTTAGATGTTAGATTAGATTAGATGTTAAGTTAGATGTTAGATGTTAGAATAGATTAGATGTTAGGTTAGGTTAGGTTAGTTTAGGATTAGATGTTACGTTAGATGTTAGATTAGATTAGATGTTAGGTTAGATTAGGTTAGGTTGGGGTAAGTTAGGTTAGGTGAGGTGAGGTTAGGTTAGGTTAGGTTAGGTTAGGTTATGTTAGGTTAGGTTAGGTTAGGTTAGGTTAGATGTTAGATGTTAGATTATAATAAATGGGAAGTTAGATGTTCGATGTTGGACTAGATTAGACGTTAGGTTAGGTTAGGTTAGGTTAGGTTAGGTTAGGTTAGGTTAGGTTCGGTTAGGATAGGTTAGGTTAGGTTAGGTTAGGTTAGGTTAGGTTAGGTTTGGTTAGGTTAGGTTTGGTTAGGTTAGGTTAGGTTAGGTTAGGTTAGGTTAGGTTAGGTTAGGTTAGGTTAAGTTAGGTTAGGTTAGGTTAGGTTAGGTTAGGTGTTAGATGTTAGATTAGATTAGATGTTAAGTTAGATGTTAGATGTTAGAATAGATTAGATGTTAGGTTAGGTTAGGTTAGGTTAGTTTAGGATTAGATGTTACGTTAGATGTTAGATGTTAGATTAGATTAGATGTTTGGTTAGGTTAGGTTAGGTTAGGTTGGGTTAAGTTAGGTTAGGTTAGGTTAGGTGAGGTGAGGTTAGGTTAGGTTAGGTTAGGTTATGTTAGGTTAGGTTAGGTTAGGTTAGATGTTAGATGTTAGATTATATTAAATGGGAAGTTAGATGTTCTATGTTAGACTAGATTAGACATTAGGTTAGGTTAGGTTAGGTTAGGTTAGGTTAGGATGAGATGTTAGGTTAGATGTTAGATGTTAGATTAGATTAGATGTTAGGTTAGGTTAGGTTAGGTTAGCTTGGGTTAAGTTAGGTTAGGTTAGGTTAGGTGAGGTGAGGTTAGGTTAGGTTAGGTTAGGTTATATTAGGTTAGGTTAGGTTAGGTTAGGTTAGGTTAGATGTTAGATGTTAGATTATAATAAATGGGAAGTTAGATGTTCGATGTTAGACTAGATTAGACGTTAGGTTAGGTTAGGTTAAGTTGGGTTGTTAGGTTAGGTTAGGTTAGGTTAGGTTAGGCTAGGTTAGGTTAGGTTAGGATGAGATGTTAGGTTAGATTAGGTTAGGTTAGATGTTAGATGTTAGATTATATTAAATGGGAAGTTAGATGTTCTATGTTAGACTAGATTAGACATTAGGTTAGGTTAGGTTAGGTTAGGTTAGGATGAGATGTTAGGTTAGATGTTAGATGTTAGATTAGATGAGATGTTAGGTTAGGTTATGTTAGGTTAGGTTAGGTCAGGTGAGGTTAGGTTAGGTTAGGTTAGGGTATGTTAGGTTAGGTTAGGTTAGGTTAGGTTAGGTTAGATGTTAGATGTTAGATTATATTAGATGGGAAGTTAGATGTTCGATGTTAGACTAGATTAGACGTTATATTAGGTTAGGGTAGGTTAGGTTAGGTCAGGTTAGGTTAGGTTAGGTTAGGTTAGGTTAGGTTAGTTTAGGTTAGGTTAGGTTAGGTTAGGTTAGGTTAGGTTAGGTTAGGTTAGGTTAGGTTAGGTTAGGTTAGGTTGGGTTCGGTTCGGTTCGGTTAGGTTAGGTTAGGTTAGGTTAGGTTAGGTTAGGTGAGGTTAGGTTAGGTTAGGTGTTAGATGTTAGATTAGATTAGATGTTAAGTTATATGTTAGATGTTAGAATAGATTAGATGTTAGGTTAGGTTAGGTTAGGTTAGGTTAGTTTAGGATTAAATGTTACGTTAGATGTTAGATGTTAGATTAGATTAGATGTTAGGTTAGGTTAGGTTAGGTTAGGTTGGGTTAAGTTAGGTTAGGTTAGGTGAGGTGAGGTTAGGTTAGGTTAGGTTAGGTTATATTAGGTTAGGTTAGGTTAGGTTAGGTTAGGTTAGATGTTAGATGTTAGATTATAATAAATGGGAAGTTAGATGTTCGATGTTAGACTAGATTAGACGTTAGGTTAGGTTAGGTTGTTAGGTTAGGTTATGTTAGGTTAGGTTAGGCTAGGTTAGGTTAGGTTAGGATGAGATGTTAGGTTAGATGTTAGATGTTAGATTAGATTAGATGTTAGGTTAGGTTAGGTTAGGTTAGGTTAGGATGAGATGTTAGGTTAGATGTTAGATGTTAGATTAGATTAGATGTTAGGTTAGGTTAGGTGAGGTGAGGTGAGGTTAGGTTAGGTTAGGTTAGGTTCGGGTATGTTAGGTTAGGTTAGGTTAGATGTTAGATGTTAGATTATATTAGATGGGAAGTTAGATGTTCTATGTTAGACTAGATTAGACGTTAGGTTAGGTTAGGTTAGGTTAGGTTAGGTTAGGTTAGGTTATGTTAGGTTAGGTTAGGTTAGCTTAGGTTAGTTTAGGTTAGGTTAGGTTAGGTTAGGTTAGGTTAGGTTAGGTGTTAGATGTTAGATTAGATTAGATGTTAAGTTAGATGTTAGATGTTAGAATAGATTAGATGTTAGGTTAGGTTAGGTTAGGTGAGGTGAGGTTAGGTTAGGTTAGGTTAGGTTATATTAGGTTAGGTTAGGTTAGGTTAGGTTAGATGTTAGATGTTAGATTATAATAAATGGGAAGTTAGATGTTAGATTAGATTAGATGTTAAGTTAGATGTTATATGTTAGAATAGATTAGATGTTAGGTTAGGTTAGGTTAGGTTAGGTTAGTTTAGGATTAGATGTTACGTTAGATGTTAGATGTTAGATTAGATAAGATGTTAGGTTAGGTTGGGTTAAGTTAGGTTAGGTTAGGTTAGGTGAGGTGAGGTTAGGTTAGGTTAGGTTACGTTATATTAGGTTAGGTTAGGTTAGGTTAGGTTAGGTTAGATGTTAGATGTTAGATTATAATAAATGGGAAGTTAGATGTTCGGTGTTAGACTAGATTAGACGTTAGGTTAGGTTAGGTTAGGTTAGGTTAGGTTAGGATGAGATGTTAGGTTAGATGTTAGATGTTAGATTAGATTAGATGTTAGGTTAGGTTAGGTGAGGTGAGGTTAGGTTAGGTTAGGTTAGGGTATGTTAGGTTAGGTTAGGTTAGGTTAGGTTAGATGTTAGATGTTGGATTATATTAGATGGGAAGTTAGATGTTCGATGTTAGACTAGATTAGACGTTAGGTTAGGTTAGGTTAGGTTAGGTTAGGTTAGGTTAGGTTATGTTAGGTTAGGTTAGGTTAGCTTAGGTTAGTTTAGGTTAGGTTAGGTTAGGTTAGGTTAGGTTAGGTTAGGTTAGGGTAGGCTAGGCTAGGCTAGGCTAGGCAAGGCTAGGCTAGGCTAGGTTAGGTTAGGTTAGGTTAGGTTAGGTTAGGTTAGGTTAGGTTAGGTTCGGTTAGGTTAGGTTAGGTTAGGTTAGGTTAGGTTTGGTTAGGTTAGGTTTGGTTAGGTTAGGTTAGGTTAGGTTAGGTTAGGTTAGGTTAGGTTAGGTTAAGTTAGGTTATGTTAGGTTAGGTTAGGTTAGGTTAGGTTAGGTGTTAGATGTTAGATGTTAGAATAGATTAGATGTTAGGTTAGGTTAGGTTAGGTTAGTTTAGGATTAGATGTTACGTTAGATGTTAGATGTTAGATTAGATTAGATGTTAGGTTAGGTTAGGTTGGGTTAAGTTAGGTTAGGTTAGGTTAGGTGAGGTTAGGTTAGGTTAGGTTAGGTTATGTTATGTTAGGTTAGGTTAGGTTAGGTTAGATGTTAGATGTTAGATTATATTAAATGGGAAGTTAGATGTTCGATGTTAGACTAGATTAGACATTAGGTTAGGTTAGGTTAGGTTAGGTTAGGTTAGGTTAGGATGAGATGTTAGGTTAGATGTTAGATGTTAGATTAGATTAGATGTTAGGTTAGGTTAGGTTAGGTTAGGTCAGGTGAGGTTAGGTTAGGTTAGGTTAGGGTATGTTAGGTTAGGTTAGGTTAGGTTAGGTTTGGTTAGATGTTAGATGTTAGATTATATTAGATGGGAAGTTAGATGTTCGATGTTAGACTAGATTAGACGTTAGGTTAGGTTAGGTTAGGTCAGGTTAGGTTAGGTTAGGTTAGGTTCGGTTAGGTTAGGTTAGGTTAGGTTAGGTTAGGTTAGGTGTTAGATGTTAGATTAGATTAGATGTTAAGTTAGATGTTAGATGTTAGAATAGATTAGATGTTAGGTTAGGTTAGGTTAGTTTAGGATTAGATGTTACGTTAGATGTTAGATTAGATTAGATGTTAGGTTAGATTAGGTTAGGTTGGGGTAAGTTAGGTTAGGTGAGGTGAGGTTAGGTTAGGTTAGGTTAGGTTAGGTTATGTTAGGTTAGGTTAGGTTAGGTTAGGTTAGATGTTAGATGTTAGATTATAATAAATGGGAAGTTAGATGTTCGATGTTGGACTAGATTAGACGTTAGGTTAGGTTAGGTTAGGTTAGGTTAGGTTAGGTTAGGTTAGGTTCGGTTAGGATAGGTTAGGTTAGGTTAGGTTAGGTTAGGTTAGGTTAGGTTTGGTTAGGTTAGGTTTGGTTAGGTTAGGTTAGGTTAGGTTAGGTTAGGTTAGGTTAGGTTAGGTTAGGTTAAGTTAGGTTAGGTTAGGTTAGGTTAGGTTAGGTGTTAGATGTTAGATTAGATTAGATGTTAAGTTAGATGTTAGATGTTAGAATAGATTAGATGTTAGGTTAGGTTAGGTTAGGTTAGTTTAGGATTAGATGTTACGTTAGATGTTAGATGTTAGATTAGATTAGATGTTTGGTTAGGTTAGGTTAGGTTAGGTTGGGTTAAGTTAGGTTAGGTTAGGTTAGGTGAGGTGAGGTTAGGTTAGGTTAGGTTAGGTTATGTTAGGTTAGGTTAGGTTAGGTTAGATGTTAGATGTTAGATTATATTAAATGGGAAGTTAGATGTTCTATGTTAGACTAGATTAGACATTAGGTTAGGTTAGGTTAGGTTAGGTTAGGTTAGGATGAGATGTTAGGTTAGATGTTAGATGTTAGATTAGATTAGATGTTAGGTTAGGTTAGGTTAGGTTAGCTTGGGTTAAGTTAGGTTAGGTTAGGTTAGGTGAGGTGAGGTTAGGTTAGGTTAGGTTAGGTTATATTAGGTTAGGTTAGGTTAGGTTAGGTTAGGTTAGATGTTAGATGTTAGATTATAATAAATGGGAAGTTAGATGTTCGATGTTAGACTAGATTAGACGTTAGGTTAGGTTAGGTTAAGTTGGGTTGTTAGGTTAGGTTAGGTTAGGTTAGGTTAGGCTAGGTTAGGTTAGGTTAGGATGAGATGTTAGGTTAGATTAGGTTAGGTTAGATGTTAGATGTTAGATTATATTAAATGGGAAGTTAGATGTTCTATGTTAGACTAGATTAGACATTAGGTTAGGTTAGGTTAGGTTAGGTTAGGATGAGATGTTAGGTTAGATGTTAGATGTTAGATTAGATGAGATGTTAGGTTAGGTTATGTTAGGTTAGGTTAGGTCAGGTGAGGTTAGGTTAGGTTAGGTTAGGGTATGTTAGGTTAGGTTAGGTTAGGTTAGGTTAGGTTAGATGTTAGATGTTAGATTATATTAGATGGGAAGTTAGATGTTCGATGTTAGACTAGATTAGACGTTATATTAGGTTAGGGTAGGTTAGGTTAGGTCAGGTTAGGTTAGGTTAGGTTAGGTTAGGTTAGGTTAGTTTAGGTTAGGTTAGGTTAGGTTAGGTTAGGTTAGGTTAGGTTAGGTTAGGTTAGGTTAGGTTAGGTTAGGTTGGGTTCGGTTCGGTTCGGTTAGGTTAGGTTAGGTTAGGTTAGGTTAGGTTAGGTGAGGTTAGGTTAGGTTAGGTGTTAGATGTTAGATTAGATTAGATGTTAAGTTATATGTTAGATGTTAGAATAGATTAGATGTTAGGTTAGGTTAGGTTAGGTTAGGTTAGTTTAGGATTAAATGTTACGTTAGATGTTAGATGTTAGATTAGATTAGATGTTAGGTTAGGTTAGGTTAGGTTAGGTTGGGTTAAGTTAGGTTAGGTTAGGTGAGGTGAGGTTAGGTTAGGTTAGGTTAGGTTATATTAGGTTAGGTTAGGTTAGGTTAGGTTAGGTTAGATGTTAGATGTTAGATTATAATAAATGGGAAGTTAGATGTTCGATGTTAGACTAGATTAGACGTTAGGTTAGGTTAGGTTGTTAGGTTAGGTTATGTTAGGTTAGGTTAGGCTAGGTTAGGTTAGGTTAGGATGAGATGTTAGGTTAGATGTTAGATGTTAGATTAGATTAGATGTTAGGTTAGGTTAGGTTAGGTTAGGTTAGGATGAGATGTTAGGTTAGATGTTAGATGTTAGATTAGATTAGATGTTAGGTTAGGTTAGGTGAGGTGAGGTGAGGTTAGGTTAGGTTAGGTTAGGTTCGGGTATGTTAGGTTAGGTTAGGTTAGATGTTAGATGTTAGATTATATTAGATGGGAAGTTAGATGTTCTATGTTAGACTAGATTAGACGTTAGGTTAGGTTAGGTTAGGTTAGGTTAGGTTAGGTTAGGTTATGTTAGGTTAGGTTAGGTTAGCTTAGGTTAGTTTAGGTTAGGTTAGGTTAGGTTAGGTTAGGTTAGGTTAGGTGTTAGATGTTAGATTAGATTAGATGTTAAGTTAGATGTTAGATGTTAGAATAGATTAGATGTTAGGTTAGGTTAGGTTAGGTGAGGTGAGGTTAGGTTAGGTTAGGTTAGGTTATATTAGGTTAGGTTAGGTTAGGTTAGGTTAGATGTTAGATGTTAGATTATAATAAATGGGAAGTTAGATGTTAGATTAGATTAGATGTTAAGTTAGATGTTATATGTTAGAATAGATTAGATGTTAGGTTAGGTTAGGTTAGGTTAGGTTAGTTTAGGATTAGATGTTACGTTAGATGTTAGATGTTAGATTAGATAAGATGTTAGGTTAGGTTGGGTTAAGTTAGGTTAGGTTAGGTTAGGTGAGGTGAGGTTAGGTTAGGTTAGGTTACGTTATATTAGGTTAGGTTAGGTTAGGTTAGGTTAGATGTTAGATGTTAGATTATAATAAATGGGAAGTTAGATGTTCGGTGTTAGACTAGATTAGACGTTAGGTTAGGTTAGGTTAGGTTAGGTTAGGTTAGGATGAGATGTTAGGTTAGATGTTAGATGTTAGATTAGATTAGATGTTAGGTTAGGTTAGGTGAGGTGAGGTTAGGTTAGGTTAGGTTAGGGTATGTTAGGTTAGGTTAGGTTAGGTTAGGTTAGATGTTAGATGTTGGATTATATTAGATGGGAAGTTAGATGTTCGATGTTAGACTAGATTAGACGTTAGGTTAGGTTAGGTTAGGTTAGGTTAGGTTAGGTTAGGTTATGTTAGGTTAGGTTAGGTTAGCTTAGGTTAGTTTAGGTTAGGTTAGGTTAGGTTAGGTTAGGTTAGGTTAGGTTAGGGTAGGCTAGGCTAGGCTAGGCTAGGCAAGGCTAGGCTAGGCTAGGTTAGGTTAGGTTAGGTTAGGTTAGGTTAGGTTAGGTTAGGTTAGGTTCGGTTAGGTTAGGTTAGGTTAGGTTAGGTTAGGTTTGGTTAGGTTAGGTTTGGTTAGGTTAGGTTAGGTTAGGTTAGGTTAGGTTAGGTTAGGTTAGGTTAAGTTAGGTTATGTTAGGTTAGGTTAGGTTAGGTTAGGTTAGGTGTTAGATGTTAGATGTTAGAATAGATTAGATGTTAGGTTAGGTTAGGTTAGGTTAGTTTAGGATTAGATGTTACGTTAGATGTTAGATGTTAGATTAGATTAGATGTTAGGTTAGGTTAGGTTGGGTTAAGTTAGGTTAGGTTAGGTTAGGTGAGGTTAGGTTAGGTTAGGTTAGGTTATGTTATGTTAGGTTAGGTTAGGTTAGGTTAGATGTTAGATGTTAGATTATATTAAATGGGAAGTTAGATGTTCGATGTTAGACTAGATTAGACATTAGGTTAGGTTAGGTTAGGTTAGGTTAGGTTAGGTTAGGATGAGATGTTAGGTTAGATGTTAGATGTTAGATTAGATTAGATGTTAGGTTAGGTTAGGTTAGGTTAGGTCAGGTGAGGTTAGGTTAGGTTAGGTTAGGGTATGTTAGGTTAGGTTAGGTTAGGTTAGGTTTGGTTAGATGTTAGATGTTAGATTATATTAGATGGGAAGTTAGATGTTCGATGTTAGACTAGATTAGACGTTAGGTTAGGTTAGGTTAGGTCAGGTTAGGTTAGGTTAGGTTAGGTTAGGTTAGGTTAGGTTAGGTTAGGTTAGGTTAGTTTAGGTTAGGTTAGGTTAGGTTAGGTTAGGTTAGGTTAGGTTAGGTTAGATTAGGTTAGGTTAGGTTAGGTTAGGTTGGGTTCGGTTCGGTTCGGTTAGGTTAGGTTAGGTTAGGTTAGGTTAGGTTAGGTGTTAGATGTTAGATTAGATTAGATGTTAAGTTAGATGTTAGATGTTAGAATAGATTAGATGTTAGGTTAGGTTAGGTTATGTGAGGTGAGGTTAGGTTAGGTTAGGTTATATTAGGTTAGGTTAGGTTAGGTTAGGTTAGATGTTAGATTATAATAAATGGGAAGTTAGATGTTTGATGTTAGACTAGATTAGACGTTAGGTTAGGTTACGTTGTTAGGTTAGGTTAGGTTAGGTTAGGTTAGGTTAGCTTAGGTTAGGTTAGGATGAGATGTTAGGTTAGATGTTAGATGTTAGATTAGATTAGATGTTAGGTTAGGTTAGGTGAGGTGAGGTTAGGTTAGGTTAGGTTAGGGTATGTTAGGTTAGGTTAGGTTAGATGTTAGATGTTAGATTATATTAGATGGGAAGTTAGATGTTCGATGTTAGACTAGATTAGACGTTAGGTTAGGTTAGGTTAGGTTAGGTCAGGTTAGGTTAGGTTAGATTAGGTTAGGTTAGGTTAGGTTAGGTTAGGTTAGGCTAGGTTAGGTTAGGTTAGGTTAGGTTAGGTGTTAAATGTTAGATTAGATTAGATGTTAAGTTAGATGTTAGATGTTAGAATAGATTAGATGTTAGGTTAGGTTAGGTTAGGTTAGGTTAGTTTAGGATTAGATGTTACGTTAGATGTTAGATGTTAGATTAGATTAGATGTTAGGTTAGGTTACGTTAGGTTAGGTTGGGTTAAGTTAGGTTAGGTTAGGTTAGGTGAGGTGAGGTTAGGTTAGGTTAGGTTATATTAGGTTAGGTTAGGTTAGGTTAGGTTAGGTTAGGTTAGATGTTAGATTATAATAAATGGGAAGTTAGATGTTCGATGTTAGACTAGATTAGACGTTAGGTTAGGTTAGGTTGTTAGGTTAGGTTAGGTTAGGTTAGGTTAGGTTAGCTTAGGTTAGGTTAGGATGAGATGTTAGGTTAGATGTTAGATGTTAGATTAGATTAGATGTTAGGTTAGGTTAGGTGAGGTGAGGTTAGGTTAGGTTAGGTTAGGTTAGGGTATGTTAGGTTAGGTTAGGTTAGGTTAGGTTAGGTTAGGTGTTAGATGTTAGATTATATTAGATGGGAAGTTAGATGTTCGATGTTAGACTAGATTAGACGTTAGGTTAGGTTAGGTTAGGTTAGGTTAGGTTAGGTTAGGTTAGCTTAGGTTAGTTTAGGTTAGGTTAGGTTAGGTTAGGTTAGGTTAGGTTAGGTTAGGTTAGGTTAGTTTAGGTTAGGTTAGGTTAGGTTAGGTTAGGTTAGGGTATGTTAGGTTAGGTTAGGTTAGATGTTAGATGTTAGAATATATTAGATGGGAAGTTAGATGTTCGATGTTAGACTAGATTAGACGTTAGGTTAGGTTAGGTTAGGTTAGGTTAGGTCAGGTTAGGTTAGGTTAGGTTAGGTTAGGTTAGGTTAGGTTAGGTTAGGTTAGGTAAGGTTAGGTTAGGTTAGGTTAGGTTAGGTTAGGTGTTAAATGTTAGATTAGATTAGATGTTAAGTTAGATGTTAGATGTTAGAATAGATTAGATGTTAGGTTAGGTTAGGTTAGGTTAGGTTAGTTTAGGATTAGATGTTACGTTAGATGTTAGATGTTAGATTAGATTAGATGTTAGGTTAGGTTACGTTAGGTTAGGTTGGGTTAAGGTAGGTTAGGTTAGGTTAGGTGAGGTGAGGTGAGGTTAGGTTAGGTTAGGTTTGGTTATGTTAGGTTAGGTTAGGTTAGGTTAGATGTTAGATTATAATAAATGGGAAGTTATATGTTCGATGTTAGACTAGATTAGACGTTAGGTTAGGTTAGGATAGGTTAGGTTAGGTTAGGTTAGCTTAGGTTAGTTTAGGTTAGGTTAGGTTAGGTTAGGTTAGGTTAGGTTAGGTTAGGTTAGGTTAGGTTAGGTTAGGTTAGGTTAGGTTAGGTTAGGTTAGGTGTTAGATGTTAGATTAGATTAGATGTTAAGTTAGATGTTAGATGTTAGACTAGATTAGACGTTAGGTTAGGTTAGGTTAGGTTAGGTTGTTAGGTTAGGTTAGGTTAGGTTAGGTTAGGTTAGGATTAGATGTTAGGTTAGATGTTAGATGTTAGATTAGATTAGATGTTAGGTTAGGTTAGGTTAGGTTAGGTTAGGTTAGGATGAGATGTTAGGTTAGATGTTAGATGTTAGATTAGATTAGATGTTAGGTTAGGTTAGGTTAGGTTAGGTTAGTTTAGGATTAGATGTTACGTTAGATGTTAGATGTTAGATTAGATTAGATGTTAGGTTTGGTTAGGTTAGGTTAGGTGAGGTGAGGATAGGTTAGGTTAGGTTAGGTTAGGTTATGTTAGGTTAGGTTAGGTTAGGTTAGGTTAGATGTTAGATGTTAGATTATATTAAATGGGAAGTTAGATGTTCGATGTTAGACTAGATTAGACGTTAGGTTAGGTTAGGTTAGGTTGTTAGGTTAGGTTAGGTTAGGTTAGGTTAGGTTAGGATTAGATGTTAGGTTAGATGTTAGATGTTAGATTAGATTAGATGTTAGGTTAGGTTAGGTTAGGTTAGGTTAGGTTAGGTTAGGATGAGATGTTAGGTTAGATGTTAGATGTTAGATTAGATTAGATGTTAGGTTAGGTTAGGTGAGGTGAGGTTAGGTTAGGTTAGGTTAGGTTAGGGTATGTTAGGTTAGGTTAGGTTAGATGTTAGATGTTAGATTAGATTAGATGTTAGGTTCAGTTAGGTTAGGTTAGGTTGGGTTAAGTTAGGTTAGGTTAGGTTAGGTGAGGTGAGGTTAGGTTAGGTTAGGTTAGGTTATATTAGGTTAGGTTAGGTTAGGTTAGGTTAGATGTTAGATGTTAGATTATAATAAATGGGAAGTTAGATGTTCGATGTTAGACTAGATTAGACGTTAGGTTAGGTTAGGTTAGGTTAGGTTAGGTTAGGTTAGGATGAGATGTTAGGTTAGATGTTAGATGTTAGATTAGATTAGATGTTAGGTTAGGTTAGGTGAGGTGAGGTTAGGTTAGGTTAGGTTAGGGTATGTTAGGTTAGGTTAGGTTAGGTTAGGTTAGATGTTAGATGTTGGATTATATTAGATGGGAAGTTAGATGTTCGATATTAGACTAGATTAGACGTTAGGTTAGGTTAGGTTAGGTTAGGTTAGGTTAGGTTATGTTAGGTTAGGTTAGGTTAGCTTAGGTTAGTTTAGGTTAGGTTAGGTTAGGTTAGGTTAGGTTAGGTTATGTTAGGTTAAGTTAGGTTAGGTTAGGTTAGGTTAGGTTAGGGTATGTTAGGTTAGGTTAGGTTAGGTTAGGTTAGATGTTAGATGTTAGATTATATTAGATGGGAAGTTAGATGTTCGATGTTAGACTAGATTAGACGTTAGGTTAGGTTAGGTTAGGTTACGTCAGGTTAGGTTAGGTTAGGTTAGGTTAGGTTAGGTTAGGTTAGGTTAGGTTAGGTTAGTTTAGGTTAGGTTAGGTTAGGTTAGGTTAGGTTAGGTTAGGTTAGGTTAGGTTAGGTTAGGTTAGGTTAGGTTAGGTTAGGTTAGGTGTTAGATGTTGGATTAGATTAGATGTTAAGTTAGATGTTAGATGTTAGAATAGATTAGATTTTAGGTTAGGTTAGGTTAGTTTAGGATTAGATGTTACGTTAGATGTTAGATTAGATTAGATGTTAGGTTAGGTTAGGTTAGGTTAGGTTGGGTTAAGTTAGGTTAGGTTAGGTTAGGTTAGGTTAGGTTAGGTTATGTTAGGTTAGGTTAGGTTAGGTTAGCTGTTAGATGTTAGATTATAATAAATGGGAAGTTAGATGTTCGATGTTAGACTAGATTAGACGTTAGGTTAGGTTAGGTTAGGTTAGGTTAGGGTAGGCTAGGCTAGCCTAGGCTAGGCTAGGCTAGGCAAGGCTAGGCTAGGCTAGGTTAGGTTAGGTTAGGTTAGGTTAGGTTAGGTTAGGTTAGGTTAGGTTAGGTTAGGTTAGGTTCGGTTAGGTTAGGTTAGGTTAGGTTAGGTTAGGTTAGGTTTGGTTAGGTTAGGTTTGGTTAGGTTAGGTTAGGTTAGGTTAGGTTAGGTTAGGTTAGGTTAGGTTAGGTTAGGTTAAGTTAGGTTAGGTTAGGTTAGGTTAGGTTAGGTGTTAGATGTTAGATTAGATTAGATGTTAAGTTAGATGTTAGATGTTAGAATAGATTAGATGTTAGGTTAGGTTAGGTTAGGTTAGTTTAGGATTAGATGTTACGTTAGATGTTAGATGTTAGATTAGATTAGATGTTTGGTTAGGTTAGGTTAGGTTAGGTTGGGTTAAGTTAGGTTAGGTTAGGTTAGGTGAGGTGAGGTTAGGTTAGGTTAGGTTAGGTTATGTTAGGTTAGGTTAGGTTAGGTTAGATGTTAGATGTTAGATTATATTAAATGGGAAGTTAGATGTTCTATGTTAGACTAGATTAGACATTAGGTTAGGTTAGGTTAGGTTAGGTTAGGTTAGGATGAGATGTTAGGTTAGATGTTAGATGTTAGATTAGATTAGATGTTAGGTTAGGTTAGGTTAGGTTAGGTTGGGTTAAGTTAGGTTAGGTTAGGTTAGGTGAGGTGAGGTTAGGTTAGGTTAGGTTAGGTTATATTAGGTTAGGTTAGGTTAGGTTAGGTTAGGTTAGATGTTAGATGTTAGATTATAATAAATGGGAAGTTAGATGTTCGATGTTAGACTAGATTAGACGTTAGGTTAGGTTAGGTTAAGTTGGGTTGTTAGGTTAGGTTAGGTTAGGTTAGGTTATATTAGGTTAGGTTAGGTTAGGTTAGGTTAGGTTAGGTTAGGTTAGGTTAGGTTAGGTTGGGTTCGGTTCGGTTCGGTTAGGTTAGGTTAGGTTAGGTTAGGTTAGGTTAGGTGTTAGATGTTAGATTAGATTAGATGTTAAGTTAGATGTTAGATGTTAGAATAGATTAGATGTTAGGTTAGGTTAGGTTATGTGAGGTGAGGTTAGGTTAGGTTAGGTTATATTAGGTTAGGTTAGGTTAGGTTAGGTTAGATGTTAGATTATAATAAATGGGAAGTTAGATGTTTGATGTTAGACTAGATTAGACGTTAGGTTAGGTTAGGTTGTTAGGTTAGGTTAGGTTAGGTTAGGTTAGGTTAGCTTAGGTTAGGTTAGGATGAGATGTTAGGTTAGATGTTAGATGTTAGATTAGATTAGATGTTAGGTTAGGTTAGGTGAGGTGAGGTTAGGTTAGGTTAGGTTAGGGTATGTTAGGTTAGGTTAGGTTAGATGTTAGATGTTAGATTATATTAGATGGGAAGTTAGATGTTCGATGTTAGACTAGATTAGACGTTAGGTTAGGTTAGGTTAGGTTAGGTCAGGTTAGGTTAGGTTAGATTAGGTTAGGTTAGGTTAGGTTAGGTTAGGTTAGGCTAGGTTAGGTTAGGTTAGGTTAGGTTAGGTGTTAAATGTTAGATTAGATTAGATGTTAAGTTAGATGTTAGATGTTAGAATAGATTAGATGTTAGGTTAGGTTAGGTTAGGTTAGGTTAGTTTAGGATTAGATGTTACGTTAGATGTTAGATGTTAGATTAGATTAGATGTTAGGTTAGGTTACGTTAGGTTAGGTTGGGTTAAGTTAGGTTAGGTTAGGTTAGGTGAGGTGAGGTTAGGTTAGGTTAGGTTATATTAGGTTAGGTTAGGTTGGGTTAGGTTAGGTTAGGTTAGGTTAGATGTTAGATTATAATAAATGGGAAGTTAGATGTTCGATGTTAGACTACATTAGACGTTAGGTTAGGTTAGGTTGTTAGGTTAGGTTAGGTTAGGTTAGGTTAGGTTAGCTTAGGTTAGGTTAGGATGAGATGTTAGGTTAGATGTTAGATGTTAGATTAGATTAGATGTTAGGTTAGGTTAGGTGAGGTGAGGTTAGGTTAGGTTAGGTTAGGTTAGGGTATGTTAGGTTAGGTTAGGTTAGGTTAGGTTAGGTTAGGTGTTAGATGTTAGATTATATTAGATGGGAAGTTAGATGTTCGATGTTAGACTAGATTAGACGTTAGGTTAGGTTAGGTTAGGTTAGGTTAGGTTAGGTTAGGTTAGGTTAGGTTAGGTTAGCTTAGGTTAGTTTAGGTTAGGTTAGGTTAGGTTAGGTTAGGTTAGGTTAGGTTAGTTTAGGTTAGGTTAGGTTAGGTTAGGTTAGGTTAGGGTATGTTAGGTTAGGTTAGGTTAGATGTTAGATGTTAGAATATATTAGATGGGAAGTTAGATGTTCGATGTTAGACTAGATTAGACGTTAGGTTAGGTTAGGTTAGGTTAGGTTAGGTCAGGTTAGGTTAGGTTAGGTTAGGTTAGGTTAGGTTAGGTTAGGTTAGGTTAGGTTAGGCTAGGTTAGGTTAGGTTAGGTTAGGTTAGGTTAGGTTAGGTGTTAAATGTTAGATTAGATTAGATGTTAAGTTAGATGTTAGATGTTAGAATAGATTAGATGTTAGGTTAGGTTAGGTTAGGTTAGGTTAGTTTAGGATTAGATGTTACGTTAGATGTTAGATGTTAGATTAGATTAGATGTTAGGTTAGGTTACGTTAGGTTAGGTTGGGTTAAGGTAGGTTAGGTTAGGTTAGGTGAGGTGAGGTTAGGTTAGGTTAGGTTTGGTTATGTTAGGTTAGGTTAGGTTACGTTAGATGTTAGATTATAATAAATGGGAAGTTATATGTTCGATGTTAGACTAGATTAGACGTTAGGTTAGGTTAGGATAGGTTAGGTTAGGTTAGGTTAGCTTAGGTTAGTTTAGGTTAGGTTAGGTTAGGTTAGGTTAGGTTAGGTTAGGTTAGGTTAGGTTAGGTTAGGTTAGGTTAGGTTAGGTTAGGTTAGGTTAGGTGTTAGATGTTAGATTAGATTAGATGTTAAGTTAGATGTTAGATGTTAGACTAGATTAGACGTTAGGTTAGGTTAGGTTAGGTTAGGTTGTTAGGTTAGGTTAGGTTAGGTTAGGTTAGGTTAGGTTAGGATTAGATGTTAGGTTAGATGTTAGATGTTAGATTAGATTAGATGTTAGGTTAGGTTAGGTTAGGTTAGGTTAGGTTAGGTTAGGTTAGGATGAGATGTTAGGTTAGATGTTAGATGTTAGATTAGATTAGATGTTAGGTTAGGTTAGGTTAGGTTAGGTTAGTTTAGGATTAGATGTTACGTTAGATGTTAGATGTTAGATTAGATTAGATGTTAGGTTTGGTTAGGTTAGGTTAGGTGAGGTGAGGATAGGTTAGGTTAGGTTAGGTTAGGTTATGTTAGGTTAGGTTAGGTTAGGTTAGGTTAGATGTTAGATGTTAGATTATATTAAATGGGAAGTTAGATGTTCGATGTTAGACTAGATTAGACGTTAGGTTAGGTTAGGTTAGGTTGTTAGGTTAGGTTAGGTTAGGTTAGGTTAGGTTAGGATTAGATGTTAGGTTAGATGTTAGATGTTAGATTAGATTAGATGTTAGGTTAGGTTAGGTTAGGTTAGGTTAGGTTAGGTTAGGTTAGGATGAGATGTTAGGTTAGATGTTAGATGTTAGATTAGATTAGATGTTAGGTTAGGTTAGGTGAGGTGAGGTTAGGTTAGGTTAGGTTAGGTTAGGGTATGTTAGGTTAGGTTAGGTTAGATGTTAGATGTTAGATTAGATTAGATGTTAGGTTCAGTTAGGTTAGGTTAGGTTGGGTTAAGTTAGGTTAGGTTAGGTTAGGTGAGGTGAGGTTAGGTTAGGTTAGGTTAGGTTATATTAGGTTAGGTTAGGTTAGGTTAGGTTAGATGTTAGATGTTAGATTATAATAAATGGGAAGTTAGATGTTCGATGTTAGACTAGATTAGACGTTAGGTTAGGTTAGGTTAGGTTAGGTTAGGTTAGGTTAGGATGAGATGTTAGGTTAGATGTTAGATGTTAGATTAGATTAGATGTTAGGTTAGGTTAGGTGAGGTGAGGTTAGGTTAGGTTAGGTTAGGGTATGTTAGGTTAGGTTAGGTTAGGTTAGGTTAGATGTTAGATGTTGGATTATATTAGATGGGAAGTTAGATGTTCGATATTAGACTAGATTAGACGTTAGGTTAGGTTAGGTTAGGTTAGGTTAGGTTAGGTTATGTTAGGTTAGGTTAGGTTAGCTTAGGTTAGTTTAGGTTAGGTTAGGTTAGGTTAGGTTAGGTTAGGTTATGTTAGGTTAAGTTAGGTTAGGTTAGGTTAGGTTAGGTTAGGTTAGGGTATGTTAGGTTAGGTTAGGTTAGGTTAGATGTTAGATGTTAGATTATATGAGATGGGAAGTTAGATGTTCGATGTTAGACTAGATTAGACGTTAGGTTAGGTTAGGTTAGGTTACGTCAGGTTAGGTTAGGTTAGGTTAGGTTAGGTTAGGTTAGGTTAGGTTAGGTTAGGTTAGTTTAGGTTAGGTTAGGTTAGGTTAGGTTAGGTTAGGTTAGGTTAGGTTAGGTTAGGTTAGGTTAGGTTAGGTTAGGTTAGGTTAGGTTAGGTGTTAGATGTTGGATTAGATTAGATGTTAAGTTAGATGTTAGATGTTAGAATAGATTAGATTTTAGGTTAGGTTAGGTTAGTTTAGGATTAGATGTTACGTTAGATGTTAGATTAGATTAGATGTTAGGTTAGGTTAGGTTAGGTTAGGTTGGGTTAAGTTAGGTTAGGTTAGGTTAGGTTAGGTTAGGTTAGGTTATGTTAGGTTAGGTTAGGTTAGGTTAGATGTTAGATGTTAGATTATAATAAATGGGAAGTTAGATGTTCGATGTTAGACTAGATTAGACGTTAGGTTAGGTTAGGTTAGGTTAGGTTAGGGTAGGCTAGGCTAGCCTAGGCTAGGCTAGGCTAGGCAAGGCTAGGCTAGGCTAGGTTAGGTTAGGTTAGGTTAGGTTAGGTTAGGTTAGGTTAGGTTAGGTTAGGTTAGGTTAGGTTCGGTTAGGTTAGGTTAGGTTAGGTTAGGTTAGGTTAGGTTTGGTTAGGTTAGGTTTGGTTAGGTTAGGTTAGGTTAGGTTAGGTTAGGTTAGGTTAGGTTAGGTTAGGTTAGGTTAGGTTAAGTTAGGTTAGGTTAGGTTAGGTTAGGTGTTAGATGTTAGATTAGATTAGATGTTAAGTTAGATGTTAGATGTTAGAATAGATTAGATGTTAGGTTAGGTTAGGTTAGGTTAGTTTAGGATTAGATGTTACGTTAGATGTTAGATGTTAGATTAGATTAGATGTTTGGTTAGGTTAGGTTAGGTTAGGTTGGGTTAAGTTAGGTTAGGTTAGGTTAGGTGAGGTGAGGTTAGGTTAGGTTAGGTTAGGTTATGTTAGGTTAGGTTAGGTTAGGTTAGATGTTAGATGTTAGATTATATTAAATGGGAAGTTAGATGTTCTATGTTAGACTAGATTAGACATTAGGTTAGGTTAGGTTAGGTTAGGTTAGGTTAGGATGAGATGTTAGGTTAGATGTTAGATGTTAGATTAGATTAGATGTTAGGTTAGGTTAGGTTAGGTTAGGTTGGGTTAAGTTAGGTTAGGTTAGGTTAGGTGAGGTGAGGTTAGGTTAGGTTAGGTTAGGTTATATTAGGTTAGGTTAGGTTAGGTTAGGTTAGGTTAGATGTTAGATGTTAGATTATAATAAATGGGAAGTTAGATGTTCGATGTTAGACTAGATTAGACGTTAGGTTAGGTTAGGTTAAGTTGGGTTGTTAGGTTAGGTTAGGTTAGGTTAGGTTAGGCTAGGTTAGGTTAGGTTAGGATGAGATGTTAGGTTAGATTAGGTTAGGTTAGATGTTAGATGTTAGATTATATTAAATGGGAAGTTAGATGTTCTATGTTAGACTAGATTAGACATTAGGTTAGGTTAGGTTAGGTTAGGTTAGGTTAGGATGAGATGTTAGGTTAGATGTTAGATGTTAGATTAGATTAGATGTTAGGTTAGGTTAGGTTAGGTTAGGTTAGGTCAGGTGAGGTTAGGGTAGGTTAGGTTAGGGTATGTTAGGTTAGGTTAGGTTAGGTTAGGTTAGGTTAGATGTTAGATGTTAGATTATATTAGATGGGAAGTTAGATGTTCGATGTTAGACTAGATTAGATGTTAGGTTAGGTTAGGGTAGGTTAGGTTAGGTCAGGTTAGGTTAGGTTAGGTTAGGTTAGGTTAGGTTAGTTTAGGTTAGGTTAGGTTAGGTTAGGTTAGGTTAGGTTAGGTTAGGTTAGGTTAGGTTAGGTTAGGTTAGGTTGGGTTCGGTTCGGTTCGGTTAGGTTAGGTTAGGTTAGGTTAGGTTAGGTGAGGTTAGGTTAGGTTAGGTGTTAGATGTTAGATTAGATTAGATGTTAAGTTATATGTTAGATGTTAGAATAGATTAGATGTTAGGTTAGGTTAGGTTAGGTTAGGTTAGTTTAGGATTAAATGTTACGTTAGATGTTAGATGTTAGATTAGATTAGATGTTAGGTTAGGTTAGGTTAGGTTAGGTTGGGTTAAGTTAGGTTAGGTTAGGTGAGGTGAGGTTAGGTTAGGTTAGGTTAGGTTATATTAGGTTAGGTTAGGTTAGGTTAGGTTAGGTTAGATGTTAGATGTTAGATTATAATAAATGGGAAGTTAGATGTTCGATGTTAGACTAGATTAGACGTTAGGTTAGGTTAGGTTAAGTTGGGTTGTTAGGTTAGGTTAGGTTAGGTTAGGTTAGGCTAGGTTAGGTTAGGTTAGGATGAGATGTTAGGTTAGATTAGGTTAGGTTAGATGTTAGATGTTAGATTATATTAAATGGGAAGTTAGATGTTCTATGTTAGACTAGATTAGACATTAGGTTAGGTTAGGTTAGGTTAGGTTAGGTTAGGATGAGATGTTAGGTTAGATGTTAGATGTTAGATTAGATTAGATGTTAGGTTAGGTTAGGTTAGGTTAGGTTAGGTCAGGTGAGGTTAGGGTAGGTTAGGTTAGGGTATGTTAGGTTAGGTTAGGTTAGGTTAGGTTAGGTTAGATGTTAGATGTTAGATTATATTAGATGGGAAGTTAGATGTTCGATGTTAGACTAGATTAGATGTTAGGTTAGGTTAGGGTAGGTTAGGTTAGGTCAGGTTAGGTTAGGTTAGGTTAGGTTAGGTTAGGTTAGTTTAGGTTAGGTTAGGTTAGGTTAGGTTAGGTTAGGTTAGGTTAGGTTAGGTTAGGTTAGGTTAGGTTGGGTTCGGTTCGGTTCGGTTAGGTTAGGTTAGGTTAGGTTAGGTTAGGTTAGGTGAGGTTAGGTTAGGTTAGGTGTTAGATGTTAGATTAGATTAGATGTTAAGTTATATGTTAGATGTTAGAATAGATTAGATGTTAGGTTAGGTTAGGTTAGGTTAGGTTAGTTTAGGATTAAATGTTACGTTAGATGTTAGATTAGATTAGATGTTAGGTTAGGTTAGGTTAGGTTAGGTTGGGTTAAGTTAGGTTAGGTTAGGTGAGGTGAGGTTAGGTTAGGTTAGGTTAGGTTATATTAGGTTAGGTTAGGTTAGGTTAGGTTAGATGTTAGATGTTAGATTATAATAAATGGGAAGTTAGATGTTCGATGTTAGACTAGATTAGACGTTAGGTTAGGTTAGGTTGTTAGGTTAGGTTATGTTAGGTTAGGTTAGGCTAGGTTAGGTTAGGTTAGGATGAGATGTTAGGTTAGATGTTAGATGTTAGATTAGATTAGATGTTAGGTTAGGTTAGGTTAGGTTAGGTTAGGATGAGATGTTAGGTTAGATGTTAGATGTTAGATTAGATTAGATGTTAGGTTAGGTTAGGTGAGGTGAGGTGAGGTTAGGTTAGGTTAGGTTAGGTTCGGGTATGTTAGGTTAGGTTAGGTTAGATGTTAGATGTTAGATTATATTAGATGGGAAGTTAGATGTTCTATGTTAGACTAGATTAGACGTTAGGTTAGGTTAGGTTAGGTTAGGTTAGGTTAGGTTAGGTTAGGTTATGTTAGGTTAGGTTAGGTTAGCTTAGGTTAGTTTAGGTTAGGTTAGGTTAGGTTAGGTTAGGTTAGGTGTTAGATGTTAGATTAGATTAGATGTTAAGTTAGATGTTAGATGTTAGAATAGATTAGATGTTAGGTTAGGTTAGGTTAGGTGAGGTGAGGTTAGGTTAGGTTAGGTTAGGTTATATTAGGTTAGGTTAGGTTAGGTTAGGTTAGATGTTAGATGTTAGATTATAATAAATGGGAAGTTAGATGTTCGATGTTAGACTAGATTAGACGTTAGGTTAGGTTAGGTTAGGTTAGGTGTTAGATGTTAGATTAGATTAGATGTTAAGTTAGATGTTATATGTTAGAATAGATTAGATGTTAGGTTAGGTTAGGTTAGGTTAGGTTAGTTTAGGATTAGATGTTACGTTAGATGTTAGATGTTAGATTAGATAAGATGTTAGGTTAGGTTAGGTTAGGTTGGGTTAAGTTAGGTTAGGTTAGGTTAGGTGAGGTGAGGTTAGGTTAGGTTAGGTTATGTTATATTAGGTTAGGTTAGGTTAGGTTAGGTTAGGTTAGATGTTAGATGTTAGATTATAATAAATGGGAAGTTAGATGTTCGGTGTTAGACTAGATTAGACGTTAGGTTAGGTTAGGTTAGGTTAGGTTAGGTTAGGATGAGATGTTAGGTTAGATGTTAGATGTTAGATTAGATTAGATGTTAGGTTAGGTTAGGTTAGGTTAGGTTGGGTTAAGTTAGGTTAGGTTAGGTTAGGTGAGGTGAGGTTAGGTTAGGTTAGGTTAGGTTATATTAGGTTAGGTTAGGTTAGGTTAGGTTAGGTTAGATGTTAGATGTTAGATTATAATAAATGGGAAGTTAGATGTTCGATGTTAGACTAGATTAGACGTTAGGTTAGGTTAGGTTAAGTTGGGTTGTTAGGTTAGGTTAGGTTAGGCTAGGTTAGGTTAGGTTAGGATGAGATGTTAGGTTAGATTAGGTTAGGTTAGATGTTAGATGTTAGATTATATTAAATGGGAAGTTAGATGTTCTATGTTAGACTAGATTAGACATTAGGTTAGGTTAGGTTAGGTTAGGTTAGGTTAGGATGAGATGTTAGGTTAGATGTTAGATGTTAGATTAGATTAGATGTTAGGTTAGGTTAGGTTAGGTTAGGTTAGGTCAGGTGAGGTTAGGGTAGGTTAGGTTAGGGTATGTTAGGTTAGGTTAGGTTAGGTTAGGTTAGGTTAGATGTTAGATGTTAGATTATATTAGATGGGAAGTTAGATGTTCGATGTTAGACTAGATTAGATGTTAGGTTAGGTTAGGGTAGGTTAGGTTAGGTCAGGTTAGGTTAGGTTAGGTTAGGTTAGGTTAGGTTAGTTTAGGTTAGGTTAGGTTAGGTTAGGTTAGGTTAGGTTAGGTTAGGTTAGGTTAGGTTAGGTTAGGTTAGGTTAGGTTGGGTTCGGTTCGGTTCGGTTAGGTTAGGTTAGGTTAGGTTAGGTTAGGTTAGGTGAGGTTAGGTTAGGTTAGGTGTTAGATGTTAGATTAGATTAGATGTTAAGTTATATGTTAGATGTTAGAATAGATTAGATGTTAGGTTAGGTTAGGTTAGGTTAGGTTAGTTTAGGATTAAATGTTACGTTAGATGTTAGATGTTAGATTAGATTAGATGTTAGGTTAGGTTAGGTTAGGTTAGGTTGGGTTAAGTTAGGTTAGGTTAGGTGAGGTGAGGTTAGGTTAGGTTAGGTTAGGTTATATTAGGTTAGGTTAGGTTAGGTTAGGTTAGGTTAGATGTTAGATGTTAGATTATAATAAATGGGAAGTTAGATGTTCGATGTTAGACTAGATTAGACGTTAGGTTAGGTTAGGTTAAGTTGGGTTGTTAGGTTAGGTTAGGTTAGGTTAGGTTAGGCTAGGTTAGGTTAGGTTAGGATGAGATGTTAGGTTAGATTAGGTTAGGTTAGATGTTAGATGTTAGATTATATTAAATGGGAAGTTAGATGTTCTATGTTAGACTAGATTAGACATTAGGTTAGGTTAGGTTAGGTTAGGTTAGGTTAGGATGAGATGTTAGGTTAGATGTTAGATGTTAGATTAGATTAGATGTTAGGTTAGGTTAGGTTAGGTTAGGTTAGGTCAGGTGAGGTTAGGGTAGGTTAGGTTAGGGTATGTTAGGTTAGGTTAGGTTAGGTTAGGTTAGGTTAGATGTTAGATGTTAGATTATATTAGATGGGAAGTTAGATGTTCGATGTTAGACTAGATTAGATGTTAGGTTAGGTTAGGGTAGGTTAGGTTAGGTCAGGTTAGGTTAGGTTAGGTTAGGTTAGGTTAGGTTAGTTTAGGTTAGGTTAGGTTAGGTTAGGTTAGGTTAGGTTAGGTTAGGTTAGGTTAGGTTAGGTTGGGTTCGGTTCGGTTCGGTTAGGTTAGGTTAGGTTAGGTTAGGTTAGGTTAGGTGAGGTTAGGTTAGGTTAGGTGTTAGATGTTAGATTAGATTAGATGTTAAGTTATATGTTAGATGTTAGAATAGATTAGATGTTAGGTTAGGTTAGGTTAGGTTAGGTTAGTTTAGGATTAAATGTTACGTTAGATGTTAGATGTTAGATTAGATTAGATGTTAGGTTAGGTTAGGTTAGGTTAGGTTGGGTTAAGTTAGGTTAGGTTAGGTGAGGTGAGGTTAGGTTAGGTTAGGTTAGGTTATATTAGGTTAGGTTAGGTTAGGTTAGGTTAGGTTAGATGTTAGATGTTAGATTATAATAAATGGGAAGTTAGATGTTCGATGTTAGACTAGATTAGACGTTAGGTTAGGTTAGGTTGTTAGGTTAGGTTATGTTAGGTTAGGTTAGGCTAGGTTAGGTTAGGTTAGGATGAGATGTTAGGTTAGATGTTAGATGTTAGATTAGATTAGATGTTAGGTTAGGTTAGGTTAGGTTAGGTTAGGATGAGATGTTAGGTTAGATGTTAGATGTTAGATTAGATTAGATGTTAGGTTAGGTTAGGTGAGGTGAGGTGAGGTTAGGTTAGGTTAGGTTCGGGTATGTTAGGTTAGGTTAGGTTAGATGTTAGATGTTAGATTATATTAGATGGGAAGTTAGATGTTCTATGTTAGACTAGATTAGACGTTAGGTTAGGTTAGGTTAGGTTAGGTTAGGTTAGGTTAGGTTAGGTTATGTTAGGTTAGGTTAGGTTAGCTTAGGTTAGTTTAGGTTAGGTTAGGTTAGGTTAGGTTAGGTTAGGTGTTAGATGTTAGATTAGATTAGATGTTAAGTTAGATGTTAGATGTTAGAATAGATTAGATGTTAGGTTAGGTTAGGTTAGGTGAGGTGAGGTTAGGTTAGGTTAGGTTAGGTTATATTAGGTTAGGTTAGGTTAGGTTAGGTTAGATGTTAGATGTTAGATTATAATAAATGGGAAGTTAGATGTTCGATGTTAGACTAGATTAGACGTTAGGTTAGGTTAGGTTAGGTTAGGTGTTAGATGTTAGATTAGATTAGATGTTAAGTTAGATGTTATATGTTAGAATAGATTAGATGTTAGGTTAGGTTAGGTTAGGTTAGGTTAGTTTAGGATTAGATGTTACGTTAGATGTTAGATTAGATAAGATGTTAGGTTAGGTTAGGTTAGGTTGGGTTAAGTTAGGTTAGGTTAGGTTAGGTGAGGTGAGGTTAGGTTAGGTTAGGTTATGTTATATTAGGTTAGGTTAGGTTAGGTTAGGTTAGGTTAGATGTTAGATTATAATAAATGGGAAGTTAGATGTTCGGTGTTAGACTAGATTAGACGTTAGGTTAGGTTAGGTTAGGTTAGGTTAGGATGAGATGTTAGGTTAGATGTTAGATGTTAGATTAGATTAGATGTTAGGTTAGGTTAGGTGAGGTGAGGTTAGGTTAGGTTAGGTTAGGGTATGTTAGGTTAGGTTAGGTTAGGTTAGATGTTAGATGTTGGATTATATTAGATGGGAAGTTAGATGTTCGATGTTAGACTAGATTAGACGTTAGGTTAGGTTAGGTTAGGTTAGGTTAGGTTAGGTTAGGTTATGTTAGGTTAGGTTAGGTTAGCTTAGGTTAGTTTAGGTTAGGTTAGGTTAGGTTAGGTTAGGTTAGGTTAGGTTAGGGTAGGCTAGGCTAGGCTAGGCTAGGCAAGGCTAGGCTAGGCTAGGTTAGGTTAGGTTAGGTTAGGTTAGGTTAGGTTAGGTTAGGTTCGGTTAGGTTAGGTTAGGTTAGGTTAGGTTTGGTTAGGTTAGGTTTGGTTAGGTTAGGTTAGGTTAGGTTAGGTTAGGTTAGGTTAGGTTAAGTTAGGTTATGTTAGGTTAGGTTAGGTTAGGTTAGGTTAGGTGTTAGATGTTAGATTAGATTAGATGTTAAGTTAGATGTTAGATGTTAGAATAGATTAGATGTTAGGTTAGGTTAGGTTAGGTTAGTTTAGGATTAGATGTTACGTTAGATGTTAGATGTTAGATTAGATTAGATGTTAGGTTAGGTTAGGTTGGGTTAAGTTAGGTTAGGTTAGGTTAGGTGAGGTTAGGTTAGGTTAGGTTAGGTTAGGTTATGTTAGGTTAGGTTAGGTTAGGTTAGGTTAGATGTTAGATTATAATAAATGGGAAGTTAGATGTTTGATGTTAGACTAGATTAGACGTTAGGTTAGGTTAGGTTGTTAGGTTAGGTTAGGTTAGGTTAGGTTAGGTTAGCTTAGGTTAGGTTAGGATGAGATGTTAGGTTAGATGTTAGATGTTAGATTAGATTAGATGTTAGGTTAGGTTAGGTGAGGTGAGGTTAGGTTAGGTTAGGTTAGGGTATGTTAGGTTAGGTTAGGTTAGATGTTAGATGTTAGATTATATTAGATGGGAAGTTAGATGTTCGATGTTAGACTAGATTAGACGTTAGGTTAGGTTAGGTTAGGTTAGGTCAGGTTAGGTTAGGTTAGATTAGGTTAGGTTAGGTTAGGTTAGGTTAGGTTAGGCTAGGTTAGGTTAGGTTAGGTTAGGTTAGGTGTTAAATGTTAGATTAGATTAGATGTTAAGTTAGATGTTAGATGTTAGAATAGATTAGATGTTAGGTTAGGTTAGGTTAGGTTAGGTTAGGTTAGGATTAGATTTTACGTTAGATGTTAGATGTTAGATTAGATTAGATGTTAGGTTAGGTTACGTTAGGTTAGGTTGGGTTAAGTTAGGTTAGGTTAGGTTAGGTGAGGTGAGGTTAGGTTAGGTTAGGTTATATTAGGTTAGGTTAGGTTAGGTTAGGTTAGGTTAGGTTAGATGTTAGATTATAATAAATGGGAAGTTAGATGTTCGATGTTAGACTAGATTAGACGTTAGGTTAGGTTAGGTTGTTAGGTTAGGTTAGGTTAGGTTAGGTTAGGTTAGCTTAGGTTAGGTTAGGATGAGATGTTAGGTTAGATGTTAGATGTTAGATTAGATTAGATGTTAGGTTAGGTTAGGTGAGGTGAGGTTAGGTTAGGTTAGGTTAGGTTAGGGTATGTTAGGTTAGGTTAGGTTAGGTTCGGTTAGGTTAGGTGTTAGATGTTAGATTATATTAGATGGGAAGTTAGATGTTCGATGTTAGACTAGATTAGACGTTAGGTTAGGTTAGGTTAGGTTAGGTTAGGTTAGGTTAGGTTAGGTTAGGTTAGGTTAGGTTAGCTTAGGTTAGTTTAGGTTAGGTTAGGTTAGGTTAGGTTAGGTTAGGTTAGGTTAGGTTAGGTTAGTTAAGGTTAGGTTAGGTTAGGTTAGGTTAGGGTATGTTAGGTTAGGTTAGGTTAGATGTTAGATGTTAGAATATATTAGATGGGAAGTTAGATGTTCGATGTTAGACTAGATTAGACGTTAGGTTAGGTTAGGTTAGGTTAGGTTAGGTCAGGTTAGGTTAGGTTAGGTTAGGTTAGGTTAGGTTAGGTTAGGTTAGGTTAGGTTAGGTTAGGCTAGGTTAGGTTAGGTTAGGTTAGGTGTTAAATGTTAGATTAGATTAGATGTTAAGTTAGATGTTAGATGTTAGAATAGATTAGATGTTAGGTTAGGTTAGGTTAGGTTAGGTTAGTTTAGGATTAGATGTTACGTTAGATGTTAGATGTTAGATTAGATTAGATGTTAGGTTAGGTTACGTTAGGTTAGGTTGGGTTAAGGTAGGTTAGGTTAGGTTAGGTGAGGTGAGGTGAGGTTAGGTTAGGTTAGGTTTGGTTATGTTAGGTTAGGTTAGGTTAGGTTAGATGTTAGATTATAATAAATGGGAAGTTATATGTTCGATGTTAGACTAGATTAGACGTTAGGTTAGGTTAGGATAGGTTAGGTTAGGTTAGGTTAGCTTAGGTTAGTTTAGGTTAGGTTAGGTTAGGTTAGGTTAGGTTAGGTTAGGTTAGGTTAGGTTAGGTTAGGTTAGGTTAGGTGTTAGATGTTAGATTAGATTAGATGTTAAGTTAGATGTTAGATGTTAGACTAGATTAGACGTTAGGTTAGGTTAGGTTAGGTTAGGTTGTTAGGTTAGGTTAGGTTAGGTTAGGTTAGGTTAGGTTAGGATTAGATGTTAGGTTAGATGTTAGATGTTAGATTAGATTAGATGTTAGGTTAGGTTAGGTTAGGTTAGGTTAGGTTAGGTTAGGATGAGATGTTAGGTTAGATGTTAGATGTTAGATTAGATTAGATGTTAGGTTAGGTTAGGTTAGGTTAGGTTAGTTTAGGATTAGATGTTACGTTAGATGTTAGATGTTAGATTAGATTAGATGTTAGGTTTGGTTAGGTTAGGTTAGGTGAGGTGAGGATAGGTTAGGTTAGGTTAGGTTAGGTTATGTTAGGTTAGGTTAGGTTAGGTTAGATGTTAGATGTTAGATTATATTAAATGGGAAGTTAGATGTTCGATGTTAGACTAGATTAGACGTTAGGTTAGGTTAGGTTAGGTTAGGTTAGGTTGTTAGGTTAGGTTAGGTTAGGTTAGGATTAGATGTTAGGTTAGATGTTAGATGTTAGATTAGATTAGATGTTAGGTTAGGTTAGGTTAGGTTAGGTTAGGTTAGGATGAGATGTTAGGTTAGATGTTAGATGTTAGATTAGATTAGATGTTAGGTTAGGTTAGGTGAGGTGAGGTTAGGTTAGGTTAGGTTAGGTTAGGGTATGTTAGGTTAGGTTAGGTTAGATGTTAGATGTTAGATTAGATTAGATGTTAGGTTCAGTTAGGTTAGGTTAGGTTGGGTTAAGTTAGGTTAGGTTAGGTTAGGTGAGGTGAGGTTAGGTTAGGTTAGGTTAGGTTATATTAGGTTAGGTTAGGTTAGGTTAGGTTAGATGTTAGATGTTAGATTATAATAAATCGGAAGTTAGATGTTCGATGTTAGACTAGATTAGACGTTAGGTTAGGTTAGGTTAGGTTAGGATGAGATGTTAGGTTAGATGTTAGATGTTAGATTAGATTAGATGTTAGGTTAGGTTAGGTTAGGTTAGGTTAGGTTAGGTTATGTTAGGTTAGGTTAGGTTAGCTTAGGTTAGTTTAGGTTAGGTTAGGTTAGGTTAGGTTAGGTTAGGTTATGTTAGGTTAGGTTAGGTTAGGTTAGGTTAGGTTAGGGTATGTTAGGTTAGGTTAGGTTAGGTTAGGTTAGGTTAGATGTTAGATGTTAGATTATATTAGATGGGAAGTTAGATGTTCGATGTTAGACTAGATTAGACGTTAGGTTAGGTTAGGTTAGGTTACGTCAGGTTAGGTTAGGTTAGGTTAGGTTAGGTTAGGTTAGGTGAGGTGAGGTTAGGTTAGGTTAGGTTAGGGTATGTTAGGTTAGGTTAGGTTAGGTTAGGTTAGATGTTAGATGTTGGATTATATTAGATGGGAAGTTAGATGTTCGATATTAGACTAGATTAGACGTTAGGTTAGGTTAGGTTAGGTTAGGTTAGGTTAGGTTATGTTAGGTTAGGTTAGGTTAGCTTAGGTTAGTTTAGGTTAGGTTAGGTTAGGTTAGGTTAGGTTAGGTTATGTTAGGTTAGGTTAGGTTAGGTTAGGTTAGGTTAGGGTATGTTAGGTTAGGTTAGGTTAGGTTAGGTTAGGTTAGATGTTAGATGTTAGATTATATTAGATGGGAAGTTAGATGTTCGATGTTAGACTAGATTAGACGTTAGGTTAGGTTAGGTTAGGTTACGTCAGGTTAGGTTAGGTTAGGTTAGGTTAGGTTAGGTTAGGTTAGGTTAGGTTAGGTTAGGTTAGGTTAGGTTAGGTTAGGTTAGGTTAGGTTAGGTTAGGTTAGGTTAGGTTAGGTGTTAGATGTTGGATTAGATTAGATGTTAAGTTAGATGTTAGATGTTAGAATAGATTAGATTTTAGGTTAGGTTAGGTTAGTTTAGGATTAGATGTTACGTTAGATGTTAGATTAGATTAGATGTTAGGTTAGGTTAGGTTAGGTTAGGTTGGGTTAAGTTAGGTTAGGTTAGGTTAGGTTAGGTTAGGTTATGTTAGGTTAGGTTAGGTTAGGTTAGATGTTAGATGTTAGATTATAATAAATGGGAAGTTAGATGTTCGATGTTAGACTAGATTAGACGTTAGGTTAGGTTAGGTTAGGTTAGGTTAGGGTAGGCTAGGCTAGCCTAGGCTAGGCTAGGCTAGGCAAGGCTAGGCTAGGCTAGGTTAGGTTAGGTTAGGTTAGGTTAGGTTAGGTTAGGTTAGGTTAGGTTAGGTTAGGTTAGGTTCGGTTAGGTTAGGTTAGGTTAGGTTAGGTTAGGTTAGGTTTGGTTAGGTTAGGTTTGGTTAGGTTAGGTTAGGTTAGGTTAGGTTAGGTTAGGTTAGGTTAGGTTAGGTTAGGTTAGGTTAGGTTAAGTTAGGTTAGGTTAGGTTAGGTTAGGTTAGGTGTTAGATGTTAGATTAGATTAGATGTTAAGTTAGATGTTAGATGTTAGAATAGATTAGATGTTAGGTTAGGTTAGGTTAGGTTAGTTTAGGATTAGATGTTACGTTAGATGTTAGATGTTAGATTAGATTAGATGTTTGGTTAGGTTAGGTTAGGTTAGGTTGGGTTAAGTTAGGTTAGGTTAGGTTAGGTGAGGTGAGGTTAGGTTAGGTTAGGTTAGGTTATGTTAGGTTAGGTTAGGTTAGGTTAGATGTTAGATGTTAGATTATATTAAATGGGAAGTTAGATGTTCTATGTTAGACTAGATTAGACATTAGGTTAGGTTAGGTTAGGTTAGGTTAGGTTAGGATGAGATGTTAGGTTAGATGTTAGATGTTAGATTAGATTAGATGTTAGGTTAGGTTAGGTTAGGTTAGGTTGGGTTAAGTTAGGTTAGGTTAGGTTAGGTGAGGTGAGGTTAGGTTAGGTTAGGTTAGGTTATATTAGGTTAGGTTAGGTTAGGTTAGGTTAGGTTAGATGTTAGATGTTAGATTATAATAAATGGGAAGTTAGATGTTCGATGTTAGACTAGATTAGACGTTAGGTTAGGTTAGGTTAAGTTGGGTTGTTAGGTTAGGTTAGGTTAGGTTAGGTTATATTAGGTTAGGTTAGGTTAGGTTAGGTTAGGTTAGGTTAGGTTAGGTTAGGTTAGGTTGGGTTCGGTTCGGTTCGGTTAGGTTAGGTTAGGTTAGGTTAGGTTAGGTGTTAGATGTTAGATTAGATTAGATGTTAAGTTAGATGTTAGATGTTAGAATAGATTAGATGTTAGGTTAGGTTAGGTTATGTGAGGTGAGGTTAGGTTAGGTTAGGTTATATTAGGTTAGGTTAGGTTAGGTTAGGTTAGATGTTAGATTATAATAAATGGGAAGTTAGATGTTTGATGTTAGACTAGATTAGACGTTAGGTTAGGTTAGGTTGTTAGGTTAGGTTAGGTTAGGTTAGGTTAGGTTAGCTTAGGTTAGGTTAGGATGAGATGTTAGGTTAGATGTTAGATGTTAGATTAGATTAGATGTTAGGTTAGGTTAGGTGAGGTGAGGTTAGGTTAGGTTAGGTTAGGGTATGTTAGGTTAGGTTAGGTTAGATGTTAGATGTTAGATTATATTAGATGGGAAGTTAGATGTTCGATGTTAGACTAGATTAGACGTTAGGTTAGGTCAGGTTAGGTTAGGTTAGATTAGGTTAGGTTAGGTTAGGTTAGGTTAGGTTAGGCTAGGTTAGGTTAGGTTAGGTTAGGTTAGATGTTAGATTATAATAAATGGGAAGTTAGATGTTCGATGTTAGACTAGATTAGACGTTAGGTTAGGTTAGGTTGTTAGGTTAGGTTAGGTTAGGTTAGGTTAGGTTAGCTTAGGTTAGGTTAGGATGAGATGTTAGGTTAGATGTTAGATGTTAGATTAGATTAGATGTTAGGTTAGGTTAGGTGAGGTGAGGTTAGGTTAGGTTAGGTTAGGTTAGGGTATGTTAGGTTAGGTTAGGTTAGGTTAGGTTAGGTTAGGTGTTAGATGTTAGATTATATTAGATGGGAAGTTAGATGTTCGATGTTAGACTAGATTAGACGTTAGGTTAGGTTAGGTTAGGTTAGGTTAGGTTAGGTTAGGTTAGGTTAGGTTAGGTTAGGTTAGCTTAGGTTAGTTTAGGTTAGGTTAGGTTAGGTTAGGTTAGGTTAGGTTAGGTTAGGTTAGTTTAGGTTAGGTTAGGTTAGGTTAGGTTAGGTTAGGGTATGTTAGGTTAGGTTAGGTTAGATGTTAGATGTTAGAATATATTAGATGGGAAGTTAGATGTTCGATGTTAGACTAGATTAGACGTTAGGTTAGGTTAGGTTAGGTTAGGTTAGGTCAGGTTAGGTTAGGTTAGGTTAGGTTAGGTTAGGTTAGGTTAGGTTAGGTTAGGCTAGGTTAGGTTAGGTTAGGTTAGGTTAGGTGTTAAATGTTAGATTAGATTAGATGTTAAGTTAGATGTTAGATGTTAGAATAGATTAGATGTTAGGTTAGGTTAGGTTAGGTTAGGTTAGTTTAGGATTAGATGTTACGTTAGATGTTAGATGTTAGATTAGATTAGATGTTAGGTTAGGTTACGTTAGGTTAGGTTGGGTTAAGGTAGGTTAGGTTAGGTTAGGTGAGGTGAGGTGAGGTTAGGTTAGGTTAGGTTTGGTTATGTTAGGTTAGGTTAGGTTAGGTTAGATGTTAGAATATAATAAATGGGAAGTTATATGTTCGATGTTAGACTAGATTAGACGTTAGGTTAGGTTAGGATAGGTTAGGTTAGGTTAGGTTAGCTTAGGTTAGTTTAGGTTAGGTTAGGTTAGGTTAGGTTAGGTTAGGTTAGGTTAGGTTAGGTTAGGTTAGGTTAGGTTAGGTGTTAGATGTTAGATTAGATTAGATGTTAAGTTAGATGTTAGATGTTAGACTAGATTAGACGTTAGGTTAGGTTAGGTTAGGTTAGGTTGTTAGGTTAGGTTAGGTTAGGTTAGGTTAGGTTAGGATTAGATGTTAGGTTAGATGTTAGATGTTAGATTAGATTAGATGTAAGGTTAGGTTAGGTTAGGTTAGGTTAGGTTAGGTTAGGTTAGGATGAGATGTTAGGTTAGATGTTAGATGTTAGATTAGATTAGATGTTAGGTTAGGTTAGGTTAGGTTAGGTTAGTTTAGGATTAGATGTTACGTTAGATGTTAGATGTTAGATTAGATTAGATGTTAGGTTTGGTTAGGTTAGGTTAGGTGAGGTGAGGATAGGTTAGGTTAGGTTAGGTTAGGTTATGTTAGGTTAGGTTAGGTTAGGTTAGATGTTAGATGTTAGATTATATTAAATGGGAAGTTAGATGTTCGATGTTAGACTAGATTAGACGTTAGGTTAGGTTAGGTTAGGTTGTTAGGTTAGGTTAGGTTAGGTTAGGTTAGGTTAGGATTAGATGTTAGGTTAGATGTTAGATGTTAGATTAGATTAGATGTTAGGTTAGGTTAGGTTAGGTTAGGTTAGGTTAGGTTAGGATGAGATGTTAGGTTAGATGTTAGATGTTAGATTAGATTAGATGTTAGGTTAGGTTAGGTGAGGTGAGGTTAGGTTAGGTTAGGTTAGGTTAGGGTATGTTAGGTTAGGTTAGGTTAGATGTTAGATGTTAGATTAGATTAGATGTTAGGTTCAGTTAGGTTAGGTTAGGTTCGGTTAAGTTAGGTTAGGTTAGGTTAGGTGAGGTGAGGTGAGGTTAGGTTAGGTTAGGTTATATTAGGTTAGGTTAGGTTAGGTTAGGTTAGATGTTAGATGTTAGATTATAATAAATGGGAAGTTAGATGTTCGATGTTAGACTAGATTAGACGTTAGGTTAGGTTAGGTTAGGTTAGGTTAGGTTAGGTTAGGATGAGATGTTAGGTTAGATGTTAGATGTTAGATTAGATTAGATGTTAGGTTAGGTTAGGTGAGGTGAGGTTAGGTTAGGTTAGGTTAGGGTATGTTAGGTTAGGTTAGGTTAGGTTAGGTTAGATGTTAGATGTTGGATTATATTAGATGGGAAGTTAGATGTTCGATATTAGACTAGATTAGACGTTAGGTTAGGTTAGGTTAGGTTAGGTTAGGTTATGTTAGGTTAGGTTAGGTTAGCTTAGGTTAGTTTAGGTTAGGTTAGGTTAGGTTAGGTTAGGTTAGGTTATGTTAGGTTAAGTTAGGTTAGGTTAGGTTAGGTTAGGTTAGGTTAGGGTATGTTAGGTTAGGTTAGGTTAGGTTAGGTTAGATGTTAGATGTTAGATTATATTAGATGGGAAGTTAGATGTTCGATGTTAGACTAGATTAGACGTTAGGTTAGGTTAGGTTAGGTTACGTCAGGTTAGGTTAGGTTAGGTTAGGTTAGGTTAGGTTAGGTTAGGTTAGGTTAGTTTAGGTTAGGTTAGGTTAGGTTAGGTTAGGTTAGGTTAGGTTAGGTTAGGTTAGGTTAGGTTAGGTTAGGTTAGGTTAGGTGTTAGATGTTGGATTAGATTAGATGTTAAGTTAGATGTTAGATGTTAGAATAGATTAGATTTTAGGTTAGGTTAGGTTAGTTTAGGATTAGATGTTACGTTAGATGTTAGATTAGATTAGATGTTAGGTTAGGTTAGGTTAGGTTAGGTTGGGTTAGATGTTAGATGTTAGATTATAATAAATGGGAAGTTAGATGTTCGATGTTAGACTAGATTAGACGTTAGGTTAGGTTAGGGTAGGCTAGGCTAGTCTAGGCTAGGCTAGGCTAGGCAAGGCTAGGCTAGGCTAGGTTAGGTTAGGTTAGGTTAGGTTAGGTTAGGTTAGGTTAGGTTAGGTTAGGTTAGGTTCGGTTAGGTTAGGTTAGGTTAGGTTAGGTTAGGTTAGGTTTGGTTAGGTTAGGTTTGGTTAGGTTAGGTTAGGTTAGGTTAGGTTAGGTTAGGTTAGGTTAGGTTAGGTTAGGTTAGGTTAGGTTAAGTTAGGTTAGGTTAGGTTAGGTTAGGTTAGGTGTTAGATGTTAGATTAGATTAGATGTTAAGTTAGATGTTAGATGTTAGAATAGATTAGATGTTAGGTTAGGTTAGGTTAGGTTAGTTTAGGATTAGATGTTACGTTAGATGTTAGATGTTAGATTAGATTAGATGTTTGGTTAGGTTAGGTTAGGTTAGGTTGGGTTAAGTTAGGTTAGGTTAGGTTAGGTGAGGTGAGGTTAGGTTAGGTTAGGTTAGGTTATGTTAGGTTAGGTTAGGTTAGGTTAGATGTTAGATGTTAGATTATATTAAATGGGAAGTTAGATGTTCTATGTTAGACTAGATTAGACATTAGGTTAGGTTAGGTTAGGTCAGGTTAGGTTAGGATGAGATGTTAGGTTAGATGTTAGATGTTAGATTAGATTAGATGTTAGGTTAGGTTAGGTTAGGTTAGGTTGGGTTAAGTTAGGTTAGGTTAGGTTAGGTGAGGTGAGGTTAGGTTAGGTTAGGTTAGGTTATATTAGGTTAGGTTAGGTTAGGTTAGGTTAGGTTAGATGTTAGATGTTAGATTATAATAAATGGGAAGTTAGATGTTCGATGTTAGACTAGATTAGACGTTAGGTTAGGTTAGGTTAAGTTGGGTTGTTAGGTTAGGTTAGGTTAGGTTAGGTTAGGCTAGGTTAGGTTAGGTTAGGATGAGATGTTAGGTTAGATTAGGTTAGGTTAGATGTTAGATGTTAGATTATATTAAATGGGAAGTTAGATGTTCTATGTTAGACTAGATTAGACATTAGGTTAGGTTAGGTTAGGTTAGGTTAGGTTAGGATGAGATGTTAGGTTAGATGTTAGATGTTAGATTAGATTAGATGTTAGGTTAGGTTAGGTTAGGTTAGGTCAGGTGAGGTTAGGGTAGGTTAGGTTAGGGTATGTTAGGTTAGGTTAGGTTAGGTTAGGTTAGGTTAGATGTTAGATGTTAGATTATATTAGATGGGAAGTTAGATGTTCGATGTTAGACTAGATTAGACGTTAGGTTAGGTTAGGGTAGGTTAGGTTAGGTCAGGTTAGGTTAGGTTAGGTTAGGTTAGGTTAGGTTAGTTTAGGTTAGGTTAGGTTAGGTTAGGTTAGGTTAGGTTAGGTTAGGTTAGGTTAGGTTAGGTTAGGTTAGGTTAGGTTAGGTTAGGTTGGGTTCGGTTCGGTTCGGTTAGGTTAGGTTAGGTTAGGTTAGGTTAGGTTAGGTGAGGTTAGGTTAGGTTAGGTGTTAGATGTTAGATTAGATTAGATGTTAAGTTATATGTTAGATGTTAGAATAGATTAGATGTTAGGTTAGGTTAGGTTAGGTTAGGTTAGTTTAGGATTAAATGTTACGTTAGATGTTAGATGTTAGATTAGATTAGATGTTAGGTTAGGTTAGGTTAGGTTAGGTTGGGTTAAGTTAGGTTAGGTTAGGTGAGGTGAGGTTAGGTTAGGTTAGGTTAGGTTATATTAGGTTAGGTTAGGTTAGGTTAGGTTAGGTTAGATGTTAGATGTTAGATTATAATAAATGGGAAGTTAGATGTTCGATGTTAGACTAGATTAGACGTTAGGTTAGGTTAGGTTGTTAGGTTAGGTTATGTTAGGTTAGGTTAGGCTAGGTTAGGTTAGGTTAGGATGAGATGTTAGGTTAGATGTTAGATGTTAGATTAGATTAGATGTTAGGTTAGGTTAGGTTAGGTTAGGTTAGGATGAGATGTTAGGTTAGATGTTAGATGTTAGATTAGATTAGATGTTAGGTTAGGTTAGGTGAGGTGAGGTGAGGTTAGGTTAGGTTAGGTTAGGTTCGGGTATGTTAGGTTAGGTTAGGTTAGATGTTAGATGTTAGATTATATTAGATGGGAAGTTAGATGTTCTATGTTAGACTAGATTAGACGTTAGGTTAGGTTAGGTTAGGTTAGGTTAGGTTAGGTTAGGTTAGGTTATGTTAGGTTAGGTTAGGTTAGCTTAGGTTAGTTTAGGTTAGGTTAGGTTAGGTTAGGTTAGGTTAGGTGTTAGATGTTAGATTAGATTAGATGTTAAGTTAGATGTTAGATGTTAGAATAGATTAGATGTTAGGTTAGGTTAGGTTAGGTGAGGTGAGGTTAGGTTAGGTTAGGTTAGGTTATATTAGGTTAGGTTAGGTTAGGTTAGGTTAGATGTTAGATGTTAGATTATAATAAATGGGAAGTTAGATGTTCGATGTTAGACTAGATTAGACGTTAGGTTAGGTTAGGTTAGGTGTTAGATGTTAGATTAGATTAGATGTTAAGTTAGATGTTATATGTTAGAATAGATTAGATGTTAGGTTAGGTTAGGTTAGGTTAGGTTAGTTTAGGATTAGATGTTACGTTAGATGTTAGATGTTAGATTAGATAAGATGTTAGGTTAGGTTAGGTTAGGTTGGGTTAAGTTAGGTTAGGTTAGGTTAGGTGAGGTGAGGTTAGGTTAGGTTAGGTTACGTTATATTAGGTTAGGTTAGGTTAGGTTAGGTTAGGTTAGATGTTAGATGTTAGATTATAATAAATGGGAAGTTAGATGTTCGGTGTTAGACTAGATTAGACGTTAGGTTAGGTTAGGTTAGGTTAGGTTAGGTTAGGATGAGATGTTAGGTTAGATGTTAGATGTTAGATTAGATTAGATGTTAGGTTAGGTTAGGTTAGGTTAGGTTAGGTTAGGTTAGGTTAGGTTAGGTTAGGTTAGGTTAGGTTAGGTTAGGTTAGGTTAGGTTAGGTTAGGTTAGGTTAGGTTAGGTTAGGTTAGGTTAGGTTAGGTTAGGTTAGGTTAGGTTAGGTTAGGTTAGGTTAGGTTAGGTTAGGTTAGGTTAGGTTAGGTTAGGTTAGGTTAGGTTAGGTTAGGTTAGGTTAGGTTAGGTTAGGTTAGGTTAGGTTAGGTTAGGTTAGGTTAGGTTAGGTTAGGTTAGGTCAGGTTAGGTTAGGTTAGGTTAGGTTAGGTTAGGTTAGGTTAGGTTAGGTTAGGTGTTAAATGTTAGATTAGATTAGATGTTAAGTTAGATGTTAGATGTTAGAATAGATTAGATGTTAGGTTAGGTTAGGTTAGGTTAGTTTAGGATTAGATGTTACGTTAGATGTTAGATGTTAGATTAGATTAGATGTTAGGTTAGGTTACGTTAGGTTAGGTTGGGTTAAGTTAGGTTAGGTTAGGTTAGGTGAGGTGAGGTTAGGTTAGGTTAGGTTAGGTTTGGTTATGTTAGGTTAGGTTAGGTTAGGTTAGATGTTAGATGTTAGATTATAATAAATGGGAAGTTATATGTTCGATGTTAGACTAGATTAGACGTTAGGTTAGGTTAGGTTAGGTTAGGTTAGGTTAGGTTAGGTTAGGTTAGGATGATATGTTAGGTTAGATGTTAGATGTTAGATTAGATTAGATGTTAGGTTAGGTTAGGTGAGGTGAGGTTAGGTTAGGTTAGGTTAGGTTAGGTTAGGTTAGGGTATGTTAGGTTAGGTTAGGTTAGGTTAGGTTAGATGTTAGATTATATTAGATGGGAAGTTAGATGTTCGATTAAAACTCTTGCTTGGGCTAGTTGGTTCATGCTTGAAGTAGGTAAAGGCAAGGCGCAGAAGACCAGGACTTAGGAAGAAGACAAACGACAAGACGTGCGCCCGTCTTGTCGTTTGTGTTCTTCCTAAGTCCTGGTCTTCTGCGCCTTGCCTTTACCTACTTCAAGATGTTCGATGTTAGTCTAGATTAGACGTTAGGTTAGGTTAGGATAGGTTAGGTTAGGTTAGGTTAGCTTAGGTTAGTTTAGGTTAGGTTAGGTTAGGTTAGGTTAGGTTAGGTTAGGTTAGGTTAGGTTAGGTTAGGTTAGGTTAGGTGTTAGATGTTAGATTAGATTAGATGTTAAGTTGGATGTTAGATGTTAGATTAGATTAGATGTTAGGTTAGGTTAGGTTAGGTTAGGTTAGTTTAGGATTAGATGTTACGTTAGATGTTAGATTAGATTAGATGTTAGGTTAGGTTAGGTTAGGTTAGGTTGGGTTAGGTTAGGTTAGGTTAGGTTAGGATGAGATGTTAGGTTAGATGTTAGATTAGATTAGATGTTAGGTTAGGTTAGGTGAGGTGAGGTTAGGTTAGGTTAGGTTAGGTTAGGGTATGTTAGGTTAGGTTAGGTTAGATGTTAGATGTTAGATTATATTAGATGGGAAGTTAGATGTTCGATGTTAGACTAGATTAGACGTTAGGTTAGGTTAGGTTAGGTTAGGTTAGGTTAAGTTAGGTTAGGTTAGGTTAGGTTAGGTTAGGTTAGGTTATGTTAGGTTAGGTTAGGTTAGCTTAGGTTAGTTTAGGTTAGGTTAGGTTTGGTTAGGTTAGGTTAGGTTAGGTTAGGTTAGGTGTTAGATGTTAGATTAGATTAGATGTTAAGTTAGATGTTAGATGTTAGAATAGATTAGATGTTAGGTTAGGTTAGGTTAGGTGAGGTGAGGTTAGGTTAGGTTAGGTTAGGTTAGGTTATATTAGGTTAGGTAAGGTTAGGTTAGGTTAGGTTAGATGTTAGATGTTAGATTATAATAAATGGGAAGTTAGATGTTCGATGTTAGACTAGATTAGACGTTAGGTTAGGTTAGGTTAGGTTAGGTTGTTAGGTTAGGTTAGGTTAGGTTAGGTTAGGTTAGGTTAGCTTAGGTTAGGTTAGGATGAGATGTTAGGTTAGATGTTAGATGTTAGATTAGATTAGATGTTACGTTAGGTTAGGTGAGGTGAGGTTAGGTTAGGTTAGGTTAGGTTAGGTTAGGGTATGTTAGGTTAGGTTAGGTTAGGTTAGGTGTTAGATGTTAGATTATATTAGATGGGAAGTTAGATGTTCGATGTTAGACTAGATTAGACGTTAGGTTAGGTTAGGTTAGGTTAGGTTAGGTTAGGTTAGGTTATGTTAGGTTAGGTTAGGTTAGCTTAGGTTAGTTTAGGTTAGGTTAGGTTAGGTTAGGTTAGGTTAGGTTAGGTTAGGCTAGGTTAGTTTAGGTTAGGTTAGGTTAGGTTAGGTTAGGGTATGTTAGGTTAGGTTAGGTTAGGTTAGGTTAGAAGTTAGATGTTAGATTATATTAGATGGGAAGTTAGATGTTCGATGTTAGACTAGATTAGACGTTAGGTTAGGTTAGGTTAGGTTAGGTTAGGTCAGGTTAGGTTAGGTTAGGTTAGGTTAGGTTAGGTTAGGTTAGGTTAGGTTAGGTTAGGTGTTAAATGTTAGATTAGATTAGATGTTAAGTTAGATGTTAGATGTTAGAATAGATTAGATGTTAGGTTAGGTTAGGTTAGGTTAGGTGAGTTTAGGATTAGATGTTACGTTAGATGTTAGATGTTAGATTAGATTAGATGTTAGGTTAGGTTACGTTAGGTTAGGTTGGGTTAAGTTAGGTTAGGTTAGGTTAGGTGAGGTGAGGTTAGGTTAGGTTAGGTTAGGTTTGGTTATGTTAGGTTAGGTTAGGTTAGGTTAGAGGTTAGATGTTAGATTATATTAGACGGGAAGTTAGATGTTCGATGTTAGACTAGATTAGACGTTAGGTTAGGTTAGGTTAGGTTAGGTTAGGTCAGGTTAGGTTAGGTTAGGTTAGGTTAGGTTAGGTTAGGTTAGGTTAGGTTAGGTTAGGTTAGGTTAGGTTAAGTTAGGTTAGGTGTTAAATGTTAGATTAGATTAGATGTTAAGTTAGATGTTAGATGTTAGAATAGATTAGATGTTAGGTTAGGTTAGGTTAGGTTAGGTTAGTTTAGGATTAGCTGTTACGTTAGATGTTAGATGTTAGATTAGATTAGATGTTAGGTTAGGTTACGTTAGGTTAGGTTGGGTTAAGTTAGGTTAGGTTAGGTTAGGTGAGGTGAGGTTAGGTTAGGTTAGGTTAGGTTTGGTTATGTTAGGTTAGGTTAGGTTAGGTTAGGTTAGATGTTAGATGTTAGATTCTAATAAATGCGAAGTTATATGTTCGATGTTAGACTAGATTAGACGTTAGGTTAGGTTAGGTTAGGTTAGGTTAGGATGATATGTTAGGTTAGATGTTAGATGTTAGATTAGATTAGATGTTTGGTTAGGTTAGGTGAGGTGAGGTTAGGTTAGGTTAGGTTAGGTTAGGGAATGTTAGGTTAGGTTAGGTTAGGTTAGGTTAGGTTAGATGTTAGATTGTATTAGATGGGAAGTTAGATGTTCGATTAAAACTCTTGCTTGGGCTAGTTGGTTCATGCTTGAAGTAGGTAAAGGCAAGGCGCAGAAGACCAGGACTTAGGAAGAACACAAACGACAAGACGGGCGCCCGTCTTGTCGTTTGTGTTCTTCCTAAGTCCTGGTCTTCTGCGCCTTGCCTTTACCTACTTCAAGATGTTCGATGTTAGTCTAGATTAGACGTTAGGTTAGGTTAGGATAGGTTAGGTTAGGTTAGGTTAGCTTAGGTTAGTTTAGGTTAGGTTAGGTTGTTAGGTTAGGTTAGGTTAGGTAAGGTTAGGTTAGGTTAGATTAGGTTAGGTTAGGTTAGGTTAGGTTAGGTTAGGATTAGATGTTAGGTTAGATGTTAGATGTTAGATTAGATTAGATGTTAGGTTAGGTTAGGTTAGGTCGGGTTAAGTTAGGTTAGGTTAGGTTAGGTGAGGTGAGGTTAGGTTAGGTTAGATGTTAGATGTTAGATTATAATAAATGGGAAGTTAGATGTTCGATGTTAGACTAGATTAGACGTTAGGTTAGGTTAGGTTAGGTTAGGTTAGGTTAGGTTAGGGTAGGCTAGGCTAGGCTAGGCTAGGCTAGGCAAGGCTAGGCTAGGCTAGGTTAGGTTAGGTTAGGTTAGGTTAGGTTAGGTTAGGTTAGGTTCGGTTCGGTTAGGTTAGGTTAGGTTAGGTTAGGTTAGGTTTGGTTAGGTTAGGTTTGGTTAGGTTAGGTTAGGTTAGGTTAGGTTAGGTTAAGTTAGGTTAGGTTAGGTTAGGTTAGGTTAGGTTAGGTTAGGTGTTAGATGTTAGATTAGATTAGATGTTAAGTTAGATGTTAGATGTCAGAATAGATTAGATGTTAGGTTAGGTTAGGTTAGGTTAGTTTAGGATTAGATGTTACGTTAGATGTTAGATGTTAGATTAGATTAGATGTTAGGTTAGGTTAGGTTAGGTTAGGTTGGGTTAAGTTAGGTTAGGTTAGGTTAGGTGAGGTGAGGTTAGGTTATGTTATGTTGGGTTAGGTTAGGTTAGGTTAGATGTTAGATGTTAGATTATATTAAATGGGAAGTTAGATGTTCGATGTTAGACTAGATTAGACATTAGGTTAGGTTAGGTTAGGTTAGGTTAGGATGAGATGTTAGGTTAGATGTTAGATGTTAGATTAGATTAGATGTTAGGTTAGGTTAGGTTAGGTTAGTTTAGGTTAGGTTAGGTTAGGTTAGGTTAGGTTAGGTTAGGTTAGGTTAGGTTAGGTTTGGTTAGGTTAGGTTAGGTTAGGTTAGGTTAGGTTAGGTTGGGTTCGGTTCGGTTCGGTTAGGTTAGGTTAGGTTAGGTTAGGTTAGGTTAGGTTAGGTGTTAGATGTTAGATTAGATTAGTTGTTAAGTTAGATGTTAGATGTTAGAATAGATTAGATGTTAGGTTAGGTTAGGTTAGGTGAGGTGAGGTTAGGTTAGGTTAGGTTATATTAGGTTAGGTTAGGTTAGGTTAGGTTAGATGTTAGATTATAATAAATGGGAAGTTAGATGTTCGATGTTAGACTAGATTAGACGTTAGGTTAGGTTAGGTTGTAAGGTTAGGTTAGGTTAGGTTAGGTTAGGTTAGCTTAGGTTAGGTTAGGATGAGATGTTAGGTTAGATGTTAGATGTTAGATTAGATTAGATGTTAGGTTAGGTTAGGTGAGGTGAGGTTAGGTTAGGTTAGGTTAGGTTAGGGTATGTTAGGTTAGGTTAGGTTAGGTTAGGTTAGGTTAGGTGTTAGATGTTAGATTATATTAGATGGGAAGTTAGATGTTCGATGTGAGACTAGATTAGACGTTAGGTTAGGTTAGGTTAGGTTAGGTTAGGTTAGGTTAGGTTATGTTAGGTTAGGTTAGGTTAGCTTAGGTTAGTTTAGGTTAGGTTAGGTTAGGTTAGGTTAGGTTAGGTTAGTTTAGGTTAGGTTAGGTTAGGTTAGGTTAGGTTAGGGTATGTTAGGTTAGGTTAGGTTAGATGTTAGATGTTAGATTATATTAGATGGCAAGTTAGATGTTCGATGTTAGACTAGATTAGACGTTAGGTTAGGTTAGGTTAGGTTAGGTTAGGTCAGGTTAGGTTAGGTTAGGTTAGGTTAGGTTAGGTTAGGTTAGGTTAGGCTAGGCTAGGTTAGGTTAGGTTAGGTTAGGTTAGGTTAGGTGTTAAATGTTAGATTAGATTAGATGTTCAGTTAGATGTTAGATGTTAGAATAGATTAGATGTTAGGTTAGGTTAGGTTAGGTTAGTTTAGGATTAGATGTTACGTTAGATGTTAGATGTTAGATTAGATTAGATGTTAGGTTAGGTTATGTTAGGTTAGGTTGGGTTAAGTTAGGTTAGGTTAGGTTAGGTGAGGTGAGGTTAGGTTAGGTTAGGTTAGGTTTGGTTATGTTAGGTTAGGTTAGGTTAGGTTAGGTTAGATGTTAGATTATAATAAATGGGAAGTTATATGTTCGATGTTAGACTAGATTAGACGTTAGGTTAGGTTAGGTTGTTAGGTTAGGTTAGGTTAGGTTAGGTTAGGTTAGGTTAGGTTAGGATGATATGTTAGGTTAGATGTTAGATGTTAGATTATATTAGATGGGAAGTTAGATGTTCGATTAAAACTCTTGCTTGGGCTAGTTGGTTCATGCTTGAAGTAGGTAAAGGCAAGGCGCAGAAGACCAGGACTTAGGAAGAACACAAACGACAAGACGGGCGCCCGTCTTGTTTGTGTTCTTCCTAAGTCCTGGTCTTCTGCGCCTTGCCTTTACCTACTTCAAGATGTTCGATGTTAGTCTAGATTAGACGTTAGGTTAGGTTAGGAAAGGTTAGGTTAGGTTAGGTTAGCTTAGGTTAGTTTAGGTTAGGTTAGGTTAGGTTAGGTTAGGTTAGGTTAGGTTAGTTTAGGATTAGATGTTACGTTAGATGTTAGATGTTAGATTAGATTAGATGTTAGGTTTGGTTAGGTTAGGTTAGGTTGGGTTAAGTTAGGTTAGGTTAGGTTAGGTGAGGTGAGGATAGGTTAGGTTAGGTTAGGTTAGGTTATGTTAGGTTAGATTAGGTTAGGTTAGGTTAGATGTTAGATGTTAGATTATATTAAATGGGAAGTTATATGTTCGATGTTAGACTAGATTAGACGTTAGGTTAGGTTAGGTTAGGTTAGGTTGTTAGGTTAGGTTAGGTTAGGTTAGGTTAGGTTAGGTTAGGATTAGATGTTAGGTTAGATGTTAGATGTTAGATTAGATTAGATGTTAGGTTAGGTTAGGTTAGGATGAGATGTTAGGTTAGATGTTAGATGTTAGATTAGATTAGATGTTAGGTTAGGTTAGGTGAGGTGAGGTTAGGTTAGGTTAGGGTATGTTAGGTTAGGTTAGATGTTAGATGTTAGATTATATTACATGGGAAGTTAGATGTTCGATGTTAGACTAGATTAGACGTTAGGTTAGGTTAGGTTAGGTTAGGTTAGGTTAAGTTAGGTTAGGTTAGGTTAGGTTAGGTTAGGTTAGGTTAGGTTAGGTTATGTTAGGTTAGGTTAGGTTAGCTTAGGTTAGTTTAGGTTAGGTTAGGTTTGGTTAGGTTAGGTTAGGTTAGGTTAGGTTAGGTTAGGTTAGGTTAGGTTAGGTGTTAGATGTTAGATTAGATTAGATGTTAAGTTAGATGTTAGATGTTAGAATAGATTAGATGTTAGGTTAGGTTAGGTTAGGTGAGGTGAGGTTAGGTTAGGTTAGGTTAGGTTAGGTTATATTAGGTTAGGTTAGGTTAGGTTAGGTTAGATGTTAGATTATAATAAATGGGAAGTTAGATGTTCGATGTTAGACTAGATTAGACGTTAGGTTAGGTTAGGTTAGGTTGTTAGGTTAGGTTAGGTTAGGTTAGGTTAGGTTAGCTTAGGTTAGGTTAGGATGAGATGTTAGGTTAGATGTTAGATGTTAGATTAGATTAGATGTTAGGTTAGGTTAGGTGAGGTGAGGTTAGGTTAGGTTAGGTTAGGTTAGGTTAGGGTATGTTAGGTTAGGTTAGGTTAGGTTAGGTTAGGTGTTAGATGTTAGATTATATTAGATGGGAAGTTAGATGTTCGATGTTAGACTAGATTAGACGTTAGGTTAGGTTAGGTTAGGTTAGGTTAGGTTATGTTAGGTTAGGTTAGGTTAGCTTAGGTTAGTTTAGGTTAGGTTAGGTTAGGTTAATTTAGGTTAGGTTAGCTTAGGTTAGGCTAGGTTAGTTTAGGTTAGGTTAGGTTAGGTTAGGTTAGGTTAGGGTATGTTAGGTTAGGTTAGGTTAGGTTAGGTAAGATGTTAGATGTTAGAATATAATAAATGGGAAGTTAGATGTTCGATGTTAGACTAGATTAGACGTTAGGTTAGATTAGGTCAGGTTAGGTTGTTAGGTTAGGTTAGGTTAGGTTAGGTTATGTTAGGTTAGGTTAGGTTAGGTTAGGTTAGGTTAGGTTAGGTTAGGATAGGTTAGGTTAGGTTAGGTTAGGTTCGGTTAGGTTAGGTTAGGTTAGGTTAGGTTAGGTTAGGTTAGGTTAGGTTAGGTAAGGTTAGGTTTGGTTAGGTTAGGTTTGGTTAGGTTAGGTTAGGTTAGGTTAGGTTAGGTTAGGTTAGGTTAAGTTGGGTTAGGTTAGGTTAGGTTAGGTTAGGTTAGGTGTTAGATGTTAGATTAGATTAGATGTTAGGTTAGGTTAGGTTAGGTTAGGTTGGGTTAAGTTAGGTTAGGTGAGGTGACGTTAGGTTAGGTTAGGTTATGTTAGGTTAGGTTAGGTTAGGTTAGGTTAGGTTAGATGTTAGATGTTAGATTATATTAAATGGGAAGTTAGATGTTCGATGTTAGACTAGATTAGACGTTAGGTTAGGTTAGGTTAGGTTGTTAGGTTAGGTTAGGTTAGGTTAGGTTAGGTTAGGTTAGGATGAGATGTTAGGTTAGATGTTAGGTTAGGTTAGGTTAGGTTAGGTCAGGTGAGGTTAGGTTAGGTTAGGTTAGGTTAGGTTTGGTTAGGTTAGGTTAGGTTAGGTTAGGTTAGGTTAGGTTAGGTGTTAGATGATAGATTAGATTAGATGTTAAGTTAGATGTTAGATGTTAGAATAGATTAGATGTTAGGTTAGGTTAGGTTAGGTTAGTTTAGGATTAGATGTTACGTTAGATGTTAGATGTTAGATTAGATTAGATGTTAGGTTAGGTTAGGTTAGGTTAGGTTAGGTTGGGTTAAGTTAGGTTAGGTTAGGTGAGGTGAGGTTAGGTTAGGTTAGGTTATATTAGGTTAGGCTAGGTTAGGTTAGGTTAGGTTAGATGTTAGATGTTAGATTAAAATAAATGGGAAGTTAGATGTTCAATGTTAGACTAGATTAGACGTTAGGTTAGGTTAGGTTAGGTTAGGTTGTTAGGTTAGGTTAGGTTAGGTTAGGTTAGGTTAGTTAGGTTAGGTTAGGTTAGGTTAGGTTAGGATGAGATGTTAGGTTAGATGTTAGATGTTAGATTAGATTAGATGTTAGGTTAGGTTAGGTGAGGTGAGGTTAGGTTAGGTTAGGTTAGGTTAGGGTATGTTAGGTTAGGTTAGGTTAGGTGAGGTGAGGTTAGGTTAGGTTAGGTTAGGTTAGGTTAGGGTATGTTAGGTTAGGTTAGGTTAGGTTATGTTAGGTTAGGTTATGTTAGGTTAGGTTAGGTTAGCTTAGGTTAGTTTAGGTTAGGTTAGGTTAGGTTACGTTAGGGTAGGTTAGGTTAGGTTAGGTTATGTTAGGTTAGGTTAGGTTAGGTTAGGTTATGTTAGGTTAGGTTAGGTTAGGTTAGGTTAGGTTAGGTTAGGTTAGGTTAGGGTAGGTTAGGTTAGGTTAGGTTAGGTTAGGTTAGGTTAGGTTAGGTTAGGCTAGGTTAGGTTAGGTTAGGTTAGGTTAGGTTAGGTTAGGTTAGGTGTTAGATGTTAGATTAGATTAGATGTTAAGTTAGATATTAGATGTTAGATTAGATTAGATGTTAGGTTAGGTTATGTTAGGTTAGGTTAGTTTAGGATTAGATGTTACGTTAGATGTTAGATGTTAGATTAGATTAGATGTTAGGTTAGGTTAGGTTAGGTTAGGTTGGGTTAGGTTAGGTTAGGTTAGGTTAGATGTTAGATGTTAGATTATATTAAATGGGAAGTTAGATGTTCGATGTTAGACTAGATTAGACGTTAGGTTAGGTTAGGTTAGGTTAGGTTGTTAGGTTAGGTTAGGTTAGGGTAGGTTAGGTTACGTTAGGTTAGGTTAGGTTAGGTTGTTAGGTTAGGTTAGGTTAGCTTAGGTTAGGTTAGGTTAGGTTAGGATTAGATGTTAGGTTAGATGTTAGATGTTAGATTAGATTAGATGTTAGGTTAGGTTAGGTTAGGTTAGGTTAGGTGAGGTGAGGTTAGGTTAGGTTAGGTTAGGTTATGTTAGGTTAGGTTAGGTTAGATGTTAGATGTTAGATTATATTAGATGGGAAGTTAGATGTTCGATGTTAGACTAGATTAGACGTTAGGTTAGGTTAGGTTAGGTTGTTAGGTTAGGTTAGGTTAGGTTAGGTTAGGTTAGGTTAGGTGTTAGATGATAGATTAGATTAGGTGTTAAGTTAGATGTTAGATGTTAGAATAGATTAGATGTTAGGTTAGGTTAGGTTAGGTTAGTTTAGGATTAGATGTTACGTTAGATGTTAGATGTTAGATTAGATTAGATGTTAGGTTAGGTTAGGTTAGGTTAGGTTAGGTTAGGTTAGGTTAGGTTAGGTTAGGTTAGTTAGGTTAGGTTAGGTTAGGTTAGGTTAGGATGAGATGTTAGGTTAGATGTTAGATGTTAGATTAGATTAGATGTTAGGTTAGGTTAGGTGAGGTGAGGTTAGGTTAGGTTAGGTTAGGTTAGGGTATGTTAGGTTAGGTTAGGTTAGGTTAGGTTAGGTGAGGTGAGGTTAGGTTAGGTTAGGTTAGGTTAGGGTAGGTTAGGTTAGGTTAGGTTAGGTTATGTTAGGTTAGGTTAGGTTAGCTCAGGTTAGTTTAGGTTAGGTTAGGTTAGGTTAGGTTACGTTAGGGTAGGTTAGGTTAGGTTAGGTTAGGTTAGGTTAGGTTAGGTTAGGTTATGTTAGGTTAGGTTAGGTTAGGTTAGGTTAGGTTAGGTTAGGTAAGGTTAGGTTAGGTTAGGTTAGGTTAGGTTAGGTTAGGGTAGGTTAGGTTAGGTTAGGTTAGGTTAGGTTAGGTTAGGTTAGGTTAGGTTAGGCTAGGTTAGGTTAGGTTAGGTTAGGTTAGGTTAGGTTAGGTGTTAGATGTTAGATTAGATTAGATGTTAAGTTAGATATTAGATGTTAGATTAGATTAGAGGTTAGGTTAGGTTATGTTAGGTTAGGTTAGTTTAGGATTAGATGTTACGTTAGATGTTAGATGTTAGATTAGATTAGATGTTAGGTTAGGTTAGGTTAGGTTAGGTTGGGTTAGGTTAGGTTAGGTTAGGTTAGATGTTAGATGTTAGATTATATTGAATGGGAAGTTAGATGTTCGATGTTAGACTAGATTAGACGTTAGGTTAGGTTAGGTTAGGTTAGGTTGTTAGGTTAGGTTAGGTTAGGTTAGGTTAGGTTAGGTTACATTAGGTTAGGTTAGGTTAGGTTGTTAGGTTAGGTTAGGTTAGGTTAGGTTAGGTTAGGATTAGATGTTAGGTTAGATGTTAGATGTTAGATTAGATTAGATGTTAGGTTAGGTTAGGTTAGGTTAGGTGAGGTTAGGATTAGATGTTAGGTTAGATGTTAGATGTTAGATTAGATTAGATGTTAGGTTAGGTTAGGTTATGTTAGGTTAGGTTAGGTTAGGTTAGGTTAGATGTTAGATGTTAGATTATATTAGATGGGAAGTGAGATGTTCGATGTTAGACTAGATTAGACGTTAGGTTAGGTTAGGCTAGGTTAGGTTAGGTTAGGTTAGGATTTGATGTTAGGTTAGATGTTAGATGTTAGATTAGATTAGATGTTATGTTAGGTTAGGTTAGGTTAGGTGAGGTTAGGTTAGGTTAGGTTAGGTTATGTTAGGTTAGGTTAGGTTAGGTTAGGTTAGGTTAGGTGTTAGATGTTAGATTAGATTAGATGTTAAGTTAGATGTTAGATGTTAGAATAGATTAGATGTTAGGTTAGTTTAGGATTAGATGTTACGTTAGATGTTAGATGTTAGATTAGATTAGATGTTAGGTTAGGTTAGGTTAGGTTAGGTTGGGTTAAGTTAGGTTAGGTGAGGTGAGGTTAGGTTAGGTTAGGTTAGGTTAGGTTAGGTTAGGTTAGGTTAGATGTTAGATGTTAGATTATATTAAGTGGGAAGTTAGATGTTCGATGTTAGACTAGATTAGACGTTAGGTTAGTTTAGGTTAGGTTGTTAGGTTAGGTTAGGTTAGGTTAGGTTAGGTTAGGCTAGGCTAGCCTAGGCTAGACTAGGCTAGGCTAGGCTAGGCTAGGCTAGGTTAGGTTAGGTTAGGTTAGGTTAGGTTAGGTTAGGTTAGGTTAGGGTAGGCTAGGCTAGGCTAGCCTAGGCTAGGCAAGGCTAGGCTAGGCTAGGTTAGGTTAGGTTAGGTTAGGTTAGGTTAGGTTAGGTTAGGTTAGGGTATGTTAGGTTAGGTTAGGTTAGGTTAGGTTAGATGTTAGATGTTAGATTATATTAGATGGGAAGTTAGATGTTCGATGTTAGACTAGATTAGACGTTAGGATAGGTTAGGTTAGGTTAGGTTAGGTCAGGTTAGGTTAGGTTAGGTTAGGTTAGGTTAGGTTAGGTTAGTTTAGGTTAGGTTAGGTTAGGTTAGGTTAGGTTAGGTTAGGTTAGGTTAGGTTAGGTTAGGTTAGGTTAGGTTAGGTTAGGTTAGGTTAGGTTAGGTTAGGTTAGGTTAGGTTTGGTTATGTTAGGTTAGGTTAGGTTAGGTTAGGTTAGATGTTAGATGTTAGATTCTAATAAATGGGAAGATATATGTTCGATGTTAGACTAGATTAGACGTTAGGTTAGGTTAGGTTAGGTTAGGTTAGGTTAGGTTAGGTTAGGTTAGGTTAGGTTAGGTTAGGTTAGGTTAGGTTAGGTTAGGTTAGGTTAGGTTAGGTTAGGTTAGGTTAGGTTAGGTTAGGTTAGGTTAGGTTAGGTTAGGTTAGGTTAGGTTAGGTTAGGTTAGGTTAGGATGATATGTTAGGTTAGATGTTAGATGTTAGATTAGATTAGATGTTTGGTTAGGTTAGGTGAGGTGAGGTTAGGTTAGGTTAGGTTAGGTTAGGGTATGTTAGGTTAGGGTAGGTTAGGTTAGGTTAGGTTAGATGTTAGATTGTATTAGATGGGAAGTTAGATGTTCGATTAAAACTCTTGCTTGGGCTAGTTGGTTCATGCTTGAAGTAGGTAAAGGCAAGGCGCAGAAGACCAGGACTTAGGAAGAACACAAACGACAAGACGGGCGCCCGTCTTGTCGTTTGTGTTCTTCCTAAGTCCTGGTCTTCTGCGCCTTGCCTTTACCTACTTCAAGATGTTCGATGTTAGTCTAGATTAGACGTTAGGTTAGGTTAGGATAGGTTAGGTTAGGTTAGGTTAGCTTAGGTTAGTTTAGGTTAGGTTAGGTTGTTAGGTTAGGTTAGGTTAGGTAAGGTTAGGTTAGGTTAGATTAGCTTAGGTTAGGTTAGGTTAAGTTAGGTTAGGATTAGATGTTAGGTTAGATGTTAGATGTTAGATTAGATTAGATGTTAGGTTAGGTTAGGTTAGGTTGGGTTAAGTTAGGTTAGGTTAGGTGAGGTGAGGTGAGGTTAGGTTAGGTTAGATGTTAGATGTTAGATTATAATAAATGGGAAGTTAGATGTTCGATGTTAGACTAGATTAGAGGTTAGGTTAGGTTAGGTTAGGTTAGGTTAGGTTAGGGTAGGCTAGGCTAGGCTAGGCTAGGCTAGGCAAGGCTAGGCTAGGCTAGGTTAGGTTAGGTTAGGTTAGGTTAGGTTAGGTTAGGTTAGGTTAGGTTAGGTTAGGTTCGGTTAGGTTAGGTTAGGTTAGGTTAGGTTAGGTTTGGTTAGGTTAGGTTTGGTTAGGTTAGGTTAGGTTAGGTTAGGTTAGGTTAGGTTAAGTTAGGTTAGGTTAGGTTAGGTTAGGTTAGGTTAGGTGTTAGATGTTAGATTAGATTAGATGTTAAGTTAGATGTTAGATGTCAGAAAAGATTAGATGTTAGGTTAGGTTAGGTTAGGTTAGTTTAGGATTAGATGTTACGTTAGATGTTAGATGTTAGATTAGATTAGATGTTAGGTTAGGTTAGGTTAGGTTAGGTTGGGTTAAGTTAGGTTAGGTTAGGTTAGGTGAGGTGAGGTTAGGTTAGGTTAGGTTAGGTTATGTTATGTTGGGTTAGGTTAGGTTAGGTTAGATGTTAGATGTTAGATTATATTAAATGGGAAGTTAGATGTTCGATGTTAGACTAGATTAGACATTAGGTTAGGTTAGGTTAGGTTAGGTTAGGATGAGATGTTAGGTTAGATGTTAGATGTTAGATTAGATTAGATGTTAGGTTAGGTTAGGTTAGGTTAGTTTAGGTTAGGTTAGGTTAGGTTAGGTTAGGTTTGGTTAGGTTAGGTTAGGTTAGGTTAGGTTGGGTTCGGTTCGGTTCGGTTAGGTTAGGTTAGGTTAGGTTAGGTTAGGTTAGGTGTTAGATGTTAGATTAGATTAGTTGTTAAGTTAGATGTTAGATGTTAGAATAGATTAGATGTTAGGTTAGGTTAGGTTAGGTGAGGTGAGGTTAGGTTAGGTTAGGTTATATTAGGTTAGGTTAGGTTAGGTTAGGTTAGGTTAGATGTTAGATTATAATAAATGGGAAGTTAGATGTTCGATGTTAGACTAGATTAGACGTTAGGTTAGGTTAGGTTGTTAGGTTAGGTTAGGTTAGGTTAGGTTAGGTTAGCTTAGGTTAGGTTAGGATGAGATGTTAGGTTAGATGTTAGATGTTAGATTAGATTAGATGTTAGGTTAGGTTAGGTGAGGTGAGGTTAGGTTAGGTTAGGTTAGGTTAGGGTATGTTAGGTTAGGTTAGGTTAGGTTAGGTTAGGTGTTAGATGTTAGATTATATTAGATGGGAAGTTAGATGTTCGATGTGAGACTAGATTAGACGTTAGGTTAGGTTAGGTTAGGTTAGGTTAGGTTAGGTTAGGTTAGGTTAGGTTATGTTAGGTTAAGTTAGGTTAGCTTAGGTTAGTTTAGGTTAGGTTAGGTTAGGTTAGGTTAGGTTAGGTTAGTTTAGGTTAGGTTAGGTTAGGTTAGGTTAGGTTAGGTTAGGGTATGTTAGGTTAGGTTAGGTTAGATGTTAGATGTTAGATTATATTAGATGGCAAGTTAGATGTTCGATGTTAGACTAGATTAGACGTTAGGTTAGGTTAGGTTAGGTTAGGTTAGGTCAGGTTAGGTTAGGTTAGGTTAGGTTAGGTTAGGTTAGGTTAGGTTAGGTTAGGTTAGGCTATGTTAGGTTAGGTTAGGTTAGGTTAGGTTAGGTGTTAAATGTTAGATTAGATTAGATGTTCAGTTAGATGTTAGATGTTAGAATAGATTAGATGTTAGGTTAGGTTAGGTTAGGTTAGTTTAGGATTAGATGTTACGTTAGATGTTAGATGTTAGATTAGATTAGATGTTAGGTTAGGTTACGTTAGGTTAGGTTGGGTTAAGTTAGGTTAGGTTAGGTTAGGTGAGGTGAGGTTAGGTTAGGTTAGGTTAGGTTAGGTTTGGTTATGTTAGGTTAGGTTAGGTTAGGTTAGGTTAGATGTTAGATTATAATAAATGGGAAGTTATATGTTCGATGTTAGACTAGATTAGACGTTAGGTTAGGTTAGGTTGTTAGGTTAGGTTAGGTTAGGTTAGGATGATATGTTAGGTTAGATGTTAGATGTTAGATTAGATTAGATGTTAGGTTAGGTTAGGTTAGGTTAGGTTAGATGTTAGATTATATTAGATGGGAAGTTAGATGTTCGATTAAAACTCTTGCTTGGGCTAGTTGGTTCATGCTTGAAGTAGGTAAAGGCAAGGCGCAGAAGACCAGGACTTAGGAAGAACACAAACGACAAGACGGGCGCCCGTCTTGTCGTTTGTGTTCTTCCTAAGTCCTGGTCTTCTGCGCCTTGCCTTTACCTACTTCAAGATGTTCGATGTTAGTCTAGATTAGACGTTAGGTTAGGTTAGGATAGGTTAGGTTAGGTTAGGTTAGCTTAGGTTAGTTTAGGTTAGGTTAGGTTAGGTTAGGTTAGGTTAGGTTAGGTTAGGTTAGTTTAGGATTAGATGTTACGTTAGATGTTAGATGTTAGATTAGATTAGATGTTAGGTTTGGTTAGGTTAGGTTAGGTTGGGTTGAGTTAGGTTAGGTTAGGTTAGGTGAGGTGAGGATAGGTTAGGTTAGGTTAGGTTAGGTTATGTTAGGTTAGATTAGGTTAGGTTAGGTTAGATGTTAGATGTTAGATTATATTAAATGGGAAGTTATATGTTCGATGTTAGACTAGATTAGACGTTAGGTTAGGTTAGGTTGTTAGGTTAGGTTAGGTTAGGTTAGGTTAGGTTAGGTTAGGTTAGGTTAGGTTAGGATTAGATGTTAGGTTAGATGTTAGATGTTAGATTAGATTAGATGTTAGGTTAGGTTAGGTTAGGTTAGGTTAGGTTAGGTTAGGTTAGGTGTTAAATGTTAGATTAGATTAGATGTTCAGTTAGATGTTAGATGTTAGAATAGATTAGATGTTAGGTTAGGTTAGGTTAGGTTAGTTTAGGATTAGATGTTACGTTAGATGTTAGATGTTAGATTAGATTAGATGTTAGGTTAGGTTACGTTAGGTTAGGTTGGGTTAAGTTAGGTTAGGTTAGGTTAGGTGAGGTGAGGTTAGGTTAGGTTAGGTTAGGTTTGGTTATGTTAGGTTAGGTTAGGTTAGGTTAGGTTAGATGTTAGATTATAATAAATGGGAAGTTATATGTTCGATGTTAGACTAGATTAGACGTTAGGTTAGGTTAGGTTGTTAGGTTAGGTTAGGTTAGGTTAGGTTAGGTTAGGTTAGGTTAGGATGATATGTTAGGTTAGATGTTAGATGTTAGATTAGATTAGATGTTAGGTTAGGTTAGGTGAGGTGAGGTTAGGTTAGGTTAGGGTATGTTAGGTTAGGTTAGGTTAGGTTAGATGTTAGATTATATTAGATGGGAAGTTAGATGTTCGATTAAAACTCTTGCTTGGGCTAGTTGGTTCATGCTTGAAGTAGGTAAAGGCAAGGCGCAGAAGACCAGGACTTAGGAAGAACACAAACGACAAGACGGGCGCCCGTCTTGTCGTTTGTGTTCTTCCTAAGTCCTGGTCTTCTGCGCCTTGCCTTTACCTACTTCAAGATGTTCGATGTTAGTCTAGATTAGACGTTAGGTTAGGTTAGGATAGGTTAGGTTAGGTTAGGTTAGCTTAGGTTAGTTTAGGTTAGGTTAGGTTAGGTTAGGTTAGGTTAGGTTAGGTTAGTTTAGGATTAGATGTTACGTTAGATGTTAGATGTTAGATTAGATTAGATGTTAGGTTTGGTTAGGTTAGGTTAGGTTGGGTTAAGTTAGGTTAGGTTAGGTGAGGTGAGGATAGGTTAGGTTCGGTTAGGTTAGGTTATGTTAGGTTAGATTAGGTTAGGTTAGGTTAGATGTTAGATGTTAGATTATATTAAATGGGAAGTTATATGTTCGATGTTAGACTAGATTAGACGTTAGGTTAGGTTAGGTTAGGTTAGGTTGTTAGGTTAGGTTAGGTTAGGTTAGGTTAGGTTAGGTTAGGTTAGGATTAGATGTTAGGTTAGATGTTAGATGTTAGATTAGATTAGATGTTAGGTTAGGTTAGGTTAGGTTAGGTTAGGTTAGGTTAGGTTAGGTGTTAAATGTTAGATTAGATTAGATGTTCAGTTAGATGTTAGATGTTAGAATAGATTAGATGTTAGGTTAGGTTAGGTTAGGTTAGTTTAGGATTAGATGTTACGTTAGATGTTAGATGTTAGATTAGATTAGATGTTAGGTTAGGTTACGTTAGGTTAGGCTGGGTTAAGTTAGGTTAGGTTAGGTTAGGTGAGGTGAGGTTAGGTTAGGTTAGGTTAGGTTTGGTTATGTTAGGTTAGGTTAGGTTAGGTTAGGTTAGATGTTAGATGTTAGATTCTAATAAATGGGAAGTTATATGTTCGATGTTAGACTAGATTAGACGTTAGGTTAGGTTAGGTTAGGTTAGGTTGTTAGGTTAGGTTAGGTTAGGTTAGGTTAGGTTAGGATGATATGTTAGGTTAGATGTTAGATGTTAGATTAGATTAGATGTTTGGTTAGGTTAGGTGAGGTGAGGTTAGGTTAGGTTAGGTTAGGGTATGTTAGGTTAGGTTAGGTTAGGTTAGGTTAGGTTAGATGTTAGATTGTATTAGATGGGAAGTTAGATGTTCGAATAAACTCTTGCTTGGGCTAGTTGGTTCATGCTTGAAGTAGGTAAAGGCAAGGCGCAGAAGACCAGGACTTAGGAAGAACACAAACGACAAGACGGGCGCCCGTCTTGTCGTTTGTGTTCTTCCTAAGTCCTGGTCTTCTGCGCCTTGCCTTTACCTACTTCAAGATGTTCGATGTTAGTCTAGATTAGACGTTAGGTTAGGTTAGGATAGGTTAGGTTAGGTTAGGTTAGCTTAGGTTAGTTTAGGTTAGGTTAGGTTGTTAGGTTAGGTTAGGTTAGGTTAGGTAAGGTTAGGTTAGGTTAGATTAGGTTAGGTTAGGTTAGGTTAGGTTAGGATTAGATGTTAGGTTAGATGTTAGATGTTAGATTAGATTAGATGTTAGGTTAGGTTAGGTTAGGTTGGGTTAAGTTAGGTTAGGTGAGGTGAGGTTAGGTTAGGTTAGATGTTAGATGTTAGATTATAATAAATGGGAAGTTAGATGTTCGATGTTAGACTAGATTAGACGTTAGGTTAGGTTAGGTTAGGTTAGGTTAGGGTAGGCTAGGCTAGGCTAGGCTAGGCTAGGCAAGGCTAGGCTAGGCTAGGTTAGGTTAGGTTAGGTTAGGTTAGGTTAGGTTAGGTTAGGTTAGGTTAGGTTAGGTTCGGTTAGGTTAGGTTAGGTTAGGTTAGGTTAGGTTTGGTTAGGTTAGGTTTGGTTAGGTTAGGTTAGGTTAGGTTAGGTTAGGTTAAGTTAGGTTAGGTTAGGTTAGGTTAGGTTAGGTTAGGTTAGGTGTTAGATGTTAGATTAGATTAGATGTTAAGTTAGATGTTAGATGTCAGAATAGATTAGATGTTAGGTTAGGTTAGGTTAGGTTAGTTTAGGATTAGATGTTACGTTAGATGTTAGATGTTAGATTAGATTAGATGTTAGGTTAGGTTAGGTTAGGTTAGGTTGGGTTAAGTTAGGTTAGGTTAGGTTAGGTGAGGTGAGGTTAGGTTAGGTTAGGTTAGGTTAGGTTAGATGTTAGATTGTATTAGATGGGAAGTTAGATGTTCGATTAAAACTCTTGCTTGGGCTAGTTGGTTCATGCTTGAAGTAGGTAAAGGCAAGGCGCAGAAGACCAGGACTTAGGAAGAACACAAACGACAAGACGGGCGCCCGTCTTGTCGTTTGTGTTCTTCCTAAGTCCTGGTCTTCTGCGCCTTGCCTTTACCTACTTCAAGATGTTCGATGTTAGTCTAGATTAGACGTTAGGTTAGGTTAGGATAGGTTAGGTTAGGTTAGGTTAGCTTAGGTTAGTTTAGGTTAGGTTAGGTTGTTAGGTTAGGTTAGGTTAGGTAAGGTTAGGTTAGGTTAGATTAGGTTAGGTTAGGTTAGGTTAAGTTAGGTTAGGATTAGATGTTAGGTTAGATGTTAGATGTTAGATTAGATTAGATGTTAGGTTAGGTTAGGTTAGGTTGGGTTAAGTTAGGTTAGGTTAGGTTAGGTGAGGTGAGGTTAGGTTAGGTTAGATGTTAGATTATAATAAATGGGAAGTTAGATGTTCGATGTTAGACTAGATTAGAGGTTAGGTTAGGTTAGGTTAGGTTAGGTTAGGTTAGGGTAGGCTAGGCTAGGCTAGGCTAGGCTAGGCAAGGCTAGGCTAGGCTAGGTTAGGTTAGGTTAGGTTAGGTTAGGTTAGGTTAGGTTAGGTTAGGTTAGGTTAGGTTCGGTTAGGTTAGGTTAGGTTAGGTTAGGTTAGGTTTGGTTAGGTTAGGTTTGGTTAGGTTAGGTTAGGTTAGGTTAGGTTAGGTTAGGTTATTTAGGTTAGGTTAGGTTAGGTTAGGTTAGGTTAGGTGTTAGATGTTAGATTAGATTAGATGTTAAGTTAGATGTTAGATGTCAGAAAAGATTAGATGTTAGGTTAGGTTAGGTTAGGTTAGTTTAGGATTAGATGTTACGTTAGATGTTAGATGTTAGATTAGATTAGATGTTAGGTTAGGTTAGGTTAGGTTAGGTTGGGTTAAGTTAGGTTAGGTTAGGTTAGGTGAGGTGAGGTTAGGTTAGGTTAGGTTAGGTTATGTTATGTTGGGTTAGGTTAGGTTAGGTTAGATGTTAGATGTTAGATTATATTAAATGGGAAGTTAGATGTTCGATGTTAGACTAGATTAGACATTAGGTTAGGTTAGGTTAGGTTAGGTTAGGATGAGATGTTAGGTTAGATGTTAGATGTTAGATTAGATTAGACGTTAGGTTAGGTTAGGTTAGGTTAGTTTAGGTTAGGTTAGGTTAGGTTAGGTTAGGTTTGGTTAGGTTAGGTTAGGTTGGGTTCGGTTCGGTTCGGTTAGGTTAGGTTAGGTTAGGTTAGGTTAGGTTAGGTTAGGTGTTAGATGTTAGATTAGATTAGTTGTTAAGTTAGATGTTAGATGTTAGAATAGATTAGATGTTAGGTTAGGTTAGGTTAGGTGAGGTGAGGTTAGGTTAGGTTAGGTTATATTAGGTTAGGTTAGGTTAGGTTAGGTTAGGTTAGATGTTAGATTATAATAAATGGGAAGTTAGATGTTCGATGTTAGACTAGATTAGACGTTAGGTTAGGTTGTTAGGTTAGGTTAGGTTAGGTTAGGTTAGCTTAGGTTAGGTTAGGATGAGATGTTAGGTTAGATGTTAGATGTTAGATTAGATTAGATGTTAGGTTAGGTTAGGTGAGGTGAGGTTAGGTTAGGTTAGGTTAGGTTAGGGTATGTTAGGTTAGGTTAGGTTAGGTTAGGTTAGGTGTTAGATGTTAGATTATATTAGATGGGAAGTTAGATGTTCGATGTGAGACTAGATTAGACGTTAGGTTCGGTTCGGTTAGGTTAGGTTAGGTTAGGTTAGGTTAGGTTAGGTTATGTTAGGTTAGGGTATGTTAGGTTAGGTTAGGTTAGATGTTAGATGTTAGATTATATTAGATGGCAAGTTAGATGTTCGATGTTAGACTAGATTAGACGTTAGGTTAGGTTAGGTTAGGTTAGGTTAGGTCAGGTTAGGTTAGGTTAGGTTAGGTTAGGTTAGGTTAGGTTAGGTTAGGTTAGGCTATGTTAGGTTAGGTTAGGTTAGGTTAGGTGTTAAATGTTAGATTAGATTAGATGTTCAGTTAGATGTTAGATGTTAGAATAGATTAGATGTTAGGTTAGGTTAGGTTAGGTTAGTTTAGGATTAGATGTTACGTTAGATGTTAGATGTTAGATTAGATTAGATGTTAGGTTAGGTTACGTTAGGTTAGGTTGGGTTAAGTTAGGTTAGGTTAGGTTAGGTGAGGTGAGGTTAGGTTAGGTTAGGTTAGGTTTGGTTATGTTAGGTTAGGTTAGGTTAGGTTAGGTTAGATGTTAGATTATAATAAATGGGAAGTTATATGTTCGATGTTAGACTAGATTAGACGTTAGGTTAGGTTAGGTTGTTAGGTTAGGTTAGGTTAGGTTAGGTTAGGTTAGGATGATATGTTAGGTTAGATGTTAGATGTTAGATTAGATTAGATGTCAGGTTAGGTTAGGTGAGGTGAGGTTAGGTTAGGTTAGGTTAGGTTAGATGTTAGATTATATTAGATGGGAAGTTAGATGTTCGATTAAAACTCTTGCTTGGGCTAGTTGGTTCATGCTTGAAGTAGGTAAAGGCAAGGCGCAGAAGACCAGGACTTAGGAAGAACACAAACGACAAGACGGGCGCCCGTCTTGTCGTTTGTGTTCTTCCTAAGTCCTGGTCTTCTGCGCCTTGCCTTTACCTACTTCAAGATGTTCGATGTTAGTCTAGATTAGACGTTAGGTTAGGTTAGGATAGGTTAGGTTAGCTTAGGTTAGTTTAGGTTAGGTTAGGTTAGGTTAGGTTAGGTTAGGTTAGGTTAGGTTAGGTTAGGTTAGGTTAGTTTAGGATTAGATGTTACGTTAGATGTTAGATGTTAGATTAGATTAGATGTTAGGTTTGGTTAGGTTAGGTTAGGTTGGGTTAAGTTAGGTTAGGTTAGGTTAGGTGAGGTGAGGATAGGTTAGGTTAGGTTAGGTTAGGTTATGTTAGGTTAGATTAGGTTAGGTTAGGTTAGATGTTAGATGTTAGATTATATTAAATGGGAAGTTATATGTTCGATGTTAGACTAGATTAGACGTTAGGTTAGGTTAGGTTGTTAGGTTAGGTTAGGTTAGGTTAGGTTAGGTTAGGTTAGGTTAGGTTAGGATTAGATGTTAGGTTAGATGTTAGATGTTAGATTAGATTAGATGTTAGGTTAGGTTAGGTTAGGTTAGGTTAGGTTAGGTTAGGTTAGGTGTTAAATGTTAGATTAGATTAGATGTTCAGTTAGATGTTAGATGTTAGAATAGATTAGATGTTAGGTTAGGTTAGGTTAGGTTAGTTTAGGATTAGATGTTACGTTAGATGTTAGATGTTAGATTAGATTAGATGTTAGGTTAGGTTACGTTAGGTTAGGCTGGGTTAAGTTAGGTTAGGTTAGGTTAGGTGAGGTGAGGTTAGGTTAGGTTAGGTTAGGTTTGGTTATGTTAGGTTAGGTTAGGTTAGGTTAGGTTAGATGTTAGATGTTAGATTCTAATAAATGGGAAGTTATATGTTCGATGTTAGACTAGATTAGACGTTAGGTTAGGTTAGGTTAGGTTAGGTTGTTAGGTTAGGTTAGGTTAGGTTAGGTTAGGTTAGGATGATATGTTAGGTTAGATGTTAGATGTTAGATTAGATTAGATGTTTGGTTAGGTTAGGTGAGGTGAGGTTAGGTTAGGTTAGGTTAGGGTATGTTAGGTTAGGTTAGGTTAGGTTAGGTTAGATGTTAGATTGTATTAGATGGGAAGTTAGATGTTCGAATAAACTCTTGCTTGGGCTAGTTGGTTCATGCTTGAAGTAGGTAAAGGCAAGGCGCAGAAGACCAGGACTTAGGAAGAACACAAACGACAAGACGGGCGCCCGTCTTGTCGTTTGTGTTCTTCCTAAGTCCTGGTCTTCTGCGCCTTGCCTTTACCTACTTCAAGATGTTCGATGTTAGTCTAGATTAGACGTTAGGTTAGGTTAGGATAGGTTAGGTTAGGTTAGGTTAGCTTAGGTTAGTTTAGGTTAGGTTAGGTTGTTAGGTTAGGTTAGGTTAGGTTAGGTAAGGTTAGGTTAGGTTAGATTAGGTTAGGTTAGGTTAGGTTAGGTTAGGATTAGATGTTAGGTTAGATGTTAGATGTTAGATTAGATTAGATGTTAGGTTAGGTTAGGTTAGGTTGGGTTAAGTTAGGTTAGGTGAGGTGAGGTTAGGTTAGGTTAGATGTTAGATGTTAGATTATAATAAATGGGAAGTTAGATGTTCGATGTTAGACTAGATTAGACGTTAGGTTAGGTTAGGTTAGGTTAGGTTAGGGTAGGCTAGGCTAGGCTAGGCTAGGCTAGGCAAGGCTAGGCTAGGCTAGGTTAGGTTAGGTTAGGTTAGGTTAGGTTAGGTTAGGTTAGGTTAGGTTAGGTTAGGTTCGGTTAGGTTAGGTTAGGTTAGGTTAGGTTAGGTTTGGTTAGGTTAGGTTTGGTTAGGTTAGGTTAGGTTAGGTTAGGTTAGGTTAAGTTAGGTTAGGTTAGGTTAGGTTAGGTTAGGTTAGGTTAGGTGTTAGATGTTAGATTAGATTAGATGTTAAGTTAGATGTTAGATGTCAGAATAGATTAGATGTTAGGTTAGGTTAGGTTAGGTTAGTTTAGGATTAGATGTTACGTTAGATGTTAGATGTTAGATTAGATTAGATGTTAGGTTAGGTTAGGTTAGGTTAGGTTGGGTTAAGTTAGGTTAGGTTAGGTTAGGTGAGGTGAGGTTAGGTTAGGTTAGGTTAGGTTAGGTTAGATGTTAGATTGTATTAGATGGGAAGTTAGATGTTCGATTAAAACTCTTGCTTGGGCTAGTTGGTTCATGCTTGAAGTAGGTAAAGGCAAGGCGCAGAAGACCAGGACTTAGGAAGAACACAAACGACAAGACGGGCGCCCGTCTTGTCGTTTGTGTTCTTCCTAAGTCCTGGTCTTCTGCGCCTTGCCTTTACCTACTTCAAGATGTTCGATGTTAGTCTAGATTAGACGTTAGGTTAGGTTAGGATAGGTTAGGTTAGGTTAGGTTAGCTTAGGTTAGTTTAGGTTAGGTTAGGTTGTTAGGTTAGGTTAGGTTAGGTAAGGTTAGGTTAGGTTAGATTAGGTTAGGTTAGGTTAGGTTAAGTTAGGTTAGGATTAGATGTTAGGTTAGATGTTAGATGTTAGATTAGATTAGATGTTAGGTTAGGTTAGGTTAGGTTGGGTTAAGTTAGGTTAGGTTAGGTTAGGTGAGGTGAGGTTAGGTTAGGTTAGATGTTAGATTATAATAAATGGGAAGTTAGATGTTCGATGTTAGACTAGATTAGAGGTTAGGTTAGGTTAGGTTAGGTTAGGTTAGGTTAGGGTAGGCTAGGCTAGGCTAGGCTAGGCTAGGCAAGGCTAGGCTAGGCTAGGTTAGGTTAGGTTAGGTTAGGTTAGGTTAGGTTAGGTTAGGTTAGGTTAGGTTAGGTTCGGTTAGGTTAGGTTAGGTTAGGTTAGGTTAGGTTTGGTTAGGTTAGGTTTGGTTAGGTTAGGTTAGGTTAGGTTAGGTTAGGTTAGGTTATTTAGGTTAGGTTAGGTTAGGTTAGGTTAGGTTAGGTGTTAGATGTTAGATTAGATTAGATGTTAAGTTAGATGTTAGATGTCAGAAAAGATTAGATGTTAGGTTAGGTTAGGTTAGGTTAGTTTAGGATTAGATGTTACGTTAGATGTTAGATGTTAGATTAGATTAGATGTTAGGTTAGGTTAGGTTAGGTTAGGTTGGGTTAAGTTAGGTTAGGTTAGGTTAGGTGAGGTGAGGTTAGGTTAGGTTAGGTTAGGTTATGTTATGTTGGGTTAGGTTAGGTTAGGTTAGATGTTAGATGTTAGATTATATTAAATGGGAAGTTAGATGTTCGATGTTAGACTAGATTAGACATTAGGTTAGGTTAGGTTAGGTTAGGTTAGGATGAGATGTTAGGTTAGATGTTAGATGTTAGATTAGATTAGATGTTAGGTTAGGTTAGGTTAGGTTAGTTTAGGTTAGGTTAGGTTAGGTTAGGTTAGGTTTGGTTAGGTTAGGTTAGGTTGGGTTCGGTTCGGTTCGGTTAGGTTAGGTTAGGTTAGGTTAGGTTAGGTTAGGTTAGGTGTTAGATGTTAGATTAGATTAGTTGTTAAGTTAGATGTTAGATGTTAGAATAGATTAGATGTTAGGTTAGGTTAGGTTAGGTGAGGTGAGGTTAGGTTAGGTTAGGTTATATTAGGTTAGGTTAGGTTAGGTTAGGTTAGGTTAGATGTTAGATTATAATAAATGGGAAGTTAGATGTTCGATGTTAGACTAGATTAGACGTTAGGTTAGGTTGTTAGGTTAGGTTAGGTTAGGTTAGGTTAGCTTAGGTTAGGTTAGGATGAGATGTTAGGTTAGATGTTAGATGTTAGATTAGATTAGATGTTAGGTTAGGTTAGGTGAGGTGAGGTTAGGTTAGGTTAGGTTAGGTTAGGGTATGTTAGGTTAGGTTAGGTTAGGTTAGGTTAGGTGTTAGATGTTAGATTATATTAGATGGGAAGTTAGATGTTCGATGTG